>NW_026000119.1:4051530-4075867 GCF_001458135.2 Marmota marmota marmota | reverse complement strand
GGCACTGCCCCTCTGCAGGCCTCTGGGGCTGTTCTGCCAGTGTGTCGCAGGTCCGCCTACCTTGCAGGCGCTGGGGGGGGGGGGCGGTTCTAACCTTCCTGAGGCCACTGGGCCTATTCTGTCTATCGGTTGCAGGTCTGGCCTGTTCTGATGGTGGTCACAGTTCCCTCTACCTTGCCGGCGCAGGGGGAGGGGGCGGCTCTGCCTCTCAGCAAGCCGCTGCTCCTCTTCTCAGATCTTATTTTCTTAATAAGCAGCTATCCATTTGTTTTTTCAAAAGACATTCATTGAGCATCTGCTATTTGCTAGGCTTTATACAGGACAATAACAGTCATATGACTCCGGCCATAACTTTTTTAATTATTTGTGCATTTTAATTACATATAATAATGGTTTTCATTGTGACAATATGCATATATGCAATAATGTTCTTTGATTTGACCCATCTCCCATTTCTCTCCCTTAACCTCCCCTAGTTCCTCTCCCTGATGCCCTTCTTTTTCTCTAAATCTCCCTACTACTTTCATCTCATTTTTCCCTAGGGGAAAACAAGAAATATTTGTCCCCTGTGTCTGGCTTACTTTGTTTAACATTATGATCTCCAGCTCTATCTACTTCCCTATCAATGACATGATTTTATTCTTCTTTATGGCTGAATAATAATTTTGTGCACATACAACACATTTTCTTTATCCATTCATCAGCTGATGGGCACCTAGGCTAATCCCGTAATTTCTGCAATAACCTTTCACGGCTATTTAATAGTGAGTTTTTTAAAGCTCTAGGTCACACTTTAACTAGATGAGAAACCAGTCCTCACACTCAGCTGAACCATTTTTGCATAACATGGACTTGGGAGTTTTCTTGGGCCCTTGGACATTACAAGGAATCTTAACATGGGGGGAAAGGTGATAATGTCTACTGGAGTGCTCAGTGACAGAAAAATGAAAGCTTCAACTGAAGCCCAATGATGAGACTATTTTAGCTAAAAGAACCAAATGGAGCCCTTTTCGGATCCTAAGAAAACTATGTCTACACGCAGAGAAGAAAAGAAAAGGCTCAGAGGCTGAAGCAGCTTGAGACAGTTTTTGAAAAGAGACTTTAGTTCTTTTTCCATGGCTCATAAATAATTGGGAGATTATGTAATGGTTTGGATTTAAAACTTTACATAGAGTTTCTCCAATACTAAGAAGGTGTACTTGAAGATCCATGGATATAGTCAAGTGGCAAACAGTTTAATTGGAAATATTAAGTACTAGATAGACGTGTCTACTTACTTCACCAACTGATCTAAAAATGCTGCTGAACTTAAATGGTTCTTGTTAGAATGTCCACAACTCTCTTTGTGGCTTTAAAAAAATGACTGCAGCCAATTCCCTTGCAAACATCTTGATATGGGCCAATATTGTTCTGTATCCCACTTTACTTTTTTTTTTAATTTTTCAAATTTGAGAGGTCTTCATCTTTGGCACACCCACTCCATTGGTTTACAAATATTCTTATTCTGAATACCTCCTTGGCCTGTGTCAAGTCATCCAGAAGAAGTCACATGACCCCTTTCCTCCAGGATAAGTATCATCAGAACAGAATGCTTTCTAGGTGGCTTTTCTCCATCTAGAAAATTTGCTAGGACCTTTCATGACTTTTAATTCCCAGTTGACGTTGCCCACGTGGCTGACACACAACATCACAATTAAGAACTTACACAGCCCCACAGGCCTCTGCCCATCTGGAAGCTCTGAGGTCTACACAGGCCTGACTGGTTTTCCAAGGAAAAGAGAATCTATTGCCCCTAGCCTAACCCCTTGACTTCCAACACCTTTAGCTACAGCAACCACAGCTCCTAAGGCAAATCCAAGGAAGCAGGTAGAGGGCACCTGTTAGTTCCTACCGGCCCCCCACCCACACCTGTAAGTTCTGATGCAGAACCCACATTGCCAGGCAAGACTTCTCTTCTATTGAGTTCCCCTGGAGATGAGAAGGGAGCACTTGCCTGGCATGCTTAAGTCCCTAGGGTCAATCCCCAGTACTACAAAACAAACAAAAAAGGTCATGTTAGTTCTTTCCTCCAGTATAGGTATCCTCAGAACAAAGGTTTTTTAAAATTTATTTTTAATTTTTATTTGTTCCTTTTAGTTGTACATGACAGTAGAATCTATTTGATATATTTATATGAGCATGGAATATATCTTATTCTAATTAGGACTCCAGTCTTATGTATATATATGATGGTGAGATTCACTGTGGTGTATTCATATGTGTACATAGGAAAATTAAGTCAAATTCATTTCATTGTCTTTCATTTTCCTAAACTGTTAGAGTCTGTAAGCAAGTTAAGATGGCGCCTGGCATTTTGCAGAGGGAGTGGTTTGTGAAGTAACGCCAGTGAGCCATTAAGTGTGGAGATTCCTTATTGGTTGACTGCTGTATCTAGTTTATGTTAATTAAGATAAGCTGTGTGGAATGTATAAATACTGCTCCTGTCCTACAATAAACGGCTCCCACTCCTGCTGTATCAATCTTCACAAGTTGCTTGTCACCCACCGGTTATTTTGCTGCAGCCGGACTGCGGCACTAAACCCTAACCTTCCCTTCATTTCCCTTTGTCTAATTTACTGATCTTCTATTCTTCCCCTCTTCCAACTTTGTGGTGGGTTAGCATCCACATATCAGAGAGAATATTTGACCTTTAGATTTTGAGAGATTGGCTGATTTCACTTAGTATGATAGTCTCCAGATCCATCCAATTACTGGAAAATGTCATAGTTATTCTTCTTTATGGCTGAGTCTGAGTAATATTCCATTAAATATATATACCACAATCTCTTTATCCATTGATCTGTTGATGGGCATATAGGTTGGTTCTATAGCTTAGCTATTGTGAATTGAGCTGCTATGAACATTGATGTGGCTGCATCACTGTAGTGTGCTGATTTTAACTTCTTTGGATATATACTGTGGAGTGGGGTAACTGGGTCAAATGCATTCCTAGTTTTGTGAGGAATCTTCATACTGCTTTCCAAAATTGTTGCACTAATTTGTTGGAGTCTCACTAACAATGAGTGAGAGTACCACACATCCTTTTATTGTTACTTATATTCTTGAGAAGTGCCATTTGGGTTGGAGAGAGGTGAAATCTCAGTGTAGTTTTGATTTGCATTTCTCTAATTGCTAAAGATGTTGAACATTTTTTTCACATATTTGTTAACCATTTGTATTTTTTCTTTTGAGAACTGTCTGTTTAGTTTCTTTGCCCAATTATTGATTGGGTTATTTGGGGTTTTTTGGTGTTAAGCTTTCTGAGCTCTTTGTATATTCTGGAAATTAACACCTTATCTGAGGTGTGATGGTAAAGATTTTCTCCCATTCTGTAGGCTCTCTCTTCAAGCTGGGATTGTTCCCTTTGCTGTGAAGAAGAAAACAAAGCTTTTTCTAGGAGGTTTTTCTCCCTCTAGTCAAGAGAAGTGACTTGCATAGTTAAGTGGCTTTCCTTCAAGAAAAGTAATCTCAAATCCTATCTAAACAGGCATTGTGATACACATGCATTTCTGTGCTAACCACAAAGTCACCACATTTCTGTGAATAGCAGCACACTTCTTGTTCCTTCTAAGTGGCAAAACAAGGAAGGTTTGAGGCTAAGAAATTACATTGACAAATTCCTTGTCATATTTTTTCAACTTATTTTGAGCAGGAAGCTACATAGTTTTGGGGGGTTTTATTTTTGTTTTTGTTTTAATAGGGAGCATTGTTCCATGGTGCAATGTGTACCAAAATAAAAAATAGCTTATTCACATTTAGCCTAGAAGAAAATCTACATATTATCAGAAGTGTCTATTTAGTTGTGGCTACAGAAAAAAAAATAGCAGATGCGAAAGCCATCAAATTGTGCAGGCTAATGATCCCCTACCTTTGAAGAAGTGCAAAGGTCAAAAGGCTAATATGTAGCTTAATCAGAAAATTATGTAAATTAGCCCAAATCAAACAAATCATATAACCCCCATAATCAGTAAAATATGTAGCTCACTAGCAAATCAAGTGAAATTTCCAGCGATTTGATCAGTAGAGAAAGAAGAAAAAAAATCTAAAATCCAGGTAAAAGTTATATTTCGGATGAAGCTGATTTCAACATGCCAGTGAGTAAACACACAGCATTGGAAACAGGATATATCTTTACAAGAATATGTGGGAACGATTCAGGGGAAATCATTGAAGTATAAGCAATAGGAAGGCAGTGCTTTTAGTTTGTTGATGTCTTTTCAACACTTAGAATAATGCCTTGTTCTTAGTTGGTCTTTAATACATGTTTGTGAATGAATATTAAATGAATTGTTCGAATAAAATTGTCATGAGAAGAACACAACAATATAAGTGTCAATGTAAGAAAAAATACAGCTATGTACCACAATCTCAATTTCTTCCCAAATTTATTGTATATACATGATGTTTGTGACCTTACACCCTACCAAATATAGATAAATAAAAAAAGATATCACTGAAATTAGTTTATTAAAAATCAACAATAATAAGTTATTTGTGCTTGTAAAAATCCCTATACTGAGGGCTGGGGATATAGCTCAGTTGGTAAAATGCTTGCCTAGTATGTACAAGGGCCTGGATTCAACCCCTAGCACCACCACCAAAAAAAATTCCTATATTGAAAGCAACATATTGAAAGCAACTTCTTCATCACACTAGTCATATTAAATACTTCTCCTAAGTATCTGGAGACAAATCTTTAAAATATGATCTTTTGGGGGGATCAACATGAAGTAAAAATCAAATATAATTGATTTGCAGAGTCAAAATTTATCCATTTCAAGTCATATCTTATTCTTACCAAACACTGTCATTATCTTGCAATAATAACATCCTAAAATGACTCCTTTGTATCTCTCTACTTAGTAAAGACACCATCATTGTTCTTTGATACTCAAAGAGTACCACTCCTCTGAAAATATTTCCCTTGTGTGTTCCCAGGTGTGAACATGATATACTCAGGAAAAAAACTTTTTATAGGGAATACATTGGTATTATTTACCATATTCCAGGGAAAACACTCAAGGCTAATTACAAAATTGTAGAGGTAATGACAAAAGTAGAATACTACTAAAAAAATAATATATGGAGGAGAAAACAAAGGCAGGAGAAAATGTGGTATGAAAATAAGATGAATGCAACAGTGAAGTCACTTCACAGAAGGCAAACACAAGGTATGGGCACAGGTTTCCAAGCTTCCTGACATCCAAGACAAAGAGAGAGACATGTTGCATTATACTAAATATAAGTCATAAACCAGTCAGGAAAACAGCCATTCTTGGTACTGAGAAGAAAGAGAAAAATCTTTCCTTGATCCTCACAGTAAGGATAGTGAATAATATTATAAACAATACCAACAGCATCTTTCCAGTCAATAGTTATGAGTAGCATAAGGACTTTTTATAGGACATCCTTCAATATGCGGGTGAGCCACCAAAGAGTAATTCAATAAAACGAATGAGAGAAGCACATGGTAATGTCCAGGCACTACCAGGACTCATCTGGTCTAATCCAGAAATGGATTGCAGCATGTTTATAGGAGTGGACAGGCCTCAAATCCTTCAGCCAATCTCCACAAATGTTGTTCTATGAGCTTTTAAAAAGAACTAAGAGGTACAGGTTCAAACTCCTATTTCTTGATCAGGACAAATAATATAACTATTAGATGCTACTAGGTCCAGATGAGTACAGAATCAGATACAGAACTGGATGCATAATTTGTGGAAACTTTTGCAAAAATGAAACTGCGGAAACTTTTGTTTGAAATTATTAAGAATTTCAAGTTGGGCATGGTGGTGCTAGCCTTTAATCCCAGCAATTTGGCAGCTTAAGGCAGGCAAACCACAAGTTCAAGGCCAGTGTGCTCAACTTAGCAAGACCCTGTCTCAAAACAAAATTAATTAATCAAACAAATTTTCAAGATGATGACAACAGAACATTAAGCCAACAACGAGTTCCCTCTGAGGGTGATGGATCACATCTGTGAAGCCAGCCCTGCCCATATCCTTTAACAGCCAGATTTTTCTAAGACAAGCTCTTAGATGGCCTGGAAAGAACACCCTCCTTCCCATGGAGCAGGCCTCCTACCACAGTGAAGTCCCAGGTTCTCCCAGTCTACTTCATAGATGAGTCAACAATCATGGCATCCAGAGCTGAATTTCAATGACAAAAACGTGGAAACCTGGGCCCAACATTTTAAACCTAGACAGCTATAAAAATAGATGTTATCAAATGCCTACTTTGGCATTGAAGATCAAATAAAACTGGAATCACTGGTTACCCCAACTTGAATAATCAAAGTCTATCTCAAATTCATAAAGCCCCTCCCACGACATTGCACCTATTCTAGAGTTGAAATCTGAGAGGTCAAAAAAAATTATATACCTACCAGTTACCTTATATTCTTACCTCTAGACTTTGCTGGGTTTTAAGGTACAGAATGTAATGGCTATGCTCAGCTCAGGGCCCCATGTGTCATAAAACTCTTAGCAATAGTTCAATAGACATTAAGTAAACACAAAATGAGTATCATTATCCCTAACACAGAGGATCAATTTTCCTAAATAAAATGCACTATGTTAAAGGAAAGAAAAAAAAATATTCTCTATGAACGATGAAAAGAAATATCCCCAAAGAGGCCCATGACCTGAAAAGAAGGAAGAGGTATCTTTGGTGTGATCCACACTCTTCTGAGGCAGTGTCAGCCTATGAATAAAATAATCATGATTAATAATACATTGTGTTTCCTCATATAATATAATAAAATGACTCTTATTGCCTTAAACAATGACAGGGAAGAAAATATAAAATTAAGCAATGATAGTACATTGTCTGAGAAATATCCAGAACGTATAGTTTAAAATGACAAGAAAATGGAATTAAACAAATAGGAGCTCTTAAACCACATTTTCTCCCCATCCTTAAGAGCATTGTCAGGGATGTGACAAAACAAAATTCATCTCTACCCTCACAGATACGAAAGGACATCTTATTTGTAGCTATTGTAGAAAAGGCACCAAGATAACAAACAGAAAAACCAATTTCACCCTAGGCTGTGGGCAAGCTAGAGGAATCCCATTAGATTCAGCAGGAGTGTCGGAAAATAGGGCCATGCCTTTCTCCAAGCTAGTTTTCCCATCAAAACTACCAGCATAGTATTCAAATTTCATTTTTTTTATTTTATGGAAAGCTACTTCGATATTATTAGGTTTGCACTTCCTCTCAGGAGTCAGTATTCCCTAGTAGGACGTAAGCTTGCTGATAATAATTTGATTCATTTTCGAAATATCTGTGGAACAAACACGTGGAGGAAATAAACAAAGAAAAGAGAACTAGCTGGGTTAAAGGGGTTGTTGATAATCAAAACTTACATGCAAAGGTGAAACTTTCAAATAATAATTAATAAAATACATATGTACAAGAAATATTTCTATATTAACTATTATAAAGATTAATATGATAAATATTTCTATATATTTATGCCTCATCTCTTTCCCTTAATGACATGAGCAAATTAAAAAAAAATGACATGAGCAAATTAAAAAAAATTAATACAATTAAAATTTTTCATGGGAAATGGAGAAAAGTAAACATTCAAAATACAACAATAAACCAAGTGGTTGGGATTGAGTGAAAAGAACAAGTCTGATCATCCTAATAAACAGAACTAAGAGGATATGTGTTAAGTCACGTAAGTCATTTTGATATGAGAAGAGGAAAGCCACTACTTTCCCAAGGGAGATAAAGCTTCTAACCTAGAACCAAACCCAGATAGGAATTTCCCCTGTGAGAGGGGAGGAGGGATCACTCAGTGACATGGTGGACAATGTCTTTACAATTTCAGAGCAAATGCAGGAACATCTGTAAAGATGAGGAGATTAAAGAAACAAAGTAGTCACTTTACATATCAAGAAAAACTTCCTAAAATCAGTGATCTTAGAGCATTAGGTTCACAGAACTTCATCCATACATAAGTATATAGAATCAGAGGTCAGTAAAGGATACCATATAATCTTGCATAGATTTTGATGGGATTTTTTTCCCTGTAGTCTATAAAAATGCATAATATGGTCAATATAACAACATCAATTTTAAAAAACACAAATTTATGAGTATTAACTATACTCCTAGTTCTAGGGGAAGTCTTTCACAAATATTATCTTATTAGCACTCATACCAACACTAATAAGCACTATCTGATGTTTACTAAGGAGGAAACAGAAAGGTAAAGAAAATTGGTCCCAATCTCATCACACAGTAAAATCAGAATTAAACCTTATATTTTCCAACTTCAAAGTAGCATCATCTTAGCCATTGAGTCCTCTGGCAACCTTAGCAACAGTTATATCTGAAACCCACTTGTTCCTTCATGTTAGATTTTAGACCAGGAGACTCAAAGGTGCATTTTATTTTAGAAGGTAGAATAAAGTGTTGATAGTATATTTAAAAGAGTGATAATCCTGGAGCTTTGATATTCTATAATTTATTTCCTAAACTGTACTTTGAAGCCATTGAAATGATATCATACCCAAAGAATTACTTGAAGGAACTTGCCCTAGATCAGAGTTTCTTATATAGATTCAGCCTGGAAATAATGATGGAAATGAGAAATATTTGTCAAGAGCCCTTGGCAGGCTATTAGTCGAATTGCTATACAAAAGACTGATTATAGCTGGGCACGGTGGTGCACACCTGTAATCCCAGCAGCTTGGGAGTCTGAGGCAGGAGGATCATGAGTGCAAAGCCCACCTCAGCAAAAGTGAGGTGCTAAGCAACTCAGTGAGACCCTATCTCTAAATAAAAACTATAAAATAGGGCTGAGGATGTGGCTCAGTGGTCCAGTGCCCCTGAGTTCAATACCCAGTCCCCCCTCCCCCGCAAAAAAAGACTGATTATAAAGTCCCATTCAGAAAAAGACTCAAAGCCTGTAAAATTTAGTAATAAGTAAAATTTAATTTACCAGCTAAGAAACAGACTTCTCATCTGTCCTCTGCTTAACCCCAACCAATGCCAAACCATAAAGGAATGGTGGTGTGTGGATGATGTGGCCGCTGGTCCTAAAAGCCAAGTCCCCCACAGGACTTTGACAGAGTTTGGGCTTTACCCAACCTTCCTAAAGTAAAAAAAAACATGCAGAGTAAAATATAAACTCCATATTCAAGATGAACTTCCAACTTTTACTAGGTGTGACACCCAAGTAAATTATCTGCTTTTATTTTGATTTGGTCTCAATAATCTTTATTGATTTCAGAGTTAGGAGGACTAAGAACTTGGGGAAAAAAGAAAATTAATTCAAAATAGTCATGAATTCACAGATTCTCAATTCTTCAAAATATGAGAGAAACATCTCTGGTGAGGCAATTAGATTTAAGAATGTCCTTCATTAATAAAAAAAAAAAAAAAAAGACTTGAAGGCTGGCATTCCCAAACTCCCTCTTGATCCTTTGCCTCAGTTCACTTGGGGATATAAGCAGGATTGAAGACTGTTCCATTTAGGTAAGCGTGAAAGGGAAAGACGGCTTTGATGTCACTTACAGACTACAAATGCTGTAGTTTTTTTCTTTTCCTAAATGCTGTCCTATCATGCAACGTTACTGGATCGTGATATTTCCTAGATAATCAGTTCTAACTATGGAAGTGGAAAGGAGAGCCAGGGGAGGCCATCACAACACCACATACCTCTAGAACCAATGGCTGGCTGTGGAACCAGCGCATGACCCCAAAGAGACCAAGGAGTCCTCTAATGATGAAGAACATAAGGGAAAAGTGTTCTTATCCTATTGCACTGAAATCTACAATCTAACAAGTCCTCCAGGAATCATCTCTTTTGTTACCTAGAAAAAGACCTATACCCACATGCAAAGTGAAATAGAAATCAGAAAGAAATCATGAGTGCAAAGCCCGCCTCAGCAAAAGTGAGGTGCTAAACAACTCGGTGGCATCTTTGTTTTAGCCACTTAACAAGCCTGCAGTCTATTCCTGCATTTCCAGATGCTGGGGTGGGATGTCAATAATTTTTCTCCTTTGGTTTAATATAAGTGGAATTAGGATTAATCTCTCTCACAATGTTGATTCAATGGTTAAAAGTAGGAGAACTCCAAGGTTGTCTAAATCAGAAGCCCCTAAGTTAAGGATATTAGTGCTACTTATCCTGATTTGTCTCACAATATGATTTCAAATAAATGTTTATATAGTGGTTAAAGCTGTATTTTTATACATATTGGAAAAATTTTATCCATATAAAAATTATAAATCAGATGATAACAGAACTCGATAGCCCCAACTTGAGCCTGAATGTTAACTCTGCTCTCTATTATTTATCCCCACCTCCTGCACCGCCTCCTGCTCCTCACCTTCCCTTTCCCCTCTAATGCAAAGTGAAGACTGTTCCATTTAGGTAAGCGTGAAAGGAAAAGTTTTCTATTGTTGTCTAATTCTGGTTTCCTCTGTGTGAGAAGTCACAACTCAGAAATTTGGGCTTTCTTGATTATGCTATTTGAAGCTACTAGAAAGTTTAGCCCCTGAACTATAAGCCTTGATGTTTTCAATTATTAGACCAGTGGGTATTGGATCTATTCAGCTCTGTACAATGTCAGGATGTGAAATAGCACCCAGCAATTGTGGTGGTTAAATGTACTGCTCTCTATAAGCAGGCAGCATGGGAAATTAGAATGACTGGAGGGCATGGGGTGACACTAGGTTCCACTTGACTTCATTATCACCTAGAGGACAAAAATAGACACAAGCTAAAATACTCCCCTGATGCCATGTAGCTGAAAAGGCTGTCAATAGTCACTGCAGTATATCTAACAGATATCATTTTTAATAACATATATTACATATTTTCGAATGCTGACAAGCATATGGAAATTCCACCCCTTAAATAAGCCTTAAAATTTTTAAAGGTTAAAATTATTGCAAACGTGTAGTAAAAAGTCTATGCAGTTTAGGAAGATTCAATATGAGTCGTAAAATTTTCTCTCCCACAAATCCTACTCCTCTCTAAATTCAACTATTAACAAAATTTTAATGTATCTATTTATAGATAGATAAATAGATCCACAAATACATCTTTGTAAGATATTATAATATTTCTCTCTCTACTGAAATTTTCTCTGATACTTAATTCACAAAGCAAAATGTAATTAACAATAAGGCCACTGTACGCTAATGGTCCTTGGAATAAAGGTGGTACATTTTGCAAATGAAAAGTCACCATTAATTTCTTATTCTTATAAATTTAATGGTTTCTTTCTATTTGCAGAATTGCCACTGAGTTTTGTTCTCAGTGATGAATTACAATGAGCCCTTTCCCCTACATCTGAACTATTCTATGCTTTTTTTCTACATTCTTAGATTTAATCACCAGTTTGGTAGGCTTTCCTATTTTTCAGGAAAAATTTAACAAAAATAGAATAAAAAAATCCATTCCATTTCTATACTGAAGCAAATAACATCTTGCGGTGTATTTGTTTATGTATGAGGGAAAAAGAGATCTTTCACAGAGTTTTCATCAGGTAGCAGGTCCTGCCATGAAAGTAGCACTCCATCTCTACTCAGGGACGTGTTTATCTATAAATCATGCTCATGCCTGCACATTTATCTCAATATTCACAGAAAACAGTCTTTTTTTTTCCGTAAGCCTAGTTCTTAACACTTTTTTTGTAATAAAAGTCTCTTTATAAGCACCAAAATGTCACCTCTAAGTGTGAGAAAACACATGCTTTCACATAGCACTAACTCTGGTTTCACAGATGTGCCAAGAAGCCCCAGGCCTTCCAGAACAGTCATGCAGCATTGAAACTGAACTTCAAAAGCAGTTGAGGAGGTGCCGTCTATGCGTAGCTATGTCCCAGTGCATTCATCCTGACATTCAACACAGTGTATTCCTAGTGAATTACGAAGATTAAAAAAAATAAAAATACACAAGCTTTCCTCACCAAGAAAATACTAAGCACACCTCCAAGCTAGTTTGCCCCTCTCAAGCAGTGCCTGGTTGCCATAGTTACCACCTTCCCAGCATCATTTACCTCTGGAGGGAGGACACCATACACCAATGAAGGGTCTATCGCCAACTATACTGACTGAAGTTGCCCAGGTTGTTTCTGTGTACACTGACTACAAAAGAACAATTAATGCAAATATATTCCAGTATAAAGACATTTTTTAAGGCATAGAAAGGGCTCTTGGCTTATCTTGCATATCTTTGTTGTCTTTTTCTTTTTGAGGGCAATGTTTTGATACTGAAACTTTGGTTGTTCTATCAGAAACATTTTTTTATGGACAGTTTAACAAACCTCACCATGTCACTGTAATTCCTATCTAACACAGAATAGATTATTAAATAAAGGTCTCTCTTTTTCCGGTGCTGGGGCTCAAACCCAGGGCTTTGCACATTTTGGGCACGCTACCACAGAGCAAGGCACCCAGACCAATAACTGGTAACATGGAATGAAGTGTTCCAGAATAAAAAAGAAATAATAACAACAATAACTTTTTTTTTACTAATAAAAAAATTGTCCTTTGGGGTCTATGGTGCATCTGTGTCAGTGTCAATTACAAGAAAGCAAAAAAGAGTTGATCAGAAGAAATATAGAATAACTGAAAGCCCAGGATCTATTTAATTGGAAGTAAACTTAAAAAGGCTCTAATTTTGTAAAATAAACAAGGAAATTACAGGATGCCTGTCCACAGTACCAAGAGCCTTGCCTCTATTTCTCTTTCAACAACTACTACCAACATGGCAATGATCTAGGGATAAAATTCCCCCCAATGTAATATAAATTCATATTTTGTTTTTTATCTGGTGTTTAAGAACATACTAAATTTTCAGTAAGGAATTTTAAAAGTTACAAGAGATTTCTTCTTCTTTTTTAATTGGTTCTTTTTAGTGCTACATGACAGTAGAGTCCATTTTGATGTGATTATACTAGCATGGAATATATCTTATTCTAATTAAGATCTCATTCTTGTGTTGAACACAATGGTGGGAGTGTGCTTATATATGAACATAGAAAAGTCATGTCCAATTCATTCTACTGTCTTTCCCGTTCCCATTCCCCTTCCCTTCTCATCCTTCACCTTTGGAGTTTTTAATTCGGTCTAATGGCATTTGAAGTTCCAAACCTCAGGAGGAAATGCTACTAATATTTATCATATTATATTCAGGGTCTAAAAATTGATGTGAATTTTTTAAATTGTTGGTACATATTTTCAAAATTGTCCTTTAGAAAGACTATACCTTCCTCCCTGACAGTCAATCAAAATGCCCATTTCACTGAACCACTGGTGTCAATAAAAAGACATGTTCATATAAAGAAGTCCATTTTGCCAAAATCCTTTGATCTCATTGAGAGATCAGCAAATATTTTTTTGTAAAGGAACAGACAGTGAATATTTTAGGCTTTGGGGCCACATGGTCTTTACTGCAAGTATTAACTCTGCCATTGCACATCAAGAGCAATCATAATCAACTATATAAATGTTCATATCGGTTTTACAATAAACATTTATTTACAAAAATAGTCAGCTGGCCACCTTTGGTCCATAAGCTATAGTTTGCCAATTAGTCTCAAAACTCTGTGTAGTCTTCTGATTTTAAAAAAAACAATCTACCTTTTAAAAATGTCTTTATTAGCATATTATAGTTATACATAATAATGGAGTTCATTTTGACATTTTCATACACGCATGCAATATAGTTTGCTCCATTTTAGTTCCCAGTACTTCCTCTTTCTCTGCCTTCTACCTCCCCCTGTTACCCTTCCTCTACTGCACTAGTCTTCCTTCTATTTAATTTTTGTAATTGGTGCTTTATAGATATACATAAAGAAGGAATTCACTGTGGCCTATTCATATAGGTACATAGCATTATTTGTCAGTTACATTCTGCAGTTCCTTCCTTTTCCCATCCTTCCTCCCTCTCCTTCAGTCCTCTTTCTCTACTCCACTGATCTCCCTTCTACTTTCTTGAGACCATCCCCTCCCCTTTTCCTTATTTTGCTGTAACTTCTGCATGTGAGAGAAAACATGAAACCCTTGATTTTCTGATTCTGGCTTATTTCACTTAGCATGATGTTCTCCAGTTCCAATTAGCAAATGCCATAATTTCGCTCTTATTTATGGCTATGTAAAACTTCACTGTGTATATATACCACATTTTCTTTATCCATTCGTCAGTTGATGGGCATCTGGACTGGTTCCATAACTTGGCTATTGGGAATTATGCTGCTATAAACATTGATGTGCCTGTGTCACTACAGTATGCTAATTTTAATTCTTTTGGATAAACACCAAGGAGTAGGATAGGTGGATTATATGGTGGTTCCATGCCTACAAGTCTTTTGAGGAATCTCCATACTGCTTTCCAGAGTGGTTGTACTAATTTACAGTCCCACCAACAATATATGAATGTAACTTTCCCCCCACATCCTTGCCAGCATTTATTATTTGTATTCTGGATGGTTGCCATTCTGACTGGAGTGAGATGAAATTTCAGTGTAGTTTTAATTTGCATTTCTCTGATTGTTAAGGATGTTGTGAACACTTTTTAAAATATATGTTTGTTGGCCACTTGTATTTATTCTTTTGAGAAATGTCTATTTAGATTTTTTATTAATTGGATTATGTGGATTTTTGGTAAAAAAAATCAATAATTCTTAGAGAGCTATAATTGTATATGTGTTCTTTTTTCTACTGACACATACAATTTGTCCATATTTGTATAGTATATATATGTTCATATTGTAATACCTATCACAATGTCATTTACCTTAAGAAACAAAAAAAGAAAGGACAACTTTAAGTTGACAGAGTAGAGACCCTCTAACTTCCAAAAATGAAAATCTCCATCATCATAGCTCAAGCTCGCACAACAGTTTACAGCTTAGAAAGCATTTCTCACTTGTTATCTCATTAGATCTTCAAACACTATGAGGTGACTGATTATGCCAGTTTCACAGATGGGGAAACCAAGGCTCAATTGGTTAGCTCTGAGACTCGAGCCCATAGGCAACCTTGTCACCACAATTGCTGTGTAAGTTGTACACAAACCAGAAACGTTGTTGCTGAAAATTCCTCTGATAGAGCATACCCAGCACAGCAAAATTACATATCTTGCCTCTGTTTTTCAGGTAAATTGTTTGTTTTCTCTTTAAGACCTGAAGATTTTGTCAGCAGGAATGAGTGGTAATTAGTAAGATAAGAGAATGATCTTGTATTCTAGTCTGCTAATGTTCTGTTTTGTGCCAGAATTATCCCTGTGGCACTAAGCCAGGGAGAATGAAGCAGCTATAAATGTCTAGGCAAAAGCCTGAAAAATAAATTCACAGGAAAGAAAATATACAATTAGGGAATGAGCAAACTAAATCCAAAGATATTTTCACAAGCTTTGACAGTTCTTGCAATAGAGAAGAGAGATTCAGATAGCCAAATAGCATAGGAGAGCTGCATATTTTTTTCCTTCAAAGAAAGATACCAGGAAAGGCACTAAAACATATTGAAAGAAAGATGTTCTTATTTTCTTCTTAACTACAGAGGCAGTGTTACTCTGTGACCACATAGAACAGTCTGCTGAACTTCGACATTTTTTTTTTCCTAATCTGTATGTCTGGGCTCTCTGCACACCCCTAAGGCAGACACAAAAGGGAGTAGGCACAGCTCTTGTATTTCAGCACCTGTTCTGGAATGCTTAGAGCCAGTCACTCTGCACCTTTGCTGGTGAGGGACTCTTCTGTTCCTGGTTGTTAAGGAGCCAGGCCAGTCTATGGGCCATGTTATTTCCCACTTAACTCCTGCCGTTCTCCAGCACTTGAGGCTGGGCTTTATGAAGTCCCTCACAAATTTTTCTTCCCATATTTTCCAGTTTGCAGTATCCTGACCTTTCCTCTGAATGCAGGAAGCAAGTGAGGTTGCATTCTAAGTAGCAGGCTGCTTTGCTGCCAGCTCTGCTGCATGCAGAGGGCTGCGTTCTCAAAGTACCTGCAGTTTAAGGAGTAATGTCAGCACTATATTTTGAAAAAAGAACAAGCCCAGAGACAGCTGAGGCCCTTCACTAGAATGCGGCAGGGAACTGTTTGGATTTTTCTTGGAAACACAGCCTTAAAAATGTCTGCAGAATTCAGATACCTAAGCAATGTGTGATCCAGTGATAGACAAATCTATGAAATGAGTAGAACCTAACTGAAGAAGGGCAAATTGCAGAAAAGCTGGCAATCAGTCTCAAGATGGTAAGTAGCAGCGCCCAGAGGGTTTACAGTTCCAGCCCCTTTCATTAAGTTATGTAAGCTCAGCAAGCGAGTTCTGCTGTCTGGACTGCATCTTGTCCATTGTCAATATGGGAAAGACAATGCAGGCTATGATGTTTGTGCACAGATGAAAGGAGAGGGAGTTTTGTAAACCATCAAGTGCTATCCCAATGTCAAGAACCATTACACAGTTATAGATCTCACCCTGCTAAAGATCACTAGGGATGTCAGAAATGATTCTTGTGCGGGTTTATCAATACCACCTTCAAGATGTACTGAACATCCTCTGGCACTTCAATAGCATTCCAGTGTGAATACCTGGCAAAGATCCAATCTACTTGCATGCAAAGGTGCTTTAGGGGAGAAGACCCATTAAGAAGGAAATGGAATTGTGTCTATGATTTCAAGGTTTCTGTCTGGACCTCGTTGGTCTTTCTCCTCTTTCCCTGAGGAAGAAGGTGAGGTACACATGGCAAGCCTTTGTCCTTGTACTAGCAAAAAAGAGAGAAAAAGAAAGCTAAAATTTTAAAATTTGATTAAAAATATGATCGGAATGAATCACCCTATCCAAGTTTGTGTATTCTTCATATAAAGTATTTGATTACCTTTCTTTTATACCTATCTTACTGGTCCTAAAAC
Organism: Marmota marmota marmota; assembly: GCF_001458135.2. Lineage (NCBI taxonomy): Eukaryota > Metazoa > Chordata > Mammalia > Rodentia > Sciuridae > Marmota > Marmota marmota. The sequence continues at coordinate 4,058,948 of NW_026000119.1, read as the reverse complement.
AATTGATTCTAAATCAAGGAAACCATTTCTATGAGAAAGAATCTAGAAATGTTCTTTCCTGACCATTATTATACTTTAAAAAGTAATATGTTCCTTTTATAATGGACCATTTGAAATTGCCTTTTTAAAATAGATCAGACACATTCAAATACCAACAATTTCATATGATTTCATCTGATCAGAGATTGAACTAGAAGCAACATAAACAACTTTGTATGCCAGGAATTCAGCCTAATGTTTATTAAATTGTGACCCACATAATCTACTTCTTATCACAATTTTTGTTCCAATTCATTGAGTGCTTATTTAAAGCAACTTTTAAATGATTTTTAAACTTTTAAATTGAAGACACAGTATTCTAAAGGAAGTAACAGAGTTTCTACCATTTAAATCAATTTTTAAGGGGAGCTACTCTCTAAGAGAGCTGCCTCATTAAAAAAAAAAAAAAAAAATCTCCACTCCCTTAAATAATGGAACTCAGCCTTTGTATCCAAAGAAACAAATGATAGGAGCTGTAAAGAGAGAGATTTATTTAAGGAATTGGCTTATGCTATGATGGAGGTTAGTAAGTCCAAAATCCATAAGGGGGTCATCAAACCAGGGACCCAGGGAAGAGCTGATCCTGCAGTCCAAGTGCAAAAGCTGCTAACAGAATCCCTTCCTGCTTCTGGAGGTCAGTCTTTTGTTCTATTCAGGCCTTCAACTTGTTGTATGAGGCCCACCCACACTAAGGAGGGTGGCCTGCTTTATTCCAAGTCCATCAATTTCAAAGTTAATTGCATCCCAAATGTTAATTTCACATTCCTCATAGAAACATCTAGAATATTGTTTGGCCAAATATATTGACACCATGGTCTAGCCAAATTGACACATAAAATTAATCATCACAATTTCATGCAGAATATTCTACATACTATACTGAGTACAATTATAAACAAGAGGAAAAATGTTATCTCTCTCATTACCACTAAATTTATATTTTATATTTGCTTTACCATAATAAAATGGTGGCTATTTTTCCAATGCATCCTTACACGAGAACTTGATGCTCCCATACCCTTAAGACAGATGACAGGCAGACCACAGGCAGACCAGTGTCCCTTTCTGGTACTATTTCTGAGGGAGATCCCATTTCACCTCCTTCAAAGCACAATGTGACATGTTTACCTTCAAAATTCAAATTCAGCTTTGAGAATTTAACCAAATATCCCGAGATAGATTTTTTTCTTACATAACCAAATTTGGCAACACAATGAAAAGTCACACAGTCTCTTCCTTTCAAAATCTATAGAGATTCTGCTCTGCTGAACTACCTAGGAAGGAAGAGAAAAATGATCCAGAGTCAGGAAACACTGAATTATTTTTAAATCTATCAATCATCTTTCCCCACAAACCTCTAAACTCATTCACTTAAGACTTCATCTGCTTAACTAATCTTTATAGAGCCCATTGAGAGGTAAGTAATAACAGTAACTAGGAAAACTCACTTTGAAGTTCACCTGCCATTCATTCAGGGGCTCCAAAGGCTTCAGCGGCTCCAGTGGGCAGGCTCTGGGAGAAACTGCAAAGCCCCCTGGGAGTAGGGAGCAGGGCAGTGATAAAGGCAAAATTAACCTTCTGGCAATTTCCCCCGCTTTGAGGACTTAAGCCAGCGTTTAATCTCATTGGGATGTGGTCTTTCCTGTTGGCTTTTAAAAATTAAATTTGTCAAATACAATTCACCTAATCTTATATGTAGTATTCTTATTAGGGTATTACAATGTAAAATATATTATCATTATAAGACTATTACAAGGGCTAAAGCTCAGAAAAATAGAGCAATTATCATCACTTATAGATCCATGGAGAAGCAGTGTGGTATAATGGAGAAAGAAGTCTCATAAATTTGATTTCAAAATCCACTAGGTGGGTTCAGAACTACTTCAGTATTCATGTCCACCTTCTTCCCCATCAGGCATTTCCTGTGGTTTCTATATAGATCTCCTGGATCCTGCTCCTCTCTCCCTGAAGGAAGAGGTAGGGCACCTAGGGCAAGCCTTTCCCCCTCTTTGTATCAAGAAGACTAATCCAGCAGGTGCTCAAGAGAACTAGGAGAGAACAGTGCCCCAGGTATTTCACTCTTCAAGAACTTTGTAGTATAAACATATCATAATAATATACTGAATGAGAATCTTAACCTGATATAATGCAGTTTTATCTTTAGCCTTTCATTTTATCTTCCAAGAGATAATGAGAGTTTTTCTCAAGATCCTTTTCTTGTGTTTTCTCTGAATCCTTGATAATGATTTCCACAATGCTAAGCACGTAGGAGAGACTGAATGAATATGTAATGATCTACTAGATTTTTGTTTGACTCTTTATTTCTGGGTAAGCAGATTGGAGTAAAAGAGGAAAGGATATCTGTTTTATTCAGTATGTTATTATAATTTTATTTAAGTGGGAAAATAAATGGAGCACATTGCTTGTTATTTCCTGAAGATTTCACTGTATCTCAGGCATTATAATATTCCAGAGGTGTGAAAATAAGGCCCACACCAGAGGCCAGGAAGAAAAAGAACAAAAATGGCAATCAAGAATCTCACAGGTGAGATGAAAGGTATATGCTGTGCTTGACCTCTCCTTTCTCTTTCTATGTGATTCCCTGGAAAGATCTAACTAGTACCTGACACATCTCTCCCACTCTCAACCTCAAAGTCTCTCTACTCCTAGCCCTGGGCCACAGCTGATTGACAGGGCAGACACCTGATCCAAACCAAACCAATCAGATTTGAAACTAGGACAGTCTCTCTGTGAGGCTCAGCTATAATTAACTTTGGGACCAACCTTCCACAATAGAGGAGATATGCCACCAGTTGTATTGAGCAGAGGAAGCTGGTCCCAGAGAGAATGAAGTCTCTGAGAAGAAAGGAGAGGAGGAGAGAAAATTCCTGTGCCTATGCCCAGTCCCTTTCTCAGATCAGTCTACCTTCTTAGTTCTAGCATCCATCCAGCATTCTTACAAGTTAATTGTCGGTTTTTGTTTAGTCTATCTGAATTGCTTTCTGTTACTTGAGACCAGGAGTCCAAGTTAATACAGTGGGGATCTATTTGGAAAGATAGCAGGGAAATGGAGAAGGAAACATAATCTGGTGCCTTTCTGTACAGATATATTCATGATAAAAATAATTTCTTTCCAGTGGAGCCTTCTGAGCTGACTCAGGCATTTGGTATTTCAGTTACCCAAAGATTCAACCATCATTGTCTTCATCTGGCTTCTTAAATCTGAAATACAGTAACCCTGAAGTGCAAAAAGGTTCTATGTGGCATGCTCTTTTTCCTCTAGCCTAGCAGATGCACAGCTGCCCTTTGGGAATGTGCTATTTTTTCATAGGCCATAAAAGGATATTCATTACCGTTGGTAGGATCACATATACTCTTGGGGGAGGCCACACATCATGAATATGTAAAAGGAAAACTACCATAGGAAATGTTTCCCTCCCATGCTTGCTGACTTTTAACATTATTTTTATTTCCATTTTCTTTACTAAGCTTTTCATGCATGCCAAAAATTCTCCCTGGTTTACCATCCATTTCTATGCCATTGATACAAGTTCATTTACATTTGTCCACCATCCCCATGCCTCTTCCTTGTTGTTCCCATAGCATTCGTACATACTTCTATAATATTGCCTTCTAAAGCACTATTTTGTGTACATTTTTATCTATCTGTATATTGGAAGAGGCCATGCCTTCTTGCTATAACCCCAGTGTCCCATACATTGATAAGAAACAAATGTTGGATGAATGAGCAAGTGTGTGTGTAAGTAAGTGAATGAATGACCTTGCTCTATCCAGCATTTCTGATATTTCAGTCATATATTTTAAATGCATCTCCCTTTCTTCTTTTGTCAGAATAATTGACCAGCAGCCTGTCTGACTGAGCTCCTATAGGTATACGCCTTCTGACTTAACAACCTATAATTGTTTTCTTAAGAGTATGATAGTCTTTTGCTGTGTCTTCTTGGCCAGGTGACAGTCGGTCATTCAATCAAACATCTATCTAGCTGTTGTTGTGAAGGTGTTTAGTGGTTGTGCTTAAAGCTCGCTCACATAGTTGGTTGATTTTAAATAAGGGAGACTGACCAAGATAATCTGTATGGGCCTGATTCAGAACTGAGGTCATCCTGAAGAAGAAGTCATTCTAACTGTGGGCAGCAGGTTCAGACCATGTCTGAGAGTTACAGCCTTCCTTTCCTGACTGCCTGCCCCACAATTGTGTGCCCAGTTGTCTCTTGTAGGTCTCCTCCCACTTTCACTTCCTTGGGTCAACCCTGACTGATACAGAGATTAACAAGCCTTGTGTCAGTTGCTGTGATTCACTGGCCTTAGACTTTCATTTCAACCCTTCCTATCCAATGATTTTACAAATGGCCACATCATATCAGCTGAGGGTAACTTCAAAATCTTTTAGCAAGTCCTATCAGCACTACAAGTTTTTGCATGATCTGCAGAAGAGTCAAGCATGACATATCTATTCACCTCTTCCTTTGGAATGGTTTGGGTTTTTCCCTTCAATCATGTTTTTCCCATTACATATACTATATTAAAAACATTGTGACATTCCCTGACTGACTTCCTTCTGTCTTGAAGGTAAATTCTACTGTTGTAAGCTTTTAGTAAAGGTGGTAGCCTCCAATTTCTACTCTCTTTCTTAGTCTTTGACATTCATTCTTTATTTCTTCTTCATTCTATTTGCCCAAGGTTGCCCAAGGTTACCCATAAAGTCCTCAAAAAGTTTTGTCCAGGGGTTTGGGATGTAGGAAGTGAAGCAAGTCCTGGGTTTAATCCCTAGCACACACACACAAAAAAGTCTTTACTTCCTCATTTTTTGGTGGCTTAGGTTTGCTTACACTTTTACCATTTTTAATCACTTTTTTTTTTTTTGGCCTTTAAGTCAGTGCTACTCTACAATGAAGTTTATCTGCACAGCTTTTCCTTTAGTGGCACCTGACTTCACCACTTTTCATTTATAAACTGACTAACACTCCTCTTCATTGCTCTAATAGGAGTCTAATGTTTTTCGAATTTTTACCTGTCAAGCTTCTTCAGACTTTTAGAAGAAGAGAGATTCATTTGTTGCTGCAGATGGAGTTTCAAACAGCATCTTATTCACTTTATGTAGCACACTGATCACTGTGTGTTGTGGAACGTAACACTACTATTATTGCTATTAACTGGCATCCTGGTTTTATGTCCATATTGTAAGCTCCATGGGAATGCTGGGCTTCAACCCCAACTCTGGCCTCCTCATTCTAAATAGCTGGCTTCACCTCTCAGGTATTTATTGCTATAGGCACCACCATTTTTTCTCCAAGTATAAATTAAATCTCTCTCCTAAATTGTCATTTTCACAAAACAAAAAGATATACATCCTTGAATAGCTTTTCCAACTTAGATAGCTTTTTTTAAAAATATTTATTTTTTAGCTTTAGGTGGACATATCTTTATTTTATTTTTATGTGGTGCTGAGGATCAAACCCAGTGCCTCATGCACGCTAGGCGAGCGCTCTACCACTGAGCCACAGCCCCAGCCCCTCAACTTACATATCGTTTGAAGAGGAGATGCAATGACAAATCTTTCAGTTTTCACAAACCACATCTTCCAACTCAGATTCCAGGAAGAGAAATCCCACCTGCATGTGGCTCTCCTTTCTTTCTGCATGAGGCTCTCCTTTCTTTCTGCATGAACAATGGCTTCTTCTTTGAACTCAGCTTGATTGTTGGAACTAAAATTACATTGATTTTCTCTTCTCTCCTTACTTCACTCTTTCTGTTATTTGTGCTTACTCTAACTTGTATATATTTCCCCCTAATGATCTGGTTTTATCCTCTTCCACTCCACCTCTTGTCCCAAGTAAAAGTCTATCTTCCTAGGATGTCCCTCTCTCTTCCACCATGCCCTTTTGCTATTTCTTTCCCTAATGGTTCCAGACAATTTGGACTCCTGGTGCATATCCAGCTTGCCTGCTTGGCTTGGTTTTAGAAATGATCCTCAAGCAACCAGTACATGGAGACAGGACACAGAGGGAGATTGAGCCTTGTGAATTAAGGAGCTGAGATCCAGGTAATGAGGAGAGGCCCAGGAACAGCTAAGTCACAATATGTGCCTTGATGGTATGAGCTAAACCACTAGTCTCCTGCTTTTACTATAACCAGTTCCAAATCATCCATACTGTGTTTAGAAAGGAAGATCTTTCTAAAATGCCACTGTTCTGCTTAAAATTCTTCAATGAACCCCCAGACTGTAGGATGAAATCCAAACTACATTGGCGATCAGTCTTCAACTGACCTCTGCTACTTCTCATGCCTCATCTTGCATCACACTTTCATTGGCCTGTATCTCAGTGTGCATAAGTATGAGTGCATGTGTGTGCATATCTGTGCATGGAAGGGGGGTGAGTTAAGCTAGAAAGCTTAAAAAAATATTTAGAAGTCCAAAGGTGTAGGTAAAAGGCATGACAAATCTGGAAATGGACACAGATAGCTATTAAAATCAGGTCTGAGCCAAATTTTAGAGTAAGACTGAAAGCCATGGGGTCAAAATCAAATAGGATAGTGCTAGTAGGAGCCTGAACACTATCAGTGCTCACAGTTGGCTCCATTTAAAATGTTTGGCTGGGGTAAAGTTTGGTACATGCACTTCTTCTGTGATAATTCTCCTGGGCAGTGGGTCTCAAGGTCATCTTGGATTTGCCAGCTGGCACACCTGGTGTGACTAAATAGTTAAGGACAACATTGGGCTGAGGCCCCTCCCTCACCATGACTCAGGTGTTGGAAGCTATTGTTAGCCTCTGGGGTAATGAAGTCTGCTCCTATACACTGTTGTCTCTGCCCTCAGCTTTGAGAGCTACATGGAAAATAAGGATTGGGCAAAGTTTCTAAAGAGCATCTGGGTTGGGGAACAGGGAAAGTGGAAATGGAATGCCATCTTTGTTCTGGTTTTTAATTAGTTTCCAAAAGTGATCCAACAGATTTTGACTGGGACAGATTTTGTACTTGTATTGAGAAAATAAGGTTTCTTCCACTCAAATTGTTTCCCTGATGTCAAATTGTTTCCCTGATGTAAAGCTTATGGATTTACTGTTTTGCTAGAAAAGCCTTTTTATTTTTTGTGCTAGGGATTAAACCTAGGGACTTGCACATGCTTTGCTTCTCACATCCCCAGCCCTTGGACAATTCAGTACTAAGAGAATTAGTACTGAATTGCCTTTTGATATAGAAAAAGAATATCTCACTGATCTTTTTAAGTAAGTGATAGTTTTTCCAAGTACCTTCCAGATGTTGGAGTTATAATAGTGTTTGAGAGTGAAAAAGAGAGGGGAGATAGAGAGAGAGAGAGAGAGAGAGAGAGAGAGAGAGAGAGAGAGAGAGAGAGAGAG
>NW_026000119.1:3993170-4051505 GCF_001458135.2 Marmota marmota marmota | reverse complement strand
AGAGAGAGAGAGAGAGAGAGAGAGAGAGAGAGAGAGAGAGAGAGAGAGAGAGAAGCTATGGGTTTCTGTTTGGAGGAGTGTTTTAATTGTTATACTTAGTTTTAGTGGTGCTGAGACATACAGTATAGCAAGCTATATGTAGACAGGGCCAGGATTCTACACACTACATTTCACAAAACCATCAGTAAGAGGATAAGGAGCAGAGGGCAGATGGTTTTGGACAAGCAATATTTTGAAAAGCACTTTCCTAAATACATGATATAAATTGATACCTGGTATCAGAGCTCAGGTTTTACATTAATTGTGGAGGCAGGACTCTCCCTAATGAACACAGGGTAGGGGTAACATTAGGTGCTCTTGTTCTGCCATACTGGTGAGGGTATTAACTTTCACTGTGACCACTGCCAATGAGAAGGTCCATAACAAAATCCATCATAATGGCAGCCTATGAGACCCTGTGGATTAAGAGCAGATCTAGTCTCTGTTTGGGGACTTGGGGCATAACTAGCCCAAGGTCATGCGTTCCAATGGTTGGTGTGCAGGAATGAGTTTTTAATCATAAATGGAACAACCAGAAGTCCCTGTAGTCATGCTTAGGGTCTTGAATGGCTTTTAAAGATCAGCCAGTTTAGTAAAATAGCAATAAGGCAAAGCCATAGTAGTTAAGTTATCTGTTTATAGGAATAACTAGCAGAAAAATAATTTATTAGGCAAAACCCTTCCATTTCTATGTATAATACCTTTTACATGTCATTCTTAGATAAGTCTAAATTTCAGCAAATGAACAGCATAAGCTAGCTACCCCTATCTTATTTTCTCTAAAAAATAAACAAAAATCTGTGAAATGGAAGATCTGGCACCTACCAAATAGATTCAAAGACATAAGTTGCATACTTGATCTTTGGTGCATCCTTAATAGTGTGAAGATTCTGTCACCCCTTAATATTCTGGCTTATGAGACAAAGTAGGTGGCCACTCAGGTGTCAGTTGATATAAAGCTCAATACTGGAAAAATGAGGCCCTCTAGCCCAGCTTAGTCATAGTACCTGTTTGCCTAGCTGCTCTGTGTTCCATAGTCATCCTGGATGGTCCAAGGTGACAGAATTCTCCTAGGTAGTACTTCCAAACTTTGGGGAAGTTAACTCACTCTGGTACTAGATTTAGTTTTACTTTGGGAACACTGCATTGCTGGTAGCATAACTGTCCACGGAAAAAAAAACAAGATAAGCCAAAATCAGGCAGAGGCATATATTATTTAGGAGGAGAAAGCTCATTTTTCTCTTACATAACAGTCTGAGGTGAGCATTTCATATTGGCTGGCAACTCTACTTCATGCTGTCATTCAGAGCCCTGGACTGACAACAGTTCTGCCATCTCTCTCAGCCAGGAGGAAGGATGTAGGGAGATAGAGAAGGCTCTCACTAACTTAAAAGCCCCAGCCTAGAAGCAGCAAATATCACTACTACTTACTATTAGTGATGACTTAGTCTCATGGACCACAACTAACTATAAGAGTCTTGGCAGCCATATGCTCATTACAACCCTGTTAACTATGGAAGAAGAGATAATAAGTTTGATGGGTAGCTAGCCTAGCAGTTTACATCATAAACAGATACATTTGGAAGTACAAATATATACTAGTGTTTTGCAGGAGAAATTCAGATCATGTTGGTTTCAGCTCATTCACCTTTTGCAAAGGATCTCTATCAAAACTTGATCTAGAGCCACCTGGAAAGATATATGTACAAATCCTACCTAGAAATACTGATAGACTCAATATTTTGATTAGGAGTCAAAGTGAGGATGAATACATATATTTAGGCAAACTTTCCTTGAGTGACTCTGACAAATGCCTCTGTTGAAAACCACTGCATGAAGATGTGGAGATACTGCGCAGAGTAAATCAGCACCCACTGGAAAGTTAGCTAGATAGGTAACTTCCTGTTGTCCATCTCCGAGTCCAGGTGAAGTTGTAGATAGCTTCATAACTTGAGCTTTGTATAGAGAAGATCAGAGAGACCTGAGTCAGTTCAAAGAATCTCTGACAATGACAGCACTGAGAACACATTAGAGGTATTGTCAAACAAGATCAATGAGGGAAGTCCACAAGTCTTCAGTTCCCTCAGTAGTGGGGACCTAGGGAACATTATCCTTGACTTGGGAAAGATCAGGTTGGGAAGCAAGCTGAGTCCACTTAACCATGGTCAGTGCATCTGAAAATGGACCTAGAGAGGGGAACTCACTTGCTCCCTTAATTCATTGCTTCTCAATTCTAGCTATTTTTATCAGATTCCTACAGAGAGCGCTCAGATTTGTCAGTGTCCAGACTCATGCCAGAAGAAATAAATCAAGATCTCAGAGAGAAAGAGTGGGCTCAAGAATCTTCAGGTTTGTTAATTCTCCTCACATATTTTTAAGCCATTGTAAGAACTTATAACCTCTGTCTCAGCTCTTAACCTAAGGAAAAAGACACACGACTCTGACTATTTATCCACATGCTCCAGTTTACCTCTCCAGCCTCTGTGTTTAAATATCAAAAGTTCCCCCATCTAGTTGACCCAGTATTTCTCCTAGGAACTAGTGTTTGGGTAAGCAAAACAGAAGGGTAGAAAGTTCTAGAAGTTCTGAACTAATTTCCCTTGATTCATTCATTCATGGGCAAATGTAAACAGAGCACCAACATGGTGTGAAGGAGACCCTGGTTAGTTAACACTTCTTTAAAGTTAAATTTTGGACAAATGTTTTAAGGTCTGGCTTAAATACTTTAACACTACTCTGAACAGTGCTATAAACTTATTTAATCTTACAAGGGCTACTGCTCTTTCCCAAAGTGCATTTTGCATAATATTGTCTGCATTATTGTAGAAATAGGGGTTTTACAAAGTGTCCTCATTTTTGGAAGTCAAATCACTGAAACAAAGATTCCTTTATTACTTTGAAGTTCCCAAACTGTGTTTACACAGTCACTTCCTCTACTACAGAACAATTCCTAACCATCCCTTGCAATAGAAGCAGCAGTAACAGGAGTTAAACAAAATGTCTTCCTGCTGTTCATGGTATTTTGCACTTGAACTGTTTTTTGCACCCATCTCTGGTGTGTTTTATCATCTGCAAATTAACCTAATTGTACAATCATCAGATATGAGTTGTACATTCACTTATTCATTCACCAAAATGTCAGCAAACATCCATCTGAGATTGCTTTGTATCCTCATGTGGATCCGTTCATTCATTTATTCATCATTCAACAGGCAGTCAGTGGAAACTTGCTCCATTCCAGGGTCTAGTCTGCATGTGCTGAGATGACAGAAGTGACAACATCGCCATTCCTGTTTTTGAGGAGCTAATGTTGCATAGGGGTTTTTTTGACAGTGCTATTCATGAATAGTTTCCCCTCACTGGAACTTTCTGTTCTTTTCCCTTCACAAAAACTGCTCAACTTTTGACATCTTCCTCTTTTGTCTTGTGGACCCTATAGAAAGGTCTTTCTTTGGCTCCCTCCTTTTTCTCCTCTTCTCTACCCTCAGACAGGGAACATACTAGTGCCCTCCCAGCAGGAGCACAGGCTGTCCTCACCAACATTCTACATATTATGCCTAAAGGCCAACATAACCATTGGCCAAACAAGGAAACAGTTGTTCCTCAGGATCCACAGGGGATTGGTTTCAAGATCCCTCTTGGATACCAAGATCCAAGGATGCTCAAATCCCTTAAATAAATAGCATATTCCCATACACTTTAAATCATCTCTAAAATCACTTATAATGCCTAATACAGTGTAAATACTATCTAAACAGTTGTAGTGCACTGTTTAAGGAATCATGACAAGGAAAAGGTCTGTGCACATTCAGTACAGATGCAATGCTTTTTTCCCAATATTTTCCAACTGCAATAGGTTGACTCCATGGATGTGGAACCAACGAACACAGAAGGTGACTCTAGATGCTGATATTAAGATAACTTCCTCCAAACCACATAAATCCATGAAGAAACCAGATCCAAGCTCTAAGTCTTTTTATTCTATCATGATAACTTAAACACAATCTCCCTGAATCAATTAATATTATCTTCTAAAAGCAAACAGTTATAAGTAGCTAATTTTCGTAGAATAATTCTATTTTTAATTTTCCCTTAATCCTGGAGTTGTGCCTCTTCTTTTATGTAACATACCCCCCCTGTTTTTTTTTTCCTTAAATCACACTTAGAAATAGCAATAAAATGACAATAAGTTGAAGCCTAACTGGCAGGTTTCCCTGACCAGGTCACGAGTTTACTTGGTACTCACGGATCCCATTGGGGTTTGTTGGCAAAAGGGCAACTTCTAAAATGCTGAGGTAGCAATCTTGGGTCTAAGGATATTGAAGGAATTGTTCAATAAGTGACCTAGCTTCTTTTTTATGAATGGAGGTCAAGATAAGAATCTATAGACACTCTGGCCCTCTCAATCCTTTAAATCCAGGGACTGTTGAGAGGAACAAAATTACAGAGATGAAGTATTTGAATAACACAGACCTGGATTTCTTCTAGCAACTGACTTGTGACGAGAGGAACAAAAAGGCCAACATTTTACTTAATTTATCATCATATTTTTCTAGAACTAGAAATCTTGCGGTGGGCGGGGGGTGGGTAGTAGACATTCTTCCATTCTTTATTCAGAGGCAGCAGCAGCTTCCCCATCCTCCCTTTCCAGTCCCCAGCCAGTTCCTTTTAGCCCCCTGTGCCATTTCCACGGGCCTTTCAGACATAAGCAGGTCAACAAAGAAGGCACTGTCTTGTGAGCACAAACTTTGGTCTACTCACCAGTTGGGAGGAGGATTATCAGGACATCCTGAAGTCAGGAGTAGGATTCTAAGATCCCCTGTTCATGGAGCTGTGCCAGTGACCACCTGAACACATTTATGAACTAAGATATCTGAGAGCTATTTTTAGATGAAAGAAAGGGTAAAAATGTTGGTGCAAGGGTGTTCAGGAGAAAGAGCTAAAAGAGGCAGGGAGGGAATAAAAAAGCTTAACAGAGGTGAAAGCTGTGACATGTATCTTTCCTCTCAGCTTTAGGAACAGGCCCTGAGGCTCCACAGGAGCAGAGGGCAGAACAGAAGTAGAAGGCATTGTGTTCATGAAAGACTGAAGCTCAGAGCACTAACAGCTGCTTTAAGATCCTGGAGCCCGCGCTCCAGGCAGAGCTGAGGAGAAGGGTATTCTCCCCTTTTGACATTGATTGTCCTTACAGCTTAATGAAACTGGGGACATTCAGGTAGAACATACTGGATGAAACAAGAAATTCATTCTAGAGTCACTTGTTTTGAAATTTGATCTTAAGAACATAAAGGAAAGAAAAAAAAATTATGAGTGAAAGGAACAAGTTTGGTCCTACTTGACAGCATGCAATTTCTGAGGTCTGACCTTCCTCTCAACCAGGCTGCCCTAGGGGAATTAAAAGTCCCTTCCTAGAATTTCCTTGGACACATGTGTCCACCCCTCTGTCTTTAAGTCATATCAACCCAATTATATTACAGCAAAATAAAACTACATTTTTAAAAGTCCCAGGTAGCCCCAACTCCAGTAGAGGTCATTAAGTGGCCAGCACCATCTGCTTTCTTCTCCTCAACTAGCTCCATCCCCAGGACGCCCTGATACTAACCACAGACCAGAGGCCAGAATCCCAGCCAGGATTTCCTGGACTCTTTAACCTTACACTAAATTTAGCCCACCCAGTGCTTCATGGGAACAAACTGGAGGGTAGAAGAGATGCTCTGACAACATCCTTCCCCAGGGAAATCCTTAAAAGATGAGAAAGACGAGGTGAGGTTCCAGTTACCCTGGTCACCTAGTTGGTACTGCTGGTTCCCCTAGAGCCCACCAGGAAACAAGCTCCAAAGAGGAGAGAGCACAGTGTCCTTCTTTCCCCTCAGGGTGTCTGAACAAAGGGGTAGCTTATCTGTAAATAGTGTTCTTACACAAGTTCTAGGATCACTGTTCAATTAGGAGAGTGACACCTAGGCGCTCACTGATATTTCTAGGATATGCAAAGAGAGCTAGAGGTCCTTCAACTGCTGGGAGACAATGTGAGCCACAGAAGTAGGTGATGACCCTTGAGGAGCTACATTCAATCAAACCCCCCAAGACAAATACCATGGAGCAGTTGCACCTCGGGAACCCTAAGCAGACTGGGCTTTCTCCTTCCTTGAACAGAGCAGGCACATACTAGGAGTGGAAATGGCTCATGCCAACCAGAGACTCTGGTCAAAAATTCACCCGGCTCCAACAGTACTGGAGAAGTGGGTAAAATATTATTATTACTTTGCATAGCCTGAAACCTCATGGGGTTTTAGATTATAGTAATGTTATCCATTACAGACTATCAAAAGAAGCATTATATCCACTTTGAAAAAAATTAGGATGTCCCCTAAAGCAAAACTTAAATATATATGCCTTATGACCCAGAAATCCTACTCCTGTATATATGTCTAGGTGAAAGAGTGTTTGTGGCCCACCAAAACACAGATGACAGAATAATTACAGTACTGTTGTTCATGACAGCCCCAAACTGAAAGCAACTAAAAAGTATACCAACAGTTGAATGCTGTGTTGTGGTAAAGAGAATACTCAACAGCATTGGGAAGAGAAAGAATTACTGCTGCATGCAATTTCACAGTTGACTCTCAGAGACATGACATTATACAAAAGAATCCAGAAGCAACAAAGTAAATAGATATGATGTCATTTATGTGAGATTCAAAAACTAACCGGTAGTAATAGAATTCTAAAAAGTGGCTGCCTTACTAGGTAGTATGAAAGCATCAACAAGAGCACCAAGAAAGCTTTATATCTTAACAAAGATAGTGGGCACCTGGGAATACACAAAATATATTGAGTTGTTACACTTTGTCTTTCATTAATTATTTTTTTTTAAATGTACTTAATTACTTTCAGTATTGAGGATTGAATGCAGGGCCACTGTACCACTGAAATACATTATAACCCTTTTGCTTTTCTTGTTGAGGGCCACAACTGAGTCGGGTTGACGCATGGCATTTTTGCCAGAAGTAGTGGCCATCGAGCCATTAAGATAATGACTTTTAAGTTCTCTCGGAGTTCCTGTTGAGTTCCGGTTGAGCTCTCGTGGGGATTCCTGAAGAGTTCGAATTGGTTGGGAAAGTGCCGGAGGAGGGTTTTCTGGTTGGTGGTTCCTGGAGGAGCCGTGTGGCGTTCGAGAGAGTTCCCGGGAGCGTATGTGGAGTGTGCTGGTGGAGTTCAGAAATAAAGTTTGTTCCTGCTTCAGTGGCTCATGATTTGTGCCCAGCCAGACTGCGGCATTTTCTCTTCACTCCCCCACACCTCTCTTTCTTTCTTCAGGGTCTCCCTGGGTTGCCCAGGCTGGCTTCAAACTTGTGATACTCAGGAGCCACTGGAATTACAGGCATGTGTCACCAGGCCCAGCTGGTATACTTTAAAACTGGGTTTTTTCTACATGTAAGTTATACATCAATAAAAAGGGAGAAGAAAGAGGGGCTGTACATTTTTTTAAAACAAAAGAATCATGAGTTTGCGTGTTAGCATATGGAAATGACTGGAAATCAAATAGGAAAAAGTCAGCTACATTTTTGAGAGAGTTGTAGGGCTTGGGATTAAAATGAGCAGATAGGAGGCTAAGAAAGTAGCCTATCCTCTAAAGCCACCTTCACATGTGGCTAAGGAGAAATAACCCCTCTCCCAGGAAGGGCAATAGCCTGGGAAGCCAACCCCAGAGAGAGAAGCTAGGCCCACTTCAGAGTAAGCTGCTGCTCAGATGCCAGCACCTCATAATGGCAGTTGCACCCAAATTCCCCTTTCCAGTGGGAATATTTAATGTGGTCATCTCTTTAAGTCTGACCACTGGGTGTGGCATGGATGCAGGGAGGTAATTTGTCACTAAGGCAACGGGTATATATGTCTCCAGATTCAGAGAAGCACATCTAGAATCAAAGAGAAGGCTCTGATGAGGTCCTACATGACTGGGCAGTAACTCCATGAGATAGATAGCATAATCTCATCTTCATTTAAAAAAGAAGAAGAGGAGGCTGAGAGGTTTAGTCACTTAGCATCACTAATGCATGTTGGAGGCAGCACCTTTTATGGGCAATTCAGCTCCAGAGTCATCTAGTGGTTACATGTGAACTGGAAATTGTATTACCTGATGCTTTGAATACTACAAATGTTACATAGCTTATTGTTCACCAGCAAATCCATAACTAATAAAGCCCATCTGAGATGTGAAAATACATTATCATATTCTTTAGAAGCTAAAAGATTTTTAGAAATACTTTGGGAAGCTAGGAGGAGCATCAAAAAAATGGTCATAATAAAATAATTGCCCCCACCAAGAAAAAGAGTGACCAAAGGCTAAAACCAGAGACAAGAAGCAGATGCTCTGGGGGGAATCAGGCCCCAAAGCTGCACAGTGGCTCTCCCTCCTTACAGTCATGACTTCTGCCCCAGTTCTTCTCTGTAAGAGAAGGGGTGCGTGTTTCTGTCCTTTCCACATAAATCAAAGAAAAACTTTCAAAAGGGTTCCTCTGCCGCAACAGGTGCAGAAGGTGCTGCAGGGAAGCACAAGGGCAGGCAGAACATTTGCAACCTTGCAGGGTTCTTCCTCTGAGACACCTGGCAACACTACTTTGGTGGTGATTCAGGTCTGAGTCCGGAATCATCTTAAGCAGTAACAGAGAAGCTGCCCCTCCAAATGCCAGACCACTTTAATGACACTAGAGAGCCTCAAGGTCTCTTCCTACTTGAGCAATGCAAGACGACAGGTTTGGATTCTGAGAAGCTTTTCCTTAAGACACCTTCTGCTTACTCCAGGCGCTGACTTGGGTGGCTCTCTAAACAATAGAAAACAGCACTTTCCTTTTCATCTTTGTCCCACCTGAATGAATGAAAAGAAAAGACTTTTCCAAGAATCTCTATCCAAAGAATACCATGTGAAAAAAGATCCTTCATCAGGAGGACATGGCACCTGTCTTTCCCATGGAGACAGGTGGACACTCACAGCATGCTTTCGCAGGAGCATCGGGTCTCTGGCAGGGGCCTTCTGCAGTTTTTTTCACAAGACACTGTGTTCAGGTGCTTTTTTGGCAGGCTGCCAGCTCAAGGCACTAATTAATTAAATAGCTCTCTTTGCCAAGGATATTGGCCATTTTGACATCTCAGTTGGACACCTGAGCTCATGGAGGTTCCGCTTTGGAAGAGCAGCTCTGCCTTCATCACATTGATCTCCTCGGTGGGAAAAGCCAAATGCCCAGAGTTGCAATAACCACAGTAAGTATCAGTTTTCTTTGCCAAGAAAACAGTGCACTCTTTTCTCCATCCTTCCCTTGGGGACAACTCCCACTGAGTCATTTACTGAGCTCTCTGCTTATCTTGCAATTCCACACCAGCAGGATCATTTAAAAAAAAATATATATATATATACATGGAGACAGTTTCACAAGGCTGCATGGTCTGTGGTTTTAAAGAAGATTATTAAATTTAGGCGCAAGCCCAAACAGAGCAGGACAGAGCTCATGATCTCCCAGCAATAATGCAAGCGTTAGCAACATTGGCAAATTATCCTACTCATTTTCATGCTGCTGGCAGGTTGGAGGGAAGACCATCACCCAGACCCTGACAGACCACAAATGGCCCTTAGCCACCAAGCAGAAAGAACCTATTCAGTAACTCAGAGATGCATACAGGTTGTCCTAGTAAAAACTTAGAATGGGAGGAGAATGTTAGTGGCTTCCCAGGGAGAGCTGTGCTCATCCTCTTCTCTGCTATCAAAACAATTAGTTTGATTCTACCCACTTATTGACTCTTGATTTTACTTCTTAGAACATTTTTTTAAGATTTTAAAATAACAAATTAAATAATTAAATCATAATTCAGTAATAATTTAATAAATAATTCAATAAAAATAATTAAATTAAAAAGTAAATAATTGAGATAAAACAATTAGTTTACATATTTATTATAGAGCTTACTTACCCTTTTGTGATTTGTTTATCCAAGTGTGGTTTCATTCTTCCTCCCCCACTAAATCATGAGCTCATTTATAACATAAATTCACTTGTCTTTTAATCCTCCAAATAATCCTGGAAGATCTTTAATACGTATTGAATAATTAACTAATTGGGTCTAGGTGAATCCAAACCATTCTTTCAGCCAGGACCTAAAGAACATTTGAATAAGTTTGGTGTGTCTATTACAGGTAGAGTGGGAAGATGTAAACAATTAATAACTTACACCTTGCTATCTGATATTAGGGGAAGGAAGGAAGGAAGAAATGGGAAAGGTGGTAAGGGAAAGGAGGAGAGGAGAGGGGAGGAGCAGAAAAAGCTAACTAGAGAAATGGGGAAAAAGAGGAAGAAAGAAAAACGAAAAAGATTTATGCAAAGCTATTGAGTCATACAGGCTAGAAATTATAGTTGCAAAAATACCTGGTGCTAGGGCATACCTATTCTAAAATCCAAAAACAGTATCTTTCCCCAATACAATGAAATTTTTGTGGTCAAATCCACAGTAATAGCGAAATGCTAAAAAACTAAATCGTTCTGCTAATCCTCCAAATAAATGTATTCAAGCAGCTATAATCTCCATAAATATAATTCAGTTTCAGGTGTCAAACTAAATTTGCCTAATCTGACACTTATCTCTGCTCAAGCAGAGCAGAAACATAAAATTTAAACCATCAAAAACAGGTTGCATGGAAATTTGGTAATAGATTCAGAGCTATTCCTTGTCCAGAGGGAAAGCAGAACTGTAGGGCCCCTGGAGGATTCAAACTTCTTGAAATTTCACAAAATCTACCTCTATCCCTCTAGACTTTTATCATGAAATAGTCAAATTGGCAACATCCTTATGACTCCCTGAATCCTCTACCTTTTTGACATTGTTACTATTGCTACTGACAGGATAAAGAAAAGACAACTTGAAACACAATCCATGCAGGAAACAACATATATGTAGTTCAGAATATATTTACACCATGAATTTCTTTGGAATCAAATAACACTTCTAAAATATCACTAAATTAATCCACTTTGGCTTATTTTCTGTATACATTGAATCAATCCCATATTCCCCAAAGATTTGACAACTGCCCATTCCCCAATTTAATATCAATATTTGGAGGCCCATGGTTTATAAGACACAATGTTAAATATATGATTTTCCATATAAAAATCTTTCTGTATATGAGATTGGAAAGATAATGCTCTGAAATGGCACACCTAGAGCTCTATAAAATGCTGTAACTTTTCAAGAATTGTTTTCTGCTTTCCCAATTGTTTTCTCATTACCAATATCCCTTGTGATTTTTATTATATTGTAAATTCTTGCTATACAAAGCAAAATAAGAAAAACAAAGAATACAAAAGCAAATATAATGGTTCAAAACCAAAGGACATGAGAAAAAAAATAGAAAAGAACGAGGAATGACAAGATGCAGTAGAAGCACTGGACAGCCACTGCTTTGCCAGCTTAGCATCTATCCAACTTCCTTCATCTGTCTTTGGGGAACCAGTACATCCCCTCTTGGGCCAGAGATTTGGACAGCCCTGATAAGAATTTTAACTCAGAGGTGGGTATATAACCCAAGCCTGCCAGTCAGCATATCTAACTCTTCAGAAATTGAGATGCATTCATAGGTTGTTATGTGACCACGCCAGGTCAATAGGGGTCAATTTGGAGGTTTTGCTTTGAATCATAGATAAATATAATAAGTTTTTTGTTTCCAAGCCTGGTCAGATAGTAGTCATTTTGCTACTTCATGGGAAGATCCTGTTGGAGAATAACAACAAAATTGATGAAAGCATAACCAAGTTATGAAGAGAATAAGAAAAACTTCTAATGGCATCACTTTACAATCTGCATCCGGTCATGCTTAAAATACACTATTTCAATTAAGTACGTTATTTTTCTTAAACTAGTTTGAATTGGTCTGTGTTACTAATAGCCATACTACATAGAGTTCAAATTCCTGTCATATAATACATACTTTCTAATTAATCAATAATTGATGTTGATATAATTAATATCCATTAATGAGTTGTTTAATATATAATGAAAAAAATCTCACATTGACCTTGAATGATATTAACTGTAAGTGAAAATCCTTTAGAGCCCACTTGGATTCTTTATCAGTAGTGGGGGAAATCACTTGAGCTCTGGAGTCAGACATCCCAATTTGAACCTGGGCAGCCTGCATCTTACTATTGGGTGACCTCAGACAAGTTAATTAACCTCTCTGTGCTTCCATTTCATCATCTAGAAATGGTAATGGTAATTGTATTTCATGAGTCTATTGTGAGGATGAAATGTACTGAACACTATAAAGGGTTTATTATAGTCACTGGCACATAATAAAACTTCAAAACATGTTACATTTTTCTAACAGTCCATAAAGGTTAGTCTTTATTTTTCTCATCCAGCCAGAACACTGGCCTCTGTGGCCTTCTACATATGCTCCAGGCACATTGAGGTCTTAGGGTTTTACACTAGCTGTTCCCTCCATTTATAAAATGCTCTTCTCCCAAAGATCTAACCCACCCCCTCTCCCCACTTTGACCAAACGACACACACCTTTTACATGATTAACCTGCTTAAAATCACAAGAAACTGCTCCCATCAAGAACCTCTACACCCCTATTTTTCCACTTCACATTTTAAAATGTTATATGCAGTTAATCTCTTTTGTGTATTATATATTGTCTGTATCTCCAACCATTAGAATAAATTCCAAGATGGCAGAAATAATTTTTACCCATTGTATTCACTGATGTGAACTGGTACTTAAACATAGTTAGATTCTTAAAAATACATGATGCTAAATCAATTACTAACATTTCCATCACCACCATTACTATTTTCCATCATAGCAAATCATAAAACCATAGTATTAAGAGTTAAAAATGACCATGGAGGTCTTCTCTAGGACCTTTTATAAAAACAGCCCTCTCCTGAAAACACTAGGTCTGGTTGACTCTATGTATTGCCCAAGCCTACAGAAGAACTCATAGTGCAAGTGCCATCTGTGGCAGATTCTGAATCACACAGTGCAGCCACCCCGGCCCCTTAACCAAGCATCTCTGAGGTCACCATTACACAGCTGTCTTATTTTCTGGTTGGTCTGAGCAATGACTTAGGAGATTATAGCAATCATCAAAGTGTAGGATTAAAATAATAAAGAAAAAACAATCAACATAGGAAGAGAGAGGAGGGATTGCTTTTGCCTATAGAGTACAGATCATTTGTGTAAACAAAAGGAAAAACACAGAGCAAAGCTGCTAAATCAGAGGTTGCAATTAGCTCAATTGTAGAGTAACTTGGTCCCATTTTGAGCAACAATAACCAGAGTGATCATTCTTAATTGGGGTAAATTAAGTATTCTGACTACTCCACTCTTATCAAAAGAATTGCAAGGCAGTGCTGAGATCCAATTTACACAAAAACTCTTCTTCATTCTTCATATTGATTCATCTTTTAACTTTTTCTGCTCCTTTTCACATCTAGCATACTTTGTAGGAAAACAAGATCGAATATCTCTATAAAAGCTTGTCCCCCAGAACATACTATGTAAAATTAAGTCTGTGTGCATTTGTGTGTATATGTGCTTAAACTTAAATAACTATAGCCCATTCTTTGTTATATAAGATTCTGGAAAATCTGAAAAGAAAATAGGCCACAAAGGAAAAAGAAAAACTCTCGCAGTACCCTGGAGGCTCAGAAATACAGCAATCAAGAAGAAAAACTACTTACTCACAAAAGAAACACAGTTCCCAGCCAAAAGGTCACCATAGTATCTTTAGTATATGATAAAGAAACAAGTGGAATCAAGCTAACAATTATGCAGATGAACAGAGTACAGTTTGTGACATTTGCCAAAAAAAATTGCAAAAAATATTAGTGGCATTATTAAATGCCCTTTTGCATGTATAATTTGCAAGATTAGTCAACCCTCCTTTATTTCTACTATTCATTTTTGCTGTCACAAAAATCTATGCTTTGTTGTAGCAGGTGTACATGTGTAAGGGGTGTGCTGCTAATTATTATAGTTTCCAATATATCTTAAAATGTGTATTACACGGGCAGTTATGCCTGAATCACAGACTGCAAAGGTCATGTTCTTGAAACTTGTTTTCATGCAGATGTAGCCACGATAATTACAGCTCAAAGGAGACCGGAGCAACATATTTCATGACATTTGCCCTTAACTACCTTTCTTCCTATTAGCACTGTTACAGCTGCAGACAATGACTATATCATACAATCCATGGATCTAAATGTGCTGCTTATTCCAAAATGACAGTGACAATTATAGCAGCTGGTTGGAGGGAATAATGGGTACACTCCAGCACTGTCAATGGTGCAGTTAACCACAGGACTCCATTTTCAAAAATGCCCATACCTCAAAAGGCACAGGTAATGCTACTAATGTAATTCTGTTACAAAATTTTAAAAATAGTTATCATTAACTGTTAAGATCATTATATTTTATCTCATGTAAATAATACCTCAACAAAAAATTATTATAATTTATTCCTTAATTGTTGCTTAGGGTACAAGAAACACAGAAACAGATAATACATTTCTTCCAGTCATAAGACTATTTTCCACAACCAACTTTAATCCTATAAACTATGAGAACTTGCTTTGACCTTGGGTATGTGTCTTTCTTTCCCTTTGAAATTTCATTAGCATAAGCTTAAGAATAAAAAATTTCTAACCTAGGGATAGAATACTCCAACATTAAGGAGGAATCACTAGTATTCACTCTACTCTGTTACCTCCTTGGCTACTACACTGAGAGCAAGAAAATGCACATTTCCAGTAGCATTCCCTATTCATAAAGTCCCCCTTTCAATAAAGAGAACACACAAGCCCACTCCACCCACAGTATTGATTCTGTTTGGCCAAGATCACAATAATAAATGACCCCCCCTAATGTATGATAATGCCAATGGTCACGAGGGATTAAAGTTTAGAAAAGGTAATGGATTGCCAAGTGTGGTGGTGCATGACTGTAATCCCAGCTTCGTGGGAGGCTGAGGCAAGGGGATCATGGGTTCAAAGCCAGCCTCAGCAAAAGCAAGGCACTAAGGAACTCAGTGAGTCTCTAAATAAAATACAAAGTTGGGCTGGGAATGTGGCTCAGTGGTTGAGTGCCCTTGTGTTCAATCCCCAGTACTTCCCTCCAAAACAGAAATGTTTTGTGCTTCATTTGTTAAGAAATGCTCTGTGCTACAGAGCTAAAACCTGTAACAGTACTGAACTTGAGTATATTTTAATTATTAATAAATTGAATTATTAAAAATAGATACCTATATGAGGATATTTATTCAGTGCAACTAGAGTTTGCTTTGTTCCCAATGCTGATGCTAACCCATGACGATTGATGTACTTCCCTTGATATTTGTTGCTCTTCTGGAACAAAAAAGTCAGACTCAAAGCTACCAAGGCTCAAATTATTTTCAGCAAGGACAGGAATGGAATAATAATGACCAAATCCTAGTGCTCTAAGAATTTTACATAGCTTCACATATTCAATCCTTTCAATAATTCTACATATGTTGAAATATTTGTTTCAGTTTTAGAGATTAAGAGAGGCTAAATAACTTGGGCAAAGTTGTAGAGCGCATGGGTAGTGCAGCTCATGGAGACTTTAGTCACAGAAATAGGGCCCCAATGCTTGTGTTCTTAATCCCTACCCTACCACCTTACTGTCTCTCAGGAGAAGGGGATGGAAAAATGCAATAATAAAAACCAAAACCAGGCATTAAGACCTGAAAGGAAAGTACTTGGAATCCAGAACCAGTATCCTTATCTCAAACATTACAGATGAGTGCTAGAAACTCTTTCTTTGCTGGGAGAGTGAGAGGAGCAACTCCCCTCGTTCAACAGGGACACAACTTTCCTTCCCATGAATCAGTGCCCATGTGGGCACATATGAAAGGAAGAAAGGGATTTTGAAATTGTGCATATGTCACCCTATAGCCAGCAGAGAACCTACAGTAAGGCAGCAAAAATAGCACTCTGCAAAATTGAACCTCTGCTGCTTCCCCAAACTCTATTTTAAAAGTAAACAGCCTTTAAACTTACTTGAAATGATACCCTTTGCCGTGACTATTCCAGAACATGGGATTTTGTCATTTCAGAGGCAAACTGAAGAATTTCCTCAATGTTGACAGTGTTGGCTTCGTCTCCTTGCCCTTTCTCAGGGCATGGGAAGAAGCCACTGTGACCTACCAGCCTGGAAATTCTGCCAAGAGGCTGGGAGTCATGGGAATTGGCCCAGCCAGCTTTGTAAAGGTCAACAGATGCCATCTAGACATTAAGTCATTAAAAAAGAAAGATGGACATAACAGTTTCAAAAGGCTGAGGAACCATCTGTGAATAAATATCTTAACCACTAATGTTACCAACTTGGACCAGTTTGCCCAGAGAACTAAGTCATCAACATTGATGAAAAGCTTGAATCTCCCAAGAACCCATGAAATTCAACATTCTAGTCACCTCCTCCTGAAGGAAAATAACCTTGTCTATGTGAGGGAAGCACCTGATGTCCATTAAAAATAAAAGTGTCATCCAGTGGGCTGAGACCATATGAGCACATCCTCTGCACATTTATATAACTGTAGTAATAGTAGAGAAACCAAAGTCAAGAGTTGGAAGGAACAGATAACATAGCCACAAATAATCCCACCAAATTACCACTGCCAAGAGGTATATTTCCTTTAGGTTCCCAATAGTCTAAAACCAATATTTTTTTATGTGATAGGAATATGTTTTCTGAACTATTTTTAGTAGTTTTTTTTTAAATAAATTTTTCTAAGTATCTTGTAACATCATTCAGATGAGTTAAGATGTCAGAAGTACAGGGAGAAAAAGCAGGGAGAGACATACAGACAACAGTCCTTTCTTATTCCTCCAAATGAATAATAAAACATCAAAATGGTAGCTGAATTTTTTTTAAGTTTATAATTTTTTAATTAGTTATTTTTAGCTATACATAATATTATGGCTCATTTTAACATAATTATAAAAACATGGGGTATAATTTATTCTAATTCAGTCCCCAGTTCTTCTCCTTTTCCTCCCCTCCTCCCTCCTCCTGTTCCCTTTCCTCTACTCTACTTATCTTCTTGCTATTTATTTATCTTTTTGAAAAAAAAATTAGTGCCTTGTGGACACACAAAAAGATGAAATTCACTATGGTATATTCACATATGTACGTAGGAAAGTTAGGTCAGATTCATTCCACTGTTCTTCCCTTTCCTTCCCTTTAATGCCCTTCATCTTCTCACTAATTCTCTTTCATTTTGATGGAATTTCCACTACCTTTCTTTTCTTTGTCCCTTACTTTGGAGTAGCTTAATGGTAGCTGAATTTTAACCTAAGATCTTATTTTATGACTAGAGATAGGGATTCTTTCTGGATAGGATTCTAGATTACCTTATGTACACAGAAATTAAGGCAGAATGAAGTGGGACATTTGGCTACCAAACTGGAAAAAACCACTGATTTTCATTTCTAAGTAACTTGTAAAACAGACATCTCTACACTTTGACCCATCCCTGGGATTCATCTTTCTCTCTGACCCTTATCCTATCTGTCACTCTCACCTGTCCATTGCTTCCAGCCCCCCTGTGATCTGTGCCCCAGGGTGGTAATCACTTTCAAATTTAAATGCCAAAAGTTTAATAGCACCATGTCAGAAAGTTCCTGCACAAAAATTGCAGGATCAAAATAATTGCATCCAAATTTTTTGTATTGAGAAATGTAAAAGTATTAAGATATAAATATATAAACATAAGTGAACTTAAAACAGGTGGCATGAAACACTGGGGAGCATGCCTGAGGAGCATTCTCTGATGCTTATCAATCCAACACACATCTCCCATATTTCAACTGCAGTTAAATAGCATGGGGTGGAGAGGTTTTAAGGAAAACTAGACTGTGTGAATTAGGCCTAATGTGCAATAGTTTGAGTTGAGCTTAAAATGAGCCCTGAACTAAGACATATCATGTCTCAGCACATTTTCCCTCTGTAATATGTTAACAATAACAATAGGAGACACTCAGTAAACAATCCTTAGTAAATGAATAAATTCACATATCTTCCCTAGAGGTTTCTAGTTTATTTCTAAGGAATAAACTCATCTTTGACTAAAAATAAGAACCAGGATTCTTACAACTCTTTAGAAAGTGGTGTTTGTGTTTGGGAGACAGACCTTCGGGGATTTGCCATCTTTAGCTAAAGTGAACATTTTAATCTCACCAGCTATCCATTAACACCTGAACTTCATGCAAAAAGAACTTTCATAAATAAATTCTGAATATAAATATTCTTTTCTCAAATCCTATGAAAAAGAAAAAAAATTGCTTTTTAGAACAAAATGTCCCAGAATGATCTCACCCTAATTGATATTCAGGTACATAGTGAATTCATTAATTAAATAAACCTTTCTGAGTTCTTACTGCCTGCAAGGTATTGTTTTACTATTCCTAACAGAATCAGTCATTGTTCTCCTTTATAAGAGCTAATAGTTTAGTGGCAAGTTGGAGCCATAAATAACTATTGAAAGCCTAGTGGGGGATGGAGATAGTAGAATTCTAAAAGCAACAGTCCTGTGGGGTTCACATGCTGGCTCCCACCCTGCCACTGCCATGTCCTTCTGCAAGCTCATTAATGCCTCTCAGCCTCAATTTCTTTATCTGTTAAAAGGTAATGATGAGATTATTGACCCTAAAGGATAGTTATGAAAATCAAATGAGATACTCCATGTAAAGTGCTTCTCACAGATCTGGGAACATCGCAAACGTGTGTCAAGCGGAGTGATTGTTGCTAGGTGTGTTAAAAGTTTGCACACACCTACTCTGTAAATCCAAAATCTGAAATGTTCCCAAATCAGAAACATTTTGAGCACTGACATGATCCCTGAAGTAGAAAATTCTACATCTGACCTCATGTGATGTGTTGCAGTCAAAACACCGGTGCACTAAAAATATTGTGTAAAATTATCTTCAGGCTGTGTATACAAGATCTATATGAAACACAAGTGAATTTTGTGGTTAAACTTTGGTCCCATCCCAAAAATGTCTCACTGTATATATGCAAATATTCCAAAACCAAAGAGAAATCCAAAACACCTAAAGTCCCAAGCATTTTGGGATATTCAACCTATATTTAGATGAAATAAAAAATATTATGCACTCAGGAGATAAGACCACTAAACTTTCCTGGAGTAATCCAGAAATTCAAGAGTAAGTGTAGATATGAAGTGGTTACCCTGGGGCAGACAAGATGGAGAAGAGAGTATTTCAGGAAGAGGAAACTACACAGGCACAAAGGTAAATGTATAAATTCAGGAGCAGTGTGCTCAAGGCCCACAAACTCCAGGGTGTCTGGGGGAGTACCAGGAGAGGAAGTTGGAGATAATGGGAATAAGTCCTCAAGTTGAGTTGTAGCCAGAGACAATGGGTACAGGGGTACTTACTTGTTTTTTGTTTGTATTCTGGAAAGTAATAGTATTTTGGAAAATGGAGTGGAGAAGGAAAACTTGGTCTAAGGAAGGATTGAGGAGGAAATTGCTGCAACCTTTCCAGGGAAGGATTCAGAGGAATGATGGAGAGATTCCAGGGATATTTCAAAGTAGAATTTATAGGTTTTGACAGCTGGTTGGATATGAGAAGTAAAGGAAGAAATCAAAGATGATACTGACGTTTCTAGATTGAGATGGTGAAGCCATTAGCTGAGGTTGTGAAATAAGGGAAGAATGTTCAGGATGTAGAAAAGATTTTATTTACAGTTGGACATGGTCTGTGGGATACCAAGCTGGAAAAGACCTCCAATCGGTCAGTAACAGGGACCCTAGGCTCAGAAGAAATTTCATTATTTGAGACAAAGATTGAGGAGTGATTTTCTTTCTTTCTTTTTTCTTTTTTTTAAATATTTTGTTTTCAGTTGTAGTTGGGCATGATACCTTTATTTTATTTATTTATTTTTATGTGGTGCTGAGGATGGAACCCAGCGTCTCACACATGCTAGGCTCTACCACTAAGCCACAACCTCAGCCCCCAAGGAGTGATTTTCTTAAAACAGATCTCCTTTTAACAGAAAAGATTGCCCAGAGATTGTTGATCTTATGAAGGTAATTATGTGTGCATTATATTGTGAGCAAATACCTGTAGATTAAATAAATGTTATAGAAATAGTTTTTTATATTAATAATCTATCAAAGTCCTTCTTGCTTTACCCATCTATACCACAGAAAAATAACACATTTATGGAAGCAATTTACAATGCTCTTTTTCAAAATATTCCACTACATGAATAAATAATATAGGTGTTCAGCTGCAAAAGGATTAAACACTCGCTCATTCCACCCTCCTGCCCTATAAGAAAAAAATCAACCCAAAAAACAAAGGTAGATGAGGAGATCAGAGTCCTCTAAGGACAGACCTGCCTTTTGGTTCTCTTCTCCCATGAATTGTCTCTGCTTTCCTTCCCTCCTGTTACAAAGCAGGATGTGTCCATCTATCTTAGGTTAATCTGGGCTTTAGTACCCACAGTCTTTAATCTTCTCAGTGACCTCACTCAGAGGCTATTCCTCATTCTCCTCTGAGATCCTCACTCTTGGCTTCCCTACTGTCTTCTTGCTACCAGCATTCAAACACACTTACCTGTCCCATCTTAAGAGAATTTCCCTCAACTTCATGACCCCTATTCAACTACTCATGTCTCCTTCGTTTTGCAACATATTTTTTAAAGGAGACTAGTTTACTTCTGTTTTCTCACCCTTTTCAATTCTAAACCCACTGCCATCTGGCTTCTAAGCCCATCACTTTGATCTCAATTAAACCAACAATAACCTGTGGTATTAATAAAGCCAGTGGTCACTAAGCAGTATTTTACTCACCCTCAGCAACTGTTTTGAGACTCACTACCTCTTTCATTATTTTTTTGAGTTGACTTCTGTAACAACACATTTTTTCTGGTATCTTGAAACTTTTATAGCTTCTCAGTTTCCGCCAAAGTCCACAGTCTTCTCGTTGCTCTTACATGTTTGTTACCTTTCCTCACAACTCTTGTGAATTCTCCTTTGCACCCTGTATACTCTCTCTGGGCAATCTCTCGCATTCTCACTGTTTCATTCTCTATATTTATTTCTCCCATATCCACACACCCATCCCAGAGCTTCTCAGAGTTAGAGATGTCCATGCTCAGCTGTCTGCTGGTCATCCTGACTAGGAAATCACAGATACCACAACATTGACATGTACTGATCTGAATTCAGCTCCTCCCCTTCACTTGGCCCTCTGCTAGTGGTTCCTGTCTCAGAAAATAGCACAAATACTATGCCAGTCAGAAATCAGGGAATCACCCTTAGCTACTTCATCTCCTGTGGATTCAAACTATGATCATATCCTGTTGATTTTACACCCAAATTTTTCTTACTCCTCACTGTCATTATTCTGGTATTATTCACTACCTTCTCCTGCCTAGATTATAGTGGTACTTTTATACCTAAACTTACATGTCCAAAGTTTTGCTCCTTTAGCAGCCAAGTGATCTAAAAATAAAAATTATATTATATTGTACACACCTAGTATATTAAATTCAAGTCCTTTAAAATTTCTTATTATCCTTAGAATAAATCTAAATTCTTAATATAGTTGTATTAGACCATCCAGGATTAGCCTTCTTTTTGGCTCACAGCTTGCCTTCTCCATTTCAAACTGTAATTTCCAGACACTGAACTTTTTATAGTTCTCCCCTTCTCACCGCTGAGCATTCACACATTCCACCTTGTCCTCATGCAGCCAAATTTCATTCATGAAGTACTCCCTGGCCCACTGCTTAGGTTGGCTATTCCTGGTATGGGGTTCTCTAAGATTTATATATATATATAAATTCATCACAAATTTGTTAATTATTTGTTTAATGAGCATCTATCAGTTCTAAGAGGGTAAAGATAATGCATGCATAACTTATTCTCTAGGATATGCACCTAGTAGATACTCAGTGAACACTTGCCAGCTGAGATGGAAGAAAGTGCAGTCATAGAAACTGACTGTGTGACTGGGGATATAGTTTAGCAGCAGAGCATGAGGCCCTGGGTTCCATCCCTAGCACTACAAAAAAAATAAATAAATAGAAAGAAAGAAACTAATTGAACTACACCAAAGTATGCATGACAGAGAACCAGAAGCAGTAAATAAGCTGAATAATAGAATTGGGCTTATACATAAGCTTGATTGATCACGATTTTAAATATGGACAGGAATATATAAAATGGTCTACATTTATCCTTAAAAAATCATTTGCATAAATATAAAAGAGAGTCATATTTTAACAGCAGCTTATGTGAAAACGTCTTAAGGGCATGTGCAAAAACTTCAAACTTCACACGGCCAACTGAAGGATATGGCTTGTAAGTAGGAAAGGAAGGCATCTTCCACTGTATTAGTAGCGTATTAGTGCTACACTCATGAAAGTCCATTGTTTGACCTTGCCTAGCCCTGTCTTACGCTATGCCTAGCATATACCAAGCATATGTGCCCACCAAGCTTGCTAAATTAAGAGTGGAGTTCCACGGTTCTTTTTGCCAGATGAGCCTAACTGGAGAATGGTATGATACATGGTTCTTGACATCAATAACAAAGACCGTACCAAAAACAAGACAACCTGACCTGGATGAAATGATAACAATGGTTTACATAATACCTATAATGTGTTGGCACTGTTGTAAGCATTTTATGTGTATTAATTCATGTACTCTATGAGTTAGGTATGAGTATTATTCCCATTTTATAGATGATAAAAGTGAGGTACTAATAGGTTATGTAACCAACCCAAAGTGACAGAAGTAGTAAATGGCAGAGATAGATTTTAAAACAGCCGGATTTCCACAGTTCATGCTCTTAGAAATCACTTATATCTGTATCCTCTTAGAACCAATAAGAAAAATCATTAGCCCAAGGATGGGATAGAAAGGAATTTCAGAAAAAAACATATTAACTAGATTCATACTTAAATAACAAAGCAGAAATCTATAGCAGGCAGGTATTGGCTTAGAAAAATGAACAACTTTCTAATTCTTAGGGTTGTTTCCAACCTGAGTGTTGTTAGTCAACACTCAGGCTCATCGGGTTCCCTGTAAATAGACTATCCAGGGAGAGGCTAGAGGTCTATCTATAAATAATATCAAAGGCATTACCCCAGAAAAAAGGTGAGGCTACAGGGTCCCCGAAAATGTCTTTCCTCTGCAAGATTTATGATCCTAAATTTAATACATGCTCCTCAAACCACTTACAACTCAGTGTAGAGAACAAGACAAACAGCAGAACTCAATCAAAATAGAGTTAATAAGTAATTAAAAACTATCAAAATAATAAAATGAATGCTATTCAGAGATAGAGTTAGAGATAGTCCTCACACTATCTCTAAAAATAAATATCCCAGCCACCTACTTCTAAATCAAGCAACAGTACAAACGGAAATAGCCCAGCAGACAGTGTCATGGTATACAATTCTGAGAAATGCCAAGTAACCAAGGTATTAGGCACAGATCAGCTCTCGATGCACCTGGTTTTCCATATCAATAGATAGTGTCAAAGAATTTATTTGAGTTGTTTGGACTGTGAAATCACCTCTTTCCCCCCCAGAAGGAGAAGACCTGGTTAAATCTGAGATTAAAGTGCTGGATAACAGTGACCCCTGGCCCAAGAAGCAGGGAATTAGTCACGCTGCTGAAGAGGCAGTCGTCAGACACAATCTATTACAGGGACATCTTCCATCAGTAGCTACTGAAGCTAATCCTTTTGCAAAGCATGACAGCTTCTCAAACTTGACTGTGGTGAATCCAAACCAGATTTTTATGCTGTATGATCCGCTTTCAAAAAACACAAAATCATTTTACTATTGCATTGAGTTTAAATTTATTAGATTTAAATTTACAAACAAAGATATAGAGGCCTGCAGTGCAGTTTATACAACATGATCTGAATTCCCCTGATGCTCATCTTATTTAATAAAATATCAGATAATAGTGAGAAGAGAAATATATGGAACTGGAATCAGAGCTTCTCTATAACAAAATGCTGTCAAACAATAATGGAGTTTTCCACATCCTTAAAGTGAACCACTCACATTACTATTCTTGAAGAAAAAGGTTCAGGAATGTGATCAGAACATTCTCATTGGCACCACAGCCCTTCAACTGAATGTCACCAACTCTAAAACGTTTAAAATTCCAAAAAATCTTTATCTTCCTTTATTTCAAGCATGCTGAAATTCTTGAATGCCAGCTTACCTTTTTGCAGTCAGATAAGGATTTATCACTGGCCAACGTGCTGAAAATGCTGGTCTGCAAAACAAGGAGGCAAACACATTAGAACTATCAAAGTACAATGATGTTGACCTTTCCTGTTCATTTTCAGTCAAGATGGGCACCATCTCCTGTGTCTCCACCGATTTCTCCAGATTTTAAAATATGCCTATCTGCCTTTCACCATTCCTAAGCTACTCTACCCAAGTTGGAACATTCAAATGAGCCAAGAACCATTCAATGAGGAAAGGACTTACATTTATTCGTCTTCATTTTACAGACAAGGTAACTAAAGTATAATTAGGTTAATTGCCAAAGATCACAGACCTTGGATATAGGTAGGTCAGGTATCAAAGTCAAGCACTCTGATTCCAAGCCCCACCTTCAAGCACACATGATACTCTATCTTGAAGAGAGATATGCAAAATGTTAAAGAGTCAAATACCCAGGTGATGGCACCTGTTATCAGCCTGAAGGGTAGAGCAGAACTTCTCCCTATTGAAGAGATGTGTGAGTCTGAGCAAGAGTAGTAGGGATTGCCATGTCCTTCCTACTATCTTTAACACACCCACTCACCCTGGGGTTGACTTCTTACATATTTGTGTATAGATCTGCTTGGCCTGATAAGCCACTCAAAAGGCATTAACATTTAAAACTATATTAGGACTTACATGCAAGTTTATTCTTTTTGGACTATGCTATGAACAGGATAGTATGTAGCTATGGCCAGTCACACACATGATAGTTTTTTGTTTTTCTTAGTAAACTTCTTTACTTTTTCTTTCATTACAAAACGAATATATATTCTTAATGAGCAAATCTCCTTTATTCCCCATCCTTCTAAGGTAACCAATAATAAAAAGAAAGTATCCAATAAACATGCATTGAATAGATATAAGAAAGATGATATTAGACAAAACTGAGGTCTTTATCCCAAAATGCCATGTTGGTAGTATGATACTGGAAAGGCAGACTCCCACATAATAGCACTAATAAGGTGAAACTCAGAGAGAGAGGAAAGGGGAGATATAAAAAGAATCCTAACTAATGGTAAGATACATCTCTATTAAGCATATATCTGTTGTCTATTGTCCACTTGGTTTGGCTAAGCCAGAATTTTTCTGATTCTGCCCTATGGACATTTTGGACCATATAATCCTTTTTTGCAGGTAGCTTTGGGGTGACACTACGCAACACAGGACATTTTGCAGTATTTCTGGCTTCTGTTCAACAAATGCCAATAACATTACTCCACCCACCTCACTCATGATAACCCCAAATTCCTCCAGACATTGCCAAATGTTTCCTGGGGGCAAAGTTGCTCCCAGTTGAGAACAAATGGTCTAACCTATAAAGTTACTCAGAGAAATGATCCTTATTCCCTGCCTCATGAAACTAAGCTTTTTTCAGGAAACTGAAGTCTGGTGGTGAATTCAAGTTTCATTTTCTATCATAAATGGAAGTCAGAATTGGGAGTACTCAAATTCCAGCTATGGAGACTCCATGTGGGGGCAACTCTAGGGAACATAATTGCATTTTTAACTAAACCTACGATATCCCAGCATGGCCACCCTGGAGAGAGTAAATAAAGGAACATGTCTAATAACTCAGACATTAGTGCTATTGTCCCAGGGGAAATGATCTTCAAAATTAAACAATACCACACAACTTTCAAGAACAATCTAAGGTGAACTGAGAAACACGTTGGGGAGGATGTGAGAGTCAGAGATGGGTAAAATTAGCTATACATACACACGCACATGCATACACACACACACACACATACACACAAATTATACAAGTAGCTCTAAATGTTGGATTTGTACAAAGGAACCGCTTGCATCATGTAGCAAAATCTTTAATACCTGAAATGAGTGTGAAAGACAGTTGGCATGGATCAACAATAGTCCATGTCCTTAATTTAGCCATTTTCTAAGGGGATATTACTTATATGCTTGGCCAATCTCATTTCATTCCCTTCAAAAGACTTTAACTGGCATTCCAGTTTCCTAATTGCAGCTATTGTGAATGACTTTAGGTGGGCTTTCTAAACCTTCCAATAACATGTTCATTTTAATTACTGAAAATGAAAGACTCCAAACACCATGATTTACCCATGCTGTGACCTTCTGGATTATTGCATCAATATTTTTCTACCAAAAGGGAAACTCCTAATGAGTCACCTCCATCACAGTTTGCAGGATGTTGTGTTTGTCACAGGAACAAAAGCACAATAATGCACAATGTCTTTTTAAAACTCCTGTCTTCTAACCCTATTAGTGGAGTGATCAACACAGTTTAAGCAATTTCCCCAAAGAAATTTAGAAAATTAAGGCCCTTCTTTAGTCTATTTATATACTGATGACTGAAAATTCACTTATATGAGCTCGGCTTTTAGCACAAAGCCTTGACTCATGATAGAGGATACCCGAGGGATGGTTAGGCTTAGAGGTCACTGAAGACAGGGAAACTGGAGAGGTCGTGTATTGTACTTCACTGGTCTCTTATACCTTAAAGGGAATAAGTTTGCTAGCTTCTTTCCAAAAGCAGGTTTTGTACATTGGGGGTTTGGGGTGCTTTGTTTTTTTAATAAATTCAAAAGCTGATTTTGTAGGAGAAAAATGAGGACTTAAGTCCTGAGGACATTAGGCACACATGGTGATGGGAAAGATCTGAAGACAGGTCACAGGCGAGATGTTGGAAAAGCAAACTGAGATGGAAATTAGCATATAGGAGGTTTCTTAGGAAGTGTTCTCAGGTCACTGCTTAGAAAAGGAAAAGGCAGGATGAAACAGAGGAAGAGGAAGGGCTGTAGTCCAGTCTACCAAATGAGGAGCACTGAAGCTGGGGTAGGCTTGTCCCAAACTGGCATGAGACAGGCTGCCCTGGAAAGGGAGAATGACACTAGGGAACATGACCCAATGCAGCCAAGGGAAATTTCCTGAGAGGGCTGAGAGCTGAGGACATTCATCTGGCAGCAGTCATAGTAGCAGGGAGATTTGTGTGGAGCAAGGCTAAATCCCCTACTGTATATTTTACTTTGACGCACTTCTACCTAGGACAGATCTTGGATAGGTCTATAATTTACTCTGGTCAAATATGACTCCTTATCATAGATGCAAGTGTGTTGGCCTTTTAAGACAGAGTCTTGGGCAGAAAAGCAAAGGGACCACTTGCTCAGGAGTCTAGGTGCTAATTCTTGTCCCCTCTTAAGAGATCGCCCAGTGAACTTAAGATGGACCATTGTCCTGAGGTCTTAAATCCTTCCCTATTAAATGAGGAAACCCATCTCACTTCATTTTAGGTCATGAGATCCCTTGATGATTTGAAGGGAACAAGCCTGACTTTATCAGGCATGTTGCTTGATTTTATCAGACATACAATGCATATGCTGCTCACCTTTTATTTCATTCTCTAATGAAGAACCTTTGACTAAATAATACGGTCAGTTCTTGATGATCTACTGAAGGAGAAAAAGTTTTATAGGTATATTACTCAAGGTCTCCACAGAAACCAAACGATAGGATATATAAGAGGAAATTTATTATGGGGATTGGTTCACACAAGTAAGGAAGGTGAGAAGTCCCACAATAAGCCATCTGCAGGCTGGGAAGCCACATGTGTCATTCAGACCAGTGGAGAACCATGGTATATAGCTCATAGCCTGAGGTCAAAAGCCTAAGAACCTCGAGGTAAGAGGAGTGCCGCTGTAAGTTCCAGAATTCAAAGGCCCAAGACCCAGCAGCTCTATGTCTGAAAGCAGAAGAAGATAAATGTCCCAGCTCAAGAAGAAAGAGAATTTTCCCCTCTACCACTGTTTTATTCTACAGGCCTATGAATTGTGTGATGCTGGCCCACATTGGTGAGGACAGAACTTCTTCACTTGGTCTGATTTCAGCACTATTAGAGAATTAATTCCTTCACCCAATCAAGTTGACACATAAAATTAACCATCACAACAGGTGATATACAAAGTAGAACATATAAAATGCCTTTACATTTGAGACACATGAATGGTTAATTTTGAAAGCTTGGGTATCTTCCCTAATATTCATAACCATTTGAAGAAATATTCCAAGTTAGCAGAAAGGCAAAAATGATCCAGAAGGAAAAATAATTCAGGATGAAAAACTAGCCCTAATGAGTCGTTCGTCAGAGAGCCCACAGATGGAAAAACAGTAATTGATGAATCCAGTCCAGCCTACACAAAGACACTTCCAGAAAGTGGACTGCTTATCTGATTCTCACTGGAGGGAATTTTTTGCAAAGTGATCAAACACTGAAAGAGATTCCAAATATTCTACACTGCTTTTAAGTGAGAGTTTACCTTTGTGAATTATTCCAATTAAACTAGGATTAGAAAAAGAAGCTGGAATACCACTACTGAGCCAATTTCTGTCATGTAATGTCTGCAAATATGATATTTTAAAAACAGAAAACATATGACCCTTGCTTGATTAAATTGGAACAGTTTAAGTATTGAATATAAAATTTAAGGAATGCAGAAACCGAATCTCTGAAATTGCAATGTTATGAAATTTTATGTCAAGCATTCTCTTCATGATCTGTGAGCCTGTGTGTGGGTATGTTTTACTCTTAGACAAATACCACCAGGTAGAGGCCAGCTAATTCTGATGAATGATAAAATAAAATTTGAAGCTAAAAGCCACTTAAAGGAATGATGTCTGCATAAAACATCTCTAGCTGGTTTGCACCTCACAAGCACATGGGATGATTTCTTATTCATTGGTAGATGCCGGGACTAGACTGACTCATATTACTAGCAATTTGAAAGTCTTCTACATTTAAATTGATGGGTCCCCGGTGTGCACACTACTTGGATGCTTTCTTAGACCGTTTAGTAGGCTGATTCTAAGATTTCTTAACAAAGTATGAATTTCCATTTTGTCTTCATGCTTTACAGGACTAATATTGATACATATACACTGAAACAGCAGTATACCTCCCGGCAAAGTGTGGCATTCACAATTATTTTTTTTAAACTGCATAATTATAAAACACCAATCAAAGGGAAAAAATTATACACCCAAATAAATTATAAAATTACAGTGTTTTCTTATAGTCCATGAATACTGAAAATTTCAATTAGCCAAGTGAAAAGCCATTGAATGTGCCAGCAGGATTTATATCCCAGACTAATGACCATCATCTGCATCCTATTTAGCTAATGAAGGCTTGGAACACTTGTGGATAATTAAGGGAAAGCTGATGGGAGGAAATTTGAACCATGGAAAGATCAAATCTATTTATGTCTGCATTTAAAACTAAACATACCTAATAGTTCACTCAATCAAAGCATAATGTCTGTTCATCTGGGATAAGATAGACAGAGGCTCCTAAGTAGCCACCACGTTAGTTTTCAAAACCCCAATTTCATTCCTCCTTCATTCATTCCATAAATATTTACTTAACGCCTACCCTGTGTCTCTGCCCTGGTGGATCAGCATGACAGCACCAGGATCCCCCTAATGTCTCCCACCACTTCCCTCCTCAACCTTAATTAAATGCACAGCTCGGGTTTTCACTTTTCTCAAGTATCCACAGTCCACCTGTCCACTGTGACAGACACAGCATGGCTGAAATCCAAGGCCATGATGAGAAAGCACAGCACCCAGTGGAACCCTGGCTTTTCCTCAGACCTAGTGCAGCATCTCAGAGGCAGGTCCCCAGACTCATCAATAAATGAATGAATACACTAAGGAACACTAAGAATGTTAGCTGGAAGGCAAAAACCTCAAGTCCAGGAGGAGCCAGAACAGAAATCATTCTCAATG
The DNA here is from genome assembly GCF_001458135.2 of Marmota marmota marmota. Classification (NCBI taxonomy): domain Eukaryota; kingdom Metazoa; phylum Chordata; class Mammalia; order Rodentia; family Sciuridae; genus Marmota; species Marmota marmota. The sequence continues at coordinate 4,021,366 of NW_026000119.1, read as the reverse complement.
GAGCTCTGCTGAACTTCAGTAAGTAGTTTTTTAGTTACCTTATTCAGTAGGGAGCACATTAAAACTTCTTCTGTACACCAGCGCCCCATAAACCCTGCTAAATTTAGTTAGTGATGTTTTAAGGACCTGCAATCTTAGACTCTCTGTGTATGCTAAAAATGGCACATAGAGCTTGCAGGCGTGTTGTAGAAAGTCAGCTAATGGTGACCTCTGAACCTTAAGTTTACACATTTATGTCTTTCAGAAGCCTTTCCACATGGTAAAGGAAGCCCAGATGGGAAAGATCAGCAAAATCAGAGCCTGCACATACCCAATCAGACATAACATCAAGCCAGGGAGGCTTAAACAGTCAGTGTCACAATAATCAACCAGAGAGCTTGCTGAACGCAACTTGCTGAGTCCACACCCAGAGGTTTTGATTTAGAAGGATGTTTAGGGCCGAAGAATTTGCATTTCTAGTACATTCCCAGAAAGAGTGATTCTTCCAGTCCAGAAGCTGTACCTTGAGAATCAAGGTCTAAGCTATTCCCCAAGAAAGTTAACACCCATGATAACTATGCCTTTATTACCTCACCAAAGAAGAAAATGTTTCTGGAATTTCTAAAGTGTATTTTTAATTAGTAACAATGCTAACATCTGATATTTATATAAACGTTTCAGTTTCTAAAGCCCCTGGACATACATTGTTAAATTTGAACTTTCAAACAACTCTGTAAGGTAATTATTAATCTCATTTTAAAACATTAAGAAACAGAGAGGTTGAGTGACTTGATCAAGGTTTCTTAACTATTAAGTAGTCAAACTAGGACTCTGGTCACTAGCCTTCAGAGTATTTCAAGGGCTAATTATAGTATGACACATACCTGGGATCATAGCACAATATGAAATTTGTTTTAAAAACAAACAAAATAAGGTCACTCTCATCTCAAAATATGAATGTCAAAAAATGTCAAAAGAAACAAGTAATTTCTTCTTAGAATGATTTATAAAAACTTAAGAAGCCTTTCCATTCATAGTGAGTTATATAAAAGAGATCAAAACCTCTTTTAAAAGGACCAGGTAGAACTGGGCAAGGTGGCACATACCTGTAATCCCAGTGGCTCAGGAGGCTGAGACAGGAGGATCGCAAGTTCAAAGCCAGCCTCAGCAACTTAGTGAGGCCCTAAACAACTCAGTGAGACACTGTCTCTAAATAAAAAATAAAAAGAGGCTGGGGATGTGGGTCAGTGGTTAAGTTCTCCTGGGTTTAATCCCTAGTACCAAAACAAAACAAACAAATAAACAAACAAAAAAGACCAGGCAGAAGACAGACTAAGAAATGCATGTATAAACTCCAGATCCAAACTTCTGGTCAGCAGTAACTGTGGACCCTTTGCAGAGAACACTTTCAGAGGAAACATGTAACTCTTTAGTACCCGGAGTACTCCCCTAGCTACAGGGAGGGGATCCTGGGTGTTCTACCAGGTTAGTACGTTGGGATAGAGAGCCAGCAGGAAGCTCTGAGTCCACAGAGAGCAGAAGGAAGCCACGGTTCACAGACCACACAGAGGTGACACAGTAAGACCTGGGCTATGTTGCCCCCAACAGCCCACCAGAACCACCACAGGGAAGACCTACCCACTTTATTTGTTGCGCCCTCACCCCAGACTGGCAAGGAGAACCCTGTGAGACCAGAGGACACTGTGCTCTAGGGCTAGGGGAGGAGTTAGCTGTCAGAACACATTTCATGCACTTCAGGACAGTATTTGAATGTGGCCAATTAGTGCCAGGAGGAGAGAGCAGAGCAACAAAGAGCCTTAAAGAATATACAAAAAGCAACATTTTCAAACAAAAGGCACTGAGTGGTGATGAGCTCCATCTACAAAGCTGCAGACTGATTCTCTCCCTAAAGCTAACAACGTTAATGCAACAAACTAGGCCAGAGGCCCCAGTCAGAATTGCAAGCCATTGTCCTTCCCAGAGCAGAGTATGCTAATTGGATATAGTAAGTGCTGAAGGGAAGATGGATTGAAGGAATTGGGGCAAAAAAAAAAAAAAAAAAAAAGAGGAAAAAATATTTCTGTAAATTTTGACTTTAAAAGAATAGAGAGGAAAATCTATAATGCTATGTATATTAGCATCTATAATTTTTGAGTTAACATTTGTGTTACTATTAGTCAGCTTTTGCATTGCTGTGATCAAAATACCTGACAAGAACGACTTAGAGGAGGAGAGGTTTACCTTGGTTCATAGTTGCAGAAGGTCAGCCCATGTTTGGCCAACTGCATTGCTATGAGCCCAAGGTGAGGCAGAACACCATGGTGGAAGGGCATGGTAGAGGCACACCATGCCACTTGTGATGGCCAGGAAGCAGAGAAAGAGCAAGGGGAAGGGGCTACAGGGAAGATAAACCCTTCCAGAGCTCCCCTTCCACCAAGTGACTCACCTCCTCCAACTACACCCCACCTGCCCTACAGTTACTATCCAGTCAGTCCATTCGAGCTAGGATGGACTAATCAGGTTAGAGCTCTCAAAAATCTATCATCTCACCTCTGAACATTCCTGCATTAACACAGAAGCTTTTGTGGGACATCTCCTATCCAAATCAAAAGAGTTTAAACCTAACAGTTAATTTAAGTCATAGGATGGCTGGCATCCATGATTTTAAAAAATTATTACTCAATGTTTGGGAATTTATAAATGAACCTGTTTATTGGAACTCATCACAAGTGGTCTTTCTTCTGCGCTGTATAAGCTCATCAAGTTCACAGTTACACCCTAATCAGCCTTCCACTCTGGTTTAGCACTGTTGTGGGCATTGGGATGAGAACACAGGAGGGACTTCAAAGGTGTGTAATTGAATGTATAGTGAATAAGGCAGGGACAGCAAAGGAAGGAAAAGAAGAAGGAAGTACCAGGGGAAGCAGGCAGGGAAAACAGAAGGAGTGAAGATAATGGGGGGACTACACACTGAAGTGCAAAGAGACTTATGAATCGCACTGTATCTCCCCAAAAGGAGATGCTGATACCCCAATCCCCAGCACCTGTGATTGTGACCTTATTTGAAAACAGGGTCTTTGCATATGACCCAGTTAAGGCAAGACAGTTGGGGTCCAAATCCAATAGGAATGGCATCCTTATAAAAAAAGAGGACTGGACACACACCAGGAAGGAAATTCAGGTGAAATTATCGATGCAGTGGTGAAAGCAGACGCTGGACTGAGGCAGCCACAGAGAACAGCAGGAACCATGGGCAGCAAGAGGCAAGTGAAGATTCTACCCAGAGTCTCGGACAGAGCTGACCTTGCTGACACCTTGATTTTGGACTTGAGACTCCAGGACTATAAGACTATAAATCTCCTTTGGCTTAAGCACCCACGATGTGGTACATTTTATAGCAGTCCTAGAAAACTAATATAGGGAGTATGGAACGGGGTCCCTACTTATTGATCTTCTATTTTAGTGGTTGGCAAACTTCTCCTGTGAAGGGCCAGATAATAGATATTTTAGACTTTGAGAGCCATAAGGTCTCTGTCACAATCACTCCACTCTGCCATAGTGGCTTGAAAGGAGTCATAGATAATATGTGAGAAAGCATGGCTGCATACCAATAAAATTTTTATTTTATGGACATTGAAGTTTGAATTTTACATAATTCTCTGTGGTTATGGAAAAATTTTTTTGCTTTTTTTTTCCAACTACTTAAAAATGTAAACCTCACTCTTAACCTAAAGGCCACACAAAACTAGGCAGTGGTCTAGGTTTGGCCAGCAAGCTACAGTTTGTCTCCTCAGGGTGTAGATCTAGGAATCAAGAAAACCTGACTCCTATCCTTGTTTCACTGATGAGTCTTGTAGCCTCGATTAAATCATTGGCTTCAGGCTTCAAAGGGGCATAACACATTTTTCCCTGCCCACTTGGACAGTTATAACATGGATGAAAAATCAGATACCTTAAAATACTTTGTATATAGTAACAGTATTAATACTTTAAAATAGTTGGCCATATCTTACTCTCCCAGAAACAAATATTAACATGAAGATTGGAATGAAGATGAAGGGACCCTGGGTCATGGAGTCAGGGCAAGGTAGACAGAATCATACAAGCCCCTTCATCACCCATGACTTCAGAGAGAATCAGTGAAGAGGTCAAGAAGACGCATACACCACAGAAGCTGTGGGCAGCCAGGGGCTTCTGAGATCAAAAGCAACTCCGTGCTTGTCATCTCGTGTCCCATCTGACCCTGAGCTACTGCTGAATCAAGAATTTCTTCTTTTAGGGAATGCTCTGGAATGCCCCTACAGTTAAGAAGCTGTTCTGTAACTCATTCCCCAGATCATCATTCTAAACAAACATTCATCATCCACTAAAGCTCCTTTGACCATCTTGAGTCCATTTCTATGATGCCAACAGCTGACAAAGCCATAAATATTGCCCTGCATGCAGAAACCTCTTCACGCTCATCGCCATAAGGAATTGGAACACTGCCACCTTGCTCTGAAGGGGACTGGACGTGGGCTGAGAGCTCCAGATTTTCAGGTCTGGCACAAGGTAAGCCAAAGAAAGCACTAAGGAATAATGAAAACAGTTCACAGGAGGAAATATCATTTGCTAACACTGCATGGAGCCAGAGGTCTCCCTAGAACTGAGTTAATGTCCTTGAGAAGTAGTGTAGGGACTGGATAATCATATATTGGTAAATTTTCTGGGTTAAACTACATGGATAACAATTCCAGGCAGTATCTGAGAAGAAAGAGAAGAGATCTGGATGATTATTTTCAACACACATACACATGCATTGTTATGCTCTGAGTCTGAATCATTGAGTAAAAGGTTCATGAAAAAGCATTTTTTTCAGCATCAAGAGATAGAACACAGGAAAAGTAATTTTTTAATGGAAATCAGCCAAATAAAATAATGAAATTGATTATACCATAACCACAGTTATTTAGGGCAGGGGGTTAAAAAGTGCATTGGTCTGAAGCCTAACTGTGGGGGCCTGATGATAAGATTACCTCCTTCAAATCTCTCAGGAAAGATAGGGGTGAAACTGATGACCAGTTTGGTCAATGAAGTTGAAAATGTTCAGCCCCGGGAAAGATCCTATGTGTTGGAGTCTGGGTATGGGAAGAGGGGATATCTTTTATCATCAGGCTCTTAACTCAACATGTTTTTCCCCCTCCTTTTCTTTTTCATAGGAATTCTTTATACTACTATATGCCTAAATAAATCCATCTGGAAAGAAAAACACACCAACTATGTTAATTTGCAAGCCAAACTGATGAAATACTAATGTGTAAATTTGGTGGGAGAAGGTCAAGAAGGAAAGACATTTTCATAATTACTGGCTATTACAAATCATTTAAATGGACGCACAACAAGATTGGAGGTTGCAAGGCCCAATGTGATGGGTTCCTGTTTAAAAGCCTGGTACTGTCATTAGCAAATGAATGGTGATGTGCCATTATCTCAGACTCTCTGTGATGGTTTGACAGAAAATCAATGTCTACGTAATTTCACTGCACACCAGAAATCAAAATAAAAAGGCCTGATTTGCCATAAGCACATTTCATAATTAAAGCTCTGACAGATGCAGTCCTTATCCTAGTTCTAAGCTGCTGTATCTTTATGTCTTCAGAGTTTATTTTGAGTCCCACCTGCACAAGCTCTTCAAGCAAAAGGCCAACAGGGATGATTAAAGTGTTCCCCTGGGCTTGGGGAAATCCCATGTTTCTTCTTCTTCTCCACTACTCCTTTATTCTTTCATTCATTTCCAACTGCCCCAGGCCCATTTATTCCACAAACATTACTAATCATAATGTTCCAAAACGAGATGAATGAGATACCAAGGGATGACAGATGAATTTATGAGGATTCCCATATTCTTGATAGAAGTTCTACTGAGAATGCTTCCATGTCTTCTACCCTTCCTGTGTGATATTTTATCTTTGTACCAATTCTGTACCTCACACACAATTCTACAATAATCTTTTCCACACTGCTTTTTATTTATTTGACTATGGCCCTTGACCTAGGGAGCTTTTTGGAAGCAGGAAAATGCCATCTGCTTGCTCCTAATCTAACTGGCACGATAGCCATAGATTTTTTTTAAAATTTATATTCTTAAAAGATATTTTAAATAGTAGATACCTTTTAAAGATGTATTGAATATAAACATAATCCATCTGTTTCTATGGCTTCAACTATAGCGACATAATGTTCATTTTAAATGTATCTGTCCATCCCTGATCCCCTGGTCATCATTCCCACTTGCCTATTAAATGTCTCCAGTGAATATCCCACAGGCATCTTGTCCAAAACTGAGTACATTATATTTTCCAATTCCATACCTCATTTATATTTTGACTGAAAGGGAGACCTCTATCACTCTTCCACTCGGGGTCTTTTTTTAACTCTTTCTCTTACCCACTGCTTTAGTTCAGAACTTTGTCACTTCTTATTTCATTTCCTGACAGATTTCCATGTTCCACATTGACACACAAATATCTACCTAAAACAAATTTCATTCTGCAATTTGCCAATTCAAAGATCTCTGCTGGCTCCTGAATGCCAGCAAGTAATACCTGTTTCCAATGTACCTGTGTTGACAATCTGGCAATGCCTAATTTTGTCAGGATAGACTCTGATGTAGTAGACTACATGTCCTATCAGTTAGGCACACTAAACTTCAGATTGTTCTCTGGCAAGCCAGGGAGACCACCAAGTCCTTGCATAAACTATTATATCTCTCTGTCTAGAAACCGCTTCCTCTAATCACCTGGCCAGTTCCTACTTCGTTCTGCAAAGATTACCCTGAATCTCCCAGGACTAGTGAGTGAGTGATATCCTTCTCTATGTTCCTAACGTCCTTCATTCTCCCATATTTTATTTTATTTTATTTGTGCTAACCAGACTGAAAGCCCAGCAAGCACTAACAAGGCAACTTTTTTCATCTTTTATCTAGGCACTAGTCAAAGGATATTTGATAAAGTAATAAAGTAATAAAATAAAGTAATAAAGTAAGTCACTAATTTAATAGTCTAAGACTGGTTAGAGATATAGGTAGGTACCAATTGTATCAAATAGTTGAAGCCACATTTGTGATTGAGAATGCCTAGAAAACTAAATAACGATATGAAATTAGAGAATAAGACAAACCCTAGCAAGTACTGATTTTTATTAAAAAGAAAGGAGAGCCAGCTAAGAAAATTGAGAAAAAGCTGTCACCATAGTTAGAATAAAGCCAGATGAGAGTGTGGTCACAAAAGCAAACCTGGGTTACACTTCTGGAAAGGAACCCTCCCCAGATTCCCAAATTGGGACTAAAATCCCCTTCTATCTGTTCTCACCTTATCCTTACTTATCCTTATCATGGTGCTTATCACAGTACATTTTAACTGTCTACTTATCTTAACACTCACAGAAGATTAACTCCTCAAAGGCAGGGACTCTGTCTTATTGACAGTGTGTCCCTTGCACGTGAAGGGATATATAAGTAAATAAAGGAGTGAAATGCAGCTAAGAAATCAAGTAAGAATTAAAAGATGCTATTGATTTTAGTATTCAGAAAGATATTGGGTGACTATTATTCTTACGGTTTTAACACATAATGTCCATATAAATCTCATTGGTTTCAAAGTGGAAGGTCTAACATGAAATGAAAAACTATCATTTGGGCTTTCTCCTACAGCAACCACCATGAAGATGGTTGGATGGCTTTGATAGGCACAAACAAGTTTCACCCAATGGTTTTCACCAGATAACGCATAATAGAATTATTACCTCCCTTAAGAGATTTGAAGTTAAATACAACTTTGCAGGAAAATGGATGGAATTTGAGAGCATTATGTTCAGTGAAATCAGCCAAACTCATATGGAAGCTAGAGAGAAAAAAGGAAAAGAAAGCAGGGTGGGCAGGTCTCATGAAAAGGGAGATCAGTAGAGGTAAGGGAGCAGGGTGAGAGAGGGAGAAAAATGGGCAATAATAGGGGAAAGATGACAACTAAATTATAAGGTTATATTGTGTGCATGCATAAATATGTAAAAAAAATCCCATCATTGTGTTCCACTAATGCACCAATGGGGAGGGGGAAGTAAGTTAAATACTTAATTTCAAACTTGTGTCAGCAAACAGTATTGTCCTTAAGCAAAGGAAACTTTATTTTTTTATGTTTCTATTAGTGCATTATAATTATGCCTAATAGTGGTGCTAATTGTGACATATTCAAATATGCACATAACATAATTTTCTCCATTCATTCCTTAATATCTCCACTAGCTAAGGAAACTATGAACAGTGGTAGTCTCAGTGATCTTGAATTTTTAACTCTTATCTCCTGCGCACTGAACGTTATAATCCCATGCCCTCTATTTGAGGAAACATTGCAAAATGGAACAACAGATTATTTATCATCATGAGGCCCCAAACTGCTGACATAAGATATATTCTGATGATAAATCCCTAGACAAATTAATTGAACAGAACCTCTGACAGACTGTTAATGTTTTGTTTTTAGATTTACAAATAAGGGGAACTTGAAATAAAGAGGATTGGAAATGGAAAATGTTAAGCACAGCCTAGACAACAAATAAATACCCTTCATGACTGAGGTGAGAGGGGGATTAGCAGGGAATGCATTCCAGCAATTGCTCAGAGTTGCAGGGAATTGAAATTTAAGCATTCCAGGCTTTTCCTAAACACAATGCTGACCAGGAAACTGCTTTCTTCCCTCTCTGCTCCTCTTAACTTTACCAGTGAGTACCATTTGCATGCAGGGGACTTTCAAAGTGAAGAAGAAGATGTATGAAAGGAATTTGCTCTTTGTTTCTTGGTCTTGCCCCTTGGGAGGTTAAGGGACCTGGACTATATCACTCCCATGCCTATATCTGGGATCTCTAGAACACTTGTAAACTCTGACTGGAATCATGTACTGTAGTTGATAAACTGACTTTTTATAAGAGAGACTAGGTGGAAATTCTTCTTGTTCTTTTGTTGTTGTTGTTGTTGTTGTTGTTGCTTTTTAATTTGAGGCATTTGGAAAAATAGTTCCCAAAGTGGTCCATCAGAAGACTAAGGAAATCCAATCACACTAAATAAGTTGTAAGATACCCCATGCTGTCTCTTACCAAGTACTGTGTACCTTCTGGAGAAGCAACTCACCTCTCAAAAACAAGTCTCTTCCACCCTTTTGATCACAAAGATTGAGGCTGGAATTCAGAAAAATCATTTATATGTTGTTTAATCGGAGATTTCAACATTTTTAAAAGGCTCCCATGAAACCATTCTACCTTGTTCAAAGAGGGCTGAGTTCTAACAACTAAAAAAATTCTTCAGGTAGTAAAGGGACATATGTACCCTAAAATATCAATGTGACCTAGTAGAAAAAAGTGTAAGTGTAATCAGAAATGCAGAAATACACTACATGAAACAGGCTTACACTAGCAGCATGACTTTGTACAAGCTACTGAGTTTTCTGGGCCTCAGGTTCCTCATCTATAAAATGGAAGTGAAAAGGCCCACCTTGCTGGGTTATGAGTTTTAAATATAATTATATATGCAAAACACAGAGCTGGGACACCTGGAAGACACTCAATAAATGTTGTTCTCGATTCCTTTCAGAGCTCCTTAAGAAAATTAAGACTAGAAAAGGAAATTAATCTCACAAAAAAAAGTTTAAGATAGTCCTAACTCAAGTAAACTAAGATGGGTACAGCGTAACATCAGATATAGTATTTTATCAAATAAAAAACAGCATTGATTATAAGCTATCACTAACAAAGAAAAAGCACTGCCAACTATTGTATGTTACCATATACAATCAAAATGTTAGCAATATAAAAATATATAAGTATATTTTCATAATAACTAATTAAATACTGTAAGGTGTGTGGGATTCTACATGAGCTTACAGATACGACAGAAGCTAAAAACCAGGAAACAAAAAGACCATATTTCTTCTTGCAGATTAAGTTCCTAATCTTGAGAAGGGAAAAAAATCAAGAAGTTGTAGGCCAAAAAGGCAAGCAATTACTTATTTAGCAGCTCCTTTAAATGCCAGGTTACCCAGTTTATTACCAGTACCTAGATATGGAGAAACGGCATTTGAGGGGAAAGGCACATCAAAGAAGTAAGAAACATTCTAGGTTTTACCACCATCTTAATTTTCATCTTTTATGTCTGAATTTGAGTATTGAAAGGTATGTAATTCTAAATCTTTAAGGAGACTAACTGGGAGTTGCCAAGGTTCTTGTAGCCACATTAACTCAGAGCTCTCCTGACCACTTAGGTAACCTATAGCGACATTTAGTGGTAGCTCCCTCAAATTACAACCAGATGTCCCAGAGGGGCAGGGCAATTGCTGGGATAGAGTGACTTGGCAAAAACTCCTTATCACAGCATGAGTGACTTCACCATAACCTTACCAGACAGGTTATTGAGAGGTCTTCCAGAGGAGGTGCTAGAGGTGGAAGCAATTAATATCATTGCAATCTTATTTTTTTTATAGTTTGGTATTTTCTGTGTATCTTTTACTTCATAATTGAATCATAGTGCTGGAAGAGACCCTGGGGATTATCTAATCCAATCCTCTCATTTGCAGATTATAAAACTGGCACAAATATGGTAGACGAACACAAGGGTTTAAGAATTCAGAATGCATTACTCTCTCAACTGAATGTCTGTGGCTTTATATATTTTTTCAACATTTATTCATTTTGTACTTAATATAAAACCAAGTATATTGAAAGAACATTTATAGGACTGAGAAAGTTTGAGACAAATTTAAGGATTCATACATCGAAAAAAACAAAGTTGGGGCTGGGGTTGTGGCTCAGCAGTAGAGTGCTCACCTAGCAAGTGGGAGGCGCTGGGTTCGATCCTCAGCACCACATAAAAAATAAATAAATAAAACAAAGGTTAAAAAAAAGACAAAACAAAGTCACTAATAATCACCACTTACATAGCTTTGACTACCCTATGACATTGGTACAGTTATCCCATTTTACAGTTAAAGAAATTGAGGTATAATATTACCAAAAGTCATCTACAGATTCAATGTAATCTTTATCAAAATTCCAGTTTCATTCTTCCTAGAACTAGAAAAATGTCCTAAAATTCTTATAGAAGAATAAAAGACTCACCATAGCCAAAGCAATCCTGAGCAAAAAGAGCAATGCCTGAAGGAATCACAATACTGAATTTTAAGTTATAGTATAAAGCTATAGTAACATATACTGCAAGGTACTGGCATAAACATAGACATGGAGACCCATCATAGAAGACACCGAAACAAACTCACATAGACAATAGTCATCTGATCTTAACAAAGGTGCCAAAAACAAAGTGGTAGAGAAAAGACAAGATATTTAACAAATGATGCTGAGAAAACTGGATATCAATATGTAGAAGAATAAAACCAGATTCCTTATCTCTCACCCTGCACAAAAGTCAACTCAAAATGGATTAAAGACCTAGGAATTATACTAGAAACTTCACAACTGCTAGCACTCCAATGTGTAGGTGCAGGCAATAACTTTTTCAATAGGACTCCTAAAACTCAGGAAATTATACAAGAATTAATAGATGGATTACATCAAATTAAAGAGCTTCTACAAGCAAACAATAAGAAATGTGAAGAGAGAACCTATAGAACACAAGAAAACCTTTGCTAGCTACTCTTCTGAAAGAGAAGTACTATCCAGAATATATAAAGAACTCAACAAACCTACCACTAAAAAGAAAAAAATAAAATAATCCAACCAATAAACTGGCAAATGAACTAAATAAACAGACACTTCTCAAAAAGAAGAGATACAAATAGCCGACAAATATATTTTAAAAAACATTCAACATCTTTAACAATCAGTGAAATGCAAATCAAAACTACACTGAGATTTCATCTTATTTCAGTTAGAATGGCAATCATCAAGAATACAAATAATAAATGCTGATGAGGTTGTGAGGGAAAAAAATTATTATTGGTGGAATTGTAAATTAGCACAACTTTGGCAGTCAGCAAGGAAATCCCTTAAAATACTAGGAACAGAATCACGAACTAGGCCACTCTTTGATATTCACCCAAGAAAGTTAGAATTGACATACTATAGCAATGCATGCATAACCATGTTTATAACAGCATAATTCACAATAACCAAGTTATGGAGCCAGCCCATCGACAGATGAATGGATAAAGAAAATGTGGTATATATATACAATGGAGTTTGATTCAGCTATAAAGAAGAACAAAATTATGTCATTTGCAGGAAGATGGATGAACTTGAGAGAATTATATTGAGTGAAATGAGCCAGACTGAGAAAACCATCGGTCATATTGTTTTCTCTTGTATGTGGAAGCTAGAGAGAAAATGGGGCTGGGGGAGATGGAGGGAGTTGTCATGAAATCAGAAGGGCGATTTAGTAGAATTGAGGAAGGAGACCATATAGAGGAGGAAAGAGAAAAGAGAAGTACTATGGAATCAAATTAACCCAATTATGTTATCTTTGTGTATGAATATGTTCATAAAGACCCGTACTATATTATGTACAATCACAATTCATCAATAAAAGAAAGAAATTGAGGTTTAAATAATTCTTGATAATGACTTATTCCAAAAAACCGAAAAAGACAAAAATTATACAGAAAGATAAATGCACTCAAAATATTGCATGTCTCAAAAACATAAGCTGCAACATTGGAATATGACCGAATGTGGAGGGCAGGAAGGGGAGCATGTTGAAGAATGGGGTGAGAAGACAGAGAAAGGGATGTAAGAAAACTGAATCATCAGTTTCCATAGTAGACACGCATAGAGAATGTCTAAAACTGAAAAATTAAAACAAATAACATAAACATAGAATTGTTTACACAGAGGTGAATCCAAATGGAAAACAGAAAAGAACTACAGTGGTTGCTTATGGGGAGTAGGTATCAGTGGGGAGGGGCAGTTTGTAGGACTATTTGATGCCTTTGAATATGTGAATTATAATATGGCAAATTATAAAATCAAATTTAGAGGCTAAGATATAAAAAAAGCAAATCACTAAAAATATTGCTTTCAAATTATGTATAAAAAAGAGAATAGTGTTTTACAAGATCTCTGTGTAAATAGGATATTTTACAAAATGACTTACTTATGCCAATTATATAGGTTGTAAAATGTCAACTAAAAAACCATATTGAAATAAAAGCCTCGTTCTATAATTAAAAGATTCACCAATAAACACATGTTCGTGTATTTGAAGTTGAAATAGAGCATTTGTGGGTATATATATATTTTTCCCCTCTGCATTTAGAATTTGCCAGCAGGTAACCCAGTGGTGGCTGCTGTGTGATGGCCCAGATCCTATCAAGACTGAGCTCACTCTCCAGCTTCTAGGAGTGTTGGCAGTTGGTGGCTCTAACCTGAGGAAAACTAATAATTTCCTTTAGGCAAAATGGGCATTCTAGCCCAGGGCCACCATCTCTTTTCCCAACAAAGGACAATGTAATAGAAATACACCAGCTTTATGGCCATGGTACCTCAAAATGGAGCAATCCTACTCCAGAACTTTCCAGGGGACCAGCTGAGACCTAGGCTGGGGCAACCCCAACCTGTCTTTCCCTGCCCTTCTCCTAACAGGACTCAGAACATGAGACCAAAAAATCAAGCACTTTGGTAGACTGTATTTTGAGCTAAAGGAGACTGAGAAAACTGCAGAAGCAGAAAGTTCTTTAAAAAGGTCTCACCCTTTCTCTCCTAAAAACCTTCATGTGACAGGTGTCCTGCCTATACTCAGAGGGAAGAAACATCACCCACAGATTCCCAAACAGGCCTGGCTAAGCTCCCCCAGTTTATTTCCAATAGATCATACCTTTTGGTCTTCCAATCACACTTCAACATGACCATCCATAAAAACACACAGTTTTCCCTAAGTTTGGGGGCCTTAATTCCCTGTGTCATATAAAACATTGATTAAATAAACTTCTTATATTCTTCTTTCGTTATAGGGGTCTCAGCCTGAACCTTGTGATCAGTGAGGAAAAGATATTTCTTCTCTCCTACAATCCCTGAGAGTACTCCCAGCAAACCCCCTGCACACAAATCTCTACATGAGAGTGTTTCCTGGAAATTTGACATAAGATAGTCAAATAAGAGCTCTTCCACTGTTCCATTAGATACTACACTATAATTACTTTGGTTCAAGAGACTTTAAAGACAAAGTGCCATGGCTATCTTTTTTTATTTAATCCCCTTTTTCAGAGAATTTTAAATGATACACACCGTATGCCCCAAACTTATTTTACAGAGAAGAGTAAAATTTATCTTCAAGATTATTTAATGTTTATTTGAATATCTGCTTTATGCAAAGTACAGCAAAAAGTGGGGAGAGGGCAGAGGAGAATACACAGCAAGTGAGTGGATAAGACATGGATTCTTCCTTTGATGATGAGTTTATATTTAGCAATAGAAATAAAAATGTACAATAATTACTCTGCAAACTAGAATGTGACAAAGAAGTAAAAATCGCCATGGAAGTTCAGAGGGAAGATAGCCTTGTTGGTTTTATGATTGGCTGGGAGGAGAGGTGAAGGGTTATTAAAAGTCCCTTCTTAACCTACTCCAGTTCAACTAGATGCCCAACACTGGGTAGGAGTTTGGCAGATGAGAAAAGGTAGAAAAGTAATTTCAGGCAGGTGTAACGTACAAGAGTAAAGGCTACCCAATGTATGGGGAATGGCTACTAATCTAGTTTAGGGGACCAACTGGCTAATGAAAAGGGATTAATAAAGAAAATGCTGGAAGGGAAAGTAGCCTAGGAACACTTCTCTTTCTGTTGCACCCACCAAATCAGACACCTTAGGACAAGGGCAGTGGCTACAACCAAGCCATGGATCACTGCACATCTTCAGACATATCATCCAGGCCGTGGGGGCAGCCAATAGGCCCCTTACCGCCACAGATGGATTTGCTTCTCCACTGATCCCCTGCAGAAGTCCCAGAGGGCTTTTCATTCAAACCTCTTCCAAAGAATTGCTTTTAATAGGCTATTAAATTATCATTCAAAAAAACTATAGTTTTCTAGGGGAAAAAAAGGTTTAGAATTTTTTATCAGCTAAATTTCAGCAAAATTATCTTTTAGTATTTCCAGATTTTTTTTTGTTCTCCTAAGATGATTGTTCAGAGTATTTGATGCTTGATTATTCATATCTCTAAATGAATTGAGTCTTATTTTAAAATTCCCATGATTTAACTGCACAAAAGCTATTTAACTCTCTGTGGATGAGTACTCTTCAATTCAGTGCCCTCGTTTGAAATATTTTACACTTCCACTTGCCTCAGCCACAGAGTAAGAAAGCCATGTTCCACACGTTGCTCATAAGGCAATGGGGAGGGGTAGTCACCCTTTTCTTCTCTTGATAATTAGCAGGCAAACCCCACCAATCAAGGTTGTGTTTTTAACTTCCTGCCCATTTTTTTCTTTAACAGTCATAGCCCTATTCATTATATGAAGAAGTCATGTCTTTTCAACTTGAGAATCTGATACAACTCACATTTGCATAAGTTACCTCGTAAAGGAAGGTTTTTATCCAAAGGTGGACTTCAGAACCTAAAGCACCCAGCGACTCTTTCAGACCATCACGAGGCAATGCTGCCCACGGGATGTCACTTGGGATCTGCAGTGAAACCATCTTTGCCTGCATCATGTATCTTTTGTCTGCAATTATTTGAGTATTTCATTCCTTTTGCTCCCCTCTTTTTTTAAACCAAAATGAGACAAAAATCAATCAATTCATATGATAAAATGAATGATAAGAAATGAAGTTCTCATCAAAATCATGACACAAAAGAGAGACAAAGAAGCAAATTCTTAGCTCTCTCAAAAGAGGTAAATCCTAACTTTCAATCAGAACATGATAGAATTTCAGCCTAATCTGTCAATCTGTGCTCAATGGGAATGAAAAAAAATAAAGAATATATATGAAATGAGATAAATATATCAATGAAGAGCATCTAATTAGGATTTTAGAAGATATTTTTAGCTCTCTGGCACTAGCTCTCCGTCCCACCCCATGGTACCTGGAAATTTTCAAGCCCATTAATCATTTTTCATGATTTCGTCTTACGTGCTTATTTTCAAGGGTGTGTTATGCCTAGAAATAGTGCATCGTGCTAAGTGAGCTAATCTTATTTCAGTATAGTGGTACAGGCAGGTATTTAAATGAGGATACAATTTATAAAAGTAGCTCTAAATCATAATGCTTATGGTCAGTTACAAAAACTAAAAGCTGTCATTTGAAATTAAAAGCAAAGTTCATTGATCTCTGCTACAGAGAACAGAATTGATAATTGGAAAAAATTAAACAAGACACATGGGTCCTGTCTCCACATGATGCACTTCTATGAAAATATGAAATAAACAAGACAAAAATGGAGACCCTAAGAAGGGTCTGAGAAGGAAAACCAAACATGATTGAATGATTAAGTACACACTCAACAGGGACACCAATGAATCTATTCAAACTATGGAGCAAGCGGCCAAAAGAGTGGACTAGTTTGGTCTGGGTGATGGAGCTGTCCAGTTTCCAGCATCCCGTGCCAACCTGTGGAATGTGCTATTCTGTTGGAAATCTCCCCATTTTCCACCAAGAAAGAATTCAGGGCTTTTAAGGCATTTCTTAAAGTGAAGGAAGACACCTGTTGGTGTTTAAACTCCCCTTCCTCCTGGAGAGATTCGCCAACAGGACCAAGAAACTTGTTACAAAGTGATAAATTGCATAATTAATTTTACATTTTCACTTCCAGTTCTTCCTACCAGACTCTTTACTCCTACTGTTAAGAAGAAGTTCCCTCATCTCATCCTCAGAAGTATGTGGAACCTCCTAAATAGCCAAGAGGCAGGGGCAGGGAACCCAAAGTTTAAATGCTTAACTTAACTGAAAACAGTACCAATTCTTTCTTTAAAAATAACTGGTAATTTTACTTAGAAAGTATTTAAAGAAAAGCAGATTGGCTGAATTCAAATGCCACTATTAATAGAGAAATTCATAAATAAAAGTTAGCATTCAGTTAAAGCTATTTATAGAGAAATTAATTATTATAAGGCATAAAAACAAATCAGGTAAAAATAGGACTTTACACATTCTCTAAAAGATGTGCCTTAGCATTGGGTTTTGGATTGTTGTCAACTTGCAATGTCAGCTCTGGGCCAGTTTGTTCACAGGGACTGGCCAGGAGAGCCGTGGCTGGTGCCAAGCTCCTCTGGCAATACCAGCATGGGGCCATCCCCATGTGTTGGTGATCTCCCACTAATGTACCAGCAGTCCAGAACTCCACATTCATCAGAATGGCTCATGTCTGCTCTTAACCCAGACACCCACAAACTTACCATCTCATCTATCTACTGACAGGTCTTCATGTAAAATTCTATATGCATGACCATCACCCATATACTCTGAAATCAATGGACCCCCAGTCCAAAGCAAGGTTTGGATTTATTCTACAGCTTAGCATATGTCTACCTGATTCTGACTGCACAGTGGGATAGAAATCTTGCCAAATAACCTGGCAGTCTTCACCCTGGCTTCCTGAAGACCAAAAACCATAGAGCCATTTTAAGCAAACTGCCAAGACAATAAATTAGTACATCTCCCAAACAATTTAACTCAAAATTAAAATAGACTTGGGTAAGTTCCCATTCTTTGGTAATTCAATATAGTATATTAATAAGTTCTTTACAAATACATAAAAAGCAATGTCTCACAGGTGGTGATACAGAAACTTCCCACCCACATGCTATATAACACTTGTTCCTAAGGTAGACTAAATCTGTCAAAGACTTGGCATGTGCTTTTATTTTGTTGAAATCGAGATAATGGTCAAAATTTCAATTTCTGCCTCTCAACCTCTCTCCTTTTTAACTTTCCACCTATTTGCACATAGTGCTTAGAATAAAAACTGCACAAGTAAGCCCTCAACAAAGATTAGTATATGTTGAATGAATAACTGAATGGATATTAATGCCCAGAAGACCCCCAAGGCTCTCCTCCCTCCTCCTACTCCCACTTTTAAGGAGAGCATGGGACAGAGCTGGTGGAGGCAATACTGGATCACAGTGGGTAAAATCTGGAATTGATAAAGTTTTGGGTGCCACAGTTTTCCTCTGGATTTCATTGTTGGAATCCTGACTACTTTGGGGATCTATCTCTCCTGCCTTCCTCTCCTCAAACTCCTGCCCCATAGCAGAGTGGTACCATTCTTTTCCTCCTCCTCCCTGTCTCTCCTTTACTGCTCCACTTCCCCTCTTTAGCAAAGCAAGCAGAAGTCAAGGTTAGATCCAGAAGAAATGAGGCCTATAGGAACCACCTGCATCCTTCTGTGTGTGTTGGGCTAGTCAGAGATAAGTCCTTCTTTTCCTTAGTCATCTTTCCTTGTACACTCTGACCACCAAGATGGACACGCAGAACCGAGGGAAATTCAAGGAAAAAGACCAACAAAGCAGAAAAAGAAAAAAAAGAGAGAGAGAGAGACAAAGAAGCAAATTCTTAGCTCTCTGAAAAGTGGTAAATCCTAATTTTCAATCAGAACATGAGAGAATTTCAGCCTGTCGGTCTATGAGACAGTCTGAGTCTCAGACCTAATTTGGTCAAAGTTGTCATTCATATTCCCATCCAGAAGGCCTGGACTAGAGTGGCTTAGGACCTAAAATCCTAGGTAAGAATAGAGAGAATATACTATTCTGGTCTTATCTTTGGTACATTTTTCTTTATAGCTCCTTAATTTTGGCAAGTGACTGGTAAAAAATTTACCAAACCTAATGGTGGTCAAAACTATTTTGACATAATTAATATATAAATACATAGATAAACAAGAACTGCTTTCAACAAATGGAATTAATCCCTTATTTCTTCCCAAAGATGTCAGAGTAATGAATATAACATTAGTAGGGAACAACTATTAAACTGTGCAAGATGAAACAGGAAAGGATGCATATATCAGTTCCTCTCAAAGGTCTAAAAACAAGATAATAGCACATGCAGTCTCTGAAGAAGAAGTAGCTTAAAGTTCATTGGCATCCCCAAGAAGATGACCCTTGGGCTGGGGATTTGGCTCAAACGGTAGTGCACTCGCCTGGCATGCGCTGGGAGCTGGGTTCCATCCTCAGTACCACATAAAAATAAAATGAAGATGTTGTGTCCGCTGGAAACTAAAATAAATAAATATTAAAAAATTCTCTCTCTCTTAAAAAAAGAATAAGAAGGAGGAGGAGGAGGAGGAGGAGGAGGAGGAGGAGGAGGACAAGAAGACGACGACCACCCAATCAGGTACCCAAATCACATATGTCCCGAGTGAACTCCACCACTAGTAGGAGCAGAACCTAGAAGCCATCCTCAGAAAAGCCCCAACTCATCAATATTTAGGCAATTCTATATCTGCCTTGGTCTATTATTACCTTTTTTATTATATTTATTAGCTCCCTACCACTATAATAAAATACATGAGATAATTTACTTATTAAGAAAAAGGTTTATTTTGGCTCAGAATTTTAGATGTTCTAGTCCAGTATTCAGCAGATTCACTGCTTTGGGCCTCTGGTGGATGTGCTGAATGGCAATGACAGGGAGCTGGCAGTAAAGCAAACTAAGTGATCCATGACCAGGAAACAAAAGAGAAAGAGGAAGAGGCTGGGGTCCCAAATCCCCTTCAAGAGCATACCTCCAATCACTTAAGGACCTCCCACTATGTCCTACTTCCTACTTCCACCACTCCCAATACCACCACCTTGGTAACCATGCCTTTAATGCATGGACCTCTGGGCAATATTTGATGTCCAAACTATAACACTTGCCTAGGAATACCTTATTATTTAGTGTTGATAGCTAATCTCTAACTTTTTCAGTATTATCCCTTCTGGAAATATGGCACATAGAAAAGCTTTATAGTCACCAAATTGTTTAATTCTATTCACTTTTTTAGAGATGTCTGAAAAAAAAAGTCAAAATTTATGTAATCACTGATTGTTACTTTGTAACAGATAATAAGTTGTATAAGAAATTAGGCAGAGCAACTACAAAAGACAACATTCAGACTTCCAATACAGTTTCATGATACCCTTTATTATTTTATGTGAAAAGAATTCTACAAAAAGCAAAGTCATTTTCAAATCTGATTATAAAAGCTATAATGTATGTGAGTTTGCATCATCTTAATATGAATTTGCTCAATCCTAGAGTTTGTCATAACTCAGGACTACTCCTAAAACTCTATACAATTAAAAGTCTATTACCACAAGCATCTACCTATCTAGCTTAATTATGTAGTTTCTCTAAACTACTATGCTTTCAATTACTTAAAATTCCCAAATCTATATTTCCATCCATGAACTTGCTATTATTCCAAACACATGCATAATCTCCTTAAATCTCTCTACCTGGAAGAGACATATAAATTTATAGACATACAATTTCAGTATGTCTAAGTTAAATGCATGACATTTTCCCACAAAGCCTGACTTCCCTGGGACCCTGTGATTCACAACCCAAACTCTACTGACCACTGAATAAGCTCTTCTGATCATCTTGACTCCATGATTAGCTCATATCTTTGCCTGAATGTATCTTTCTTTCTTAAGATGCATTTCAAGTATTACCTCTTCTTTTGTTTTTTAGACATTTTTATTGGTTCTTTTTAGTTATACATGACAGTAGAATCCATTTTTATAAAATTACATAAGCATGGAATATATATTATTCTAATTAGGAACCATTCTTGTGGGCATACAAGATGGTGTGATTCACTTAGGTATTTTCATATATGTACATAGGAAAATTATATTAGATTCATTCTATTGTATTTTCTATTCCCATCCCCCTCCCTTCTCTTCATTCCCTTTGTCTAATCTACTGAACTTCTCTTCTTCCCCTTTATTGGGTTTAGTTTCCACATACTAGCAAAAACATTTGAACTTCAGTTATTTTTGGATTGGCTCATTTCACTTAGCATGATGTATCCAGATCCATCCATTTACTGGCAAATGTCATAAAGTCATTCTTTTTATGGCTGAGTAATATTCCATTGTGTATATATACACCACAATTTCTTTATCCATTCATCTGAAAAGGGCACCTATGTAGCTCTATAGCTTAGTATTGTAAATTGAGCTCCTATAACATTGATGTGGCTGTCTCACTATAGTATGCTGAATTTAAATCTTTTGGATATATGCTGAGAAGTGGACAACTGAGTCAAATGGTGGTTCCATTCCAAGTTTTCTGAGGAATCTCCATACTGTTTTCCATTGTAGTCCCACCAGCAATGTATGAGCGTACCTTTTCTCCTACATCCTTGCCAACATTTATTGTTACTTGTATTCTTGATAATTGCCACTCTGACTTGAGTGAGATGGAATCCCAGTATAGTTTTAATTTGAATTTCTCTAATTACTAGAGATATTGACCATTTTTTCATATATTTTTTGACCATTCATATTTCTTCTTTTGAGAAGGGTCTGTTCAGTTCCTTTGCCCATTTATTGATTGGGTTATTGGGTGTTTGTTTTTTTTTTGGTGTTACATTTTTTGAGTTCTTTGTATATCCTAGAAACTAATACCCTATTTGAAGTGCAGGTGGCAAAGATTTTCTCCCATTCTGTCAGCTCTCTGTTCATGCTCTTGATTGTTTCTCTTCTTAATACCCCTTCTTACTTGATTGCATTTCAAATAATCCCTTCCTCAATCAGGCAGATTGGCCACTGCCCCTTTTAGTTCCCACTGATCCCTACGTGTTCCAAACACTTTAGCAATGAAGTAGAGATTAGTACTACAACCACACTGGTAAAAAGAATGTGGAAAATCATTAGCCATTTTCAACTCTAAAAGGAACCTCAGGAACCCCTAGATCTACACCTGTGTTAATCTATTGAGTCAAGCTTTCCATCAAGAGTAGATTAAGATGCACATGTGGTCTCTGACTTGGTGATGTCTAAGAGAAATGGGAGCAGAGCTGAGTGGTAATGGACTCAGAAAAAGTAGACTGAAGAGGTGAGTGCTGGACTGGAAGCCTGCTTCTGCAGCTCCACTTGGCGAAACAATGACCTCCAAACAACAGTCATAACCTTCTCCCTTCCTGTACTTTATCCGAAAAATGGGTCTTTGTGGCTGGATGTGGGTCCTCTGTTGCACTGATTTGAGGTATAAGATGGATGAATGAACAAGAAGTCATGATATCCAGGTGCAGTGGACATGCCTATAATCAAAGTGGCTTGGGAGGCTGAGGCAGGAGGATCACAAGTTCAAAGACAGCCTTAGCAAAAGCAAGGCGCCAAGCAACTCAGTGAGATCCTGTCTCTAACAGGATGTGGGATGTGGCTTAGTGGTCAAATGCCCCTGAGTTCAATCCCCAGTACCCCCTCCCCCTTAAAAAAAAAGAGGCCATCATAGATAATGATTTGTATCAAGAGAGTAAAAGAGAACAGAGAGGGAGGTGAAAAGGGGAAAGAAGAGATCAAGAAATGCACAGAAGATAGTGAGAGAGACAAATGTCAAAACAGACTGGTTTTTGATGAAGGAGTCCCTGGGAAAAGAAATGCCCTTTGTGAGGAGCGCATGTGAGAAATCCTCCTTGATACATCTTATGAAATATCCTGCTTCATTGAATCTAAGATGTTGTTGCTCAAACAGTGTGTCATGATTTTATTCATTGAAAAAACACATAATTGAAAGAAAAGGGATTGGGAAAGGATTTTATTTCCTGCTTTGCACTTATAAAGGAGAATATAGGCATTCTAAAGAAACAAATTTTCAAACTGTTTTTAGCACTTTTCAATGGAATATTGGGGCAGGTATTTGAGAATTTTGTTTTGTTTTGTTGTTTGTGGTTTATTGCTTGTCCTTAATGATATAAGTACATAGACACACTTAAAGGCATCCCATAACTTTACACAGTTATATTTGCCTACCTAGAGCCATCTTTAACATTTAAATATATGGGTCCTACAGATTCCTGCTCCCATCTCCCTTTCTGATACTAAGTTGAAAATGAACAAGTGGAGACCACATAATGGTAACAGATCACATTTTTAGCATTCTGATCTAAGTCTTTAAAACAAATGGACTCATTTAGTTTTCAGAACAGACTCTATAAGGTAGATAGATACAGTTTACTTTTTCTATTGAGGCACAGGAAGCTTAAATCATTGCGGAGCTTATACAACCAAGAAGTGGCAGAGCTGGGGTTCCCTGCTGGGCAGTCTGGCTTTGGTGCCCCTGCTGTTAACTGCCATATTCCACTGCTTCACACTTTTAAGATACAGCACATTTTCCTCAAATGGAAGTCATTTTTTCCTCAGTCATACCATATCTTCATGCAATATCATTCAGTAAGCATATATACACCTGGAATCCTAGAATATTGAGGAAAGCAGCCCCACTCCTAAGCCAACTGATCACTGAAACATGAACAGATAAAAAAGAATACCACTCTTTTAGACAAGGGAAAGATTCTGTTTCTTTAAGATCTAGGTATTTTATACTAGAAACAAGAGAACGTAAATGTAATAAAGAAAAACAGCTTGTTATTTAGAAGGAAAAATAAAAACTAAAAGATACTGGTGAGAAAGTTGCAAAGACCTAAGATTCTGTTCCTTTTGACATTAAATTATGCAAATCATATGCAAACTATGTAAATCTGTACGAAAATAGGGAGAAGAGATGTGGCTATTTTTCTTTTCTCTAAGCCTTATATAAACACCTTCTGAAATGAACAGTGAGGGTGCTGAATGTGAATTTCACAATGGTATAATTTCCTAGGTACATTCTAGCCCACAGAAAATTGAATTAACCATCTATTCAAAACATGTAAATACTATAGAATATTTGTAATCCTTTTATCACTAGAGTCATTTAGAAATGGTTTTCAAGTACTTTCTAGGATATTTTGTACTTTCAGACCTCCAGTCTTCATACAGTATCTCATCTGCCTTTCACATTGGTGCTCAGGGGCAGAAGTATCACTAACATCAAAGTCGAGTATCTTACCTCAGGTTGGGTATCATCAAGGTCAATGTGACCATGAGTGTATCCTAATCCATATACTTGTAAATTGGATTATAACAAACACTAGTGTATAGGATAAAAATATTTTTAAGTATTTGATTCGCTGAGGTCACCTCCATTGGCTAACTTCTTTTTTGAGGAACAACCATTTTGTCACCATATTATTCTGACTTTAGATAAAAACTATTATAGGAAAAAGCCTACTCTTCAACCTATTCCAGGAACAAAGAGCAGCTATTTCACTACCTTTCCTGGAGAGTCTATAACCCTTGAAATAAGTAGAAAAGAATTCATCAAGTCAGAAAGAAATAGAAAAGCAGGTGCACAAAAAAAATATGATAAGCACAGAGAACCAACAAATGGCCCAAAAGATCTCTGCCAGTTACTTCTTTAGAAAGAAAATCCACCAAGGATGGAAGATACAAAGATACATAAAACATGGGTTCTGCCTTCAGTCTCCTAAGATTGTTATACTTTGAATTAGAATTCAAGATGTGAAATTACGGATTTGTAAAATCCTGGATAGTGTCCAAGGGGAGTCCCTAAAAATTGCTGGGAGGCCCAGTAATTCTCTATTAACCAAAGTAAACCACCCTATTCCTGGGCAGTACAATCTGTCCTACACTCTATTGTCAGTTCAGAGCAGAAGAAAATCCTGTTTACCACTTAAACTCTGTTAAAAGATACAGAGGGAAGGAAGCCAAAGCCACTGGGTGGAGATATCCATAAAATATTAACATTATAACAGAGTTCAGAGAATCTATTCAACTATCTCATTAGTCACATGAGAAAAGAGAGGGAAATGAAGCCAAGAGATGTTAAATGACTTCCCCAAAGTCATATAGTTTTGGAGTGGTCATAGAATAAGACCCAGCCTAATATCTATTTTTTACCTATTATACCAAATAATTTTTCATCTAAGGATTTCTATTATGTATGCTTTCTAAGACTATTTTAATTAGCTTTTGGTCCACTGTGACCAAAAGACCTGACAAGAACAACATAAAGGAGGAAAGTTTATTTGAAGTGCTTGGTTTCAAAGGTCTCAATTCATAAAGGGCCAACTCTATTTAGGCAGAACATCATGGTGGAAGGACATGGAGGAAGAAAGTAGCTCAGGACATGGCAATCAGGAAGCATAGAAAACTTTACTCACCAGGGACAAAATATAAAACCAAAGCACATCCTCAGTAACGTCCCCCCTTTCCTTCAGATACCCCCTACCTGCCTACAGATGCCACCCAGTTAATCTATATCAGTGGACTAATACACTGATTAGGTTAAGTCTCTCATAACCCAATTATTTCACTATTAAACTTTCTTGCATAGTTTTTTACACATGAGATTTTGGGGGACACCTCATATCTAAACCATAACAGATACCTACTATAAATAGTTGGAGGCTGGCTACATGTACTTTGAAATATGAGCAAATAATATGTAGTCATGGATTGCTTCCACAGCAATCTTCCCAAATATAATGTTGACTGTGCAACTCCCCCCCACTTAAAAAAGAAAAATCCTTTTATTCCCAGTGAACAAAAATCCAACAAAGGTAGAACACACTTTTTCACAATTAAATTCCCCAGCCTAGTCTTCCAGATTTTTCACCTCCTATCTTCTATTCTAGAGACACCAAACTGCTTGTAGTTCCCAAAATGAGAACTGTGGTTTGACATTGCCTTCCTTTGGATAGGTTCCTGCCTCCACCTGATATTCTCTTTTCCAGAAAGTTTTCTGGAAGAACTCCTATACGTCCCTTAAAACACATCTCTTTTCCAAGGACTATGCATTCTACCTTTCCAGATGGAATCAATCGCAGCTTCCTCTGTACTCCCAAATGCCTTTGTTGTTGAACTAATCACATTGCTTAGCAACTACCTCTCTCTATAGCTTTCTATTAGTCGATGGCTCCTCAAAGAAGAATGTGAAGCCTCACAGTGCTACATCTCAGCTTTCACCATGTAGAAAGTACTCTATAAATATTTGTTGAATCAAATGATCGGATTGGGGACTGGAATAGGTATAATTATTTCTGACTTCATGTTAGAGAGATATAATTCAAAATACTGTTGACAACAAAGAAATATGGCAAAGCAAAAGATGAACATTTAACAATTATTATTTGTTTTGAATTAACAGAAAAGTATTGAAAACCTGATTGTGGAAAAAGGGGCCCCAGCACTGAGAATCATCTACACACAATGTACATTGATTTTAGCAGGGTTTTTTTTTTTTTTTTAAAGAAAAGCTTTCTTGGAACAGGTGACCTTTATTACCACTTTGCTTTAATTGCAAATACTTTTAGTACCTGACGCCTATTAATTTGTCAGCCCTGCCAGGAGCAAAGCCAAGAAACCACAACAAACGAAAAATAAACCTTTAAATGCAGGCAATAAAGACCCAGCTCTGAGTAACAATTACCTTGAGTAATGCAGAAACACTAAGCAGCTGGTACAGTTCACTAAATAAATTTCATTCTTAATTATGGAAAATAAGGAAGGCAAAATAAAAAGGTCATCATTCATTGTAATTTGTAGGAATCCAAAGGGATATATAGATTAATTCATTTTATTTTATAGAGTAGAACAGTTCAGCTTCACAGGGGCAATCACCCAGCAGAAAGGGCCTTGCCTACATATTCCTGCAACCCATGTGCAATTGAAGGGCA
Source organism: Marmota marmota marmota (assembly GCF_001458135.2). Classification (NCBI taxonomy): domain Eukaryota; kingdom Metazoa; phylum Chordata; class Mammalia; order Rodentia; family Sciuridae; genus Marmota; species Marmota marmota. Next base: position 3,994,687 of record NW_026000119.1, on the reverse strand, counting down.
GAAAATCCAGATATAAACTACCAAGCAATTTTTTTCTGGCCATTCTCGAGATCATTCAAAGATGGCAAGTTGACAGAACTGAAGAAGTATTTAGTTAGTGTCTAAATCTTCCCCAAAATTGATTGGATGCTATACTTGGCATCAATAATATATCTGCAGTATCCATAATGATTGATGTTGCAGTGTACCAGAAGATGAATATTCTAATTATGCAACTATTTCCCTGTAAGTCAAAGATCTTGTAAGTTTCAAATCCTTTGTCCATGGGATCAAGCACCCACTCCTGGAGCTATGGGCTCCAAAGCAGGTAGGGGAGGCAGTGTTCAAACCCACATGTCTTAGTCCTTTGTGCTGCCATAACAGAAATACTTTAGGGAATTTATAAACAACAGAAAGAATAGGGAATTTATAAACAACAGAACTTTATTTCTCACAGTTCTACAAGCTGAGAAGTCCAAGGTCAAGGCACTGAAAGATTTCATGTATGGTGAGGGCCCAGCTCCCACTCTAAGATCGCCTCTCCTGCTGCATCATCAAATGGCATAAGGAAAGGCAGAAAAGGGCCACCTAGCTCTTTCTAGCCCTTGTATAAAACACTAATCCCCTCTATGAAGGCAGAACCCTCAGGGCCTAATCACCTCCTACAGGTCCTACCTCTTAAAACTATTGCCCTGTAGATGAATTTTGGAGGGGACATGAATTTTGGAGGGGACACTAACATTCAAAGCATAGCACTACCCAGTTGGGTAGTTCAGCCAGGAAAGAAGAGAGTCGCTGGAGAGAAACTGAGGGCTATTCACAAAATGAGAGAGAATGGGGAAACAGATACTGGACAAGTGGGAATATAAGGGGCACATTTCAGAACCTAAGAAAGCTAAGAACTACCAAAGGTAAAGCGGGGAATGAAGATATAACAACCTGCTCAAGTACTTCAGTACCTCAGGTTTGTGGAACAATTTGTAGATGTATCCTGTGGGCATCAGGAGAACACAACTGGGACCAAAAGGCAGACTTCTAAAGAGGCAGCTCCAACTTAAGAACAAAGAAATGTTTTTTAAAAATGGGTCCCACACAGCTGAAAGGGACAAGCAGAGATTCTTCTTCCAACCTTGGGCTGGCTTCTCTTATTTTAGGGGGAACCTTCTGCCTGCCTTCTCTCCTTCCCCCTACGTGCTACCTTTACCACCCTTACGTGGTAGAAAAGAGACTCCTCTGCATGTTTGGTCAAGACTATTTCTAGACCCTCTTCCTTCCACACAGATCACACACATTCTCCTCCCCTCCTCCCTTGAGAATGCTCCCTAGGACAGGCCCTGACCCTGTGGGGTGGGGAGACCTGTAGTTACCAACTATAATCTACCTGGGGAGGTGGGCTCAAAACAAGAGAAAAGAAACAGGAAGTCCACGTTGAACACTAGATTCTGAACCAGCTTTGTCCACATTGGAGTCAGTGTTTGATTCTTTAAAATTCAGAATTTTAAAGGAAGAAGAATGTGATTAGTTACCCCCCCCCCCCC
>NW_026000119.1:3930449-3993145 GCF_001458135.2 Marmota marmota marmota | reverse complement strand
AATTCAAGAAGTTTAAAGGAGAATGAATGTGATATGCCCTACCCCCCCCCCCATCTCTAAAGTAGAAGGAACTCCAACATGAAGGAATCAAAACAACATGTTTGGAATGGGAATGTCATTTGAAATAGTCTACTGGAAGTCTTTGCAAGTTCTGATACAAATTATATAAGGCCACATTGACAAGATAGTTATTGGTACATATTTGTTCCTCCAAAATAGTCTGAAACTTTTAACTGATGACAGACCAAATCTAGTACCCTTCTTGTTCTGAGAGCTGAGTTTGCCTAGGGCAGCATGTTCTAATGAAATTCACTATCTCTAATGGCAGAAAATATGATTCCCACCTCACAAAATGACCATAAGGCATTTATCAATTAATTCCTGTCACAGTTACTCTTTGCATGAAATAAAGTAATAATGACAATGTTTTGCTTCAATGTTAGAAAACTGCAGACTGGACACTTAGCATTCACAATATAATAATAGTATTATAATAATTTTATAATTATAATATATTAAATGCTGAAAAGGAATTTTTAACTTCTAAGAGTAGACGTGACTGTGGAAAATGATTAGCTATATTCTCAGACCAAAATTAGTGGAACACATGGCAAAATGCATGCAATGGATCTCAAATATGCAAAGCATTCAAAAAAGGAAGAACAAAGTTGGAGGACTTGCACTACCTGACTTTAAAGCTAACTACTCAACTAGATTCATCAGTGTTACTGGTCTAAAAATCAGCAGGCAGATTAACACAACAGAGAAACAAGAAAGAGAACTGCTATCTTAATTTTGGACAAAAACAGTATAATGGAGTAAAAAAAAAAAGTCACAATAAATTTTGCTGTAATAACTGGATATCCTTGTGCTAGAACATGGACTTTGACTTCTATTTCTCACCAATGACTAATATTAACTTGAAATGGATTACACACTAATGATAAAAGTTAAATAATAAGGATTTTAGGAAAATAGCTTCAACACTGGGTGGCCGACAAATGTTTCTTAGACAAACCTTTCCAGAATGAAAGTGGGAGGGGCAAGATTTCAATAGATTCTTTGCTAAAGAAATGACACAAATGACAAATAAGCACATGAAAAGTGCTCAACATCTTCATCCACAGAAAATGAAAATTAAAAACCCTAATGAGATACTACTAATGCCTTCACAGATGGCTAAACCACAAGGACTGGCAATACCAAATGTTGTCAAAGATATAGAACAACTAAAGCTGTCCTGTATTGTTGATGGGAATATAAACTGGTTTAAACAACCAGTGGTGTGCAGGACCCAGTTTGTTCTGGTTCACAAGAGCAAAATGTACACATCTCATTCCATTTTAGCCCACAATGACTTCACATCAGTAGCTGGAATGTGGTCATGGTAGGAGTGGTTCCACCATGGTATATACAAAATTTAGTAGCTTTGTTGGGGTGATGATAGTCGACTCCTCCTTCCCCTTCCTCCCTCCTCCCTCCTCCTCTTTCCCTCCTTCTCCTTATTTTAATTCTCTTTGTCCTCCTCCTTGATATTCTTTTGTGTAGATCCAGCTAATATGCATGTACAAGCACACCACTGGGTATAGCCACTCTGGCCATTAATGGCAGTTTCTGATAAAACTAAATATATATGTACTCTCTGATCCGGGTATTTCACAAAAATAATTTTACAGGAATGTTTATAGTAGTTTTAGTAATAATAGCCAAAATCTGAAAATAGGCCAGGTGTCCATCAACAGGAAAATGGCATACATGGAAGAGTTCTCAACAATAAAAACAAATTACTGAACACCACTAACAAGATGAATCTCAAAAACACTTTGCTGAGTAAAAGAAACCTTACCTGAGAGTAGGCGCTATATAGCTGCATTTATATGAAACTATAGAACAGGCAAACCAAGCAGTGGTTGCCTCTGGTGGAGAAAGTTGTGGCTAGGGCTGACTGGCAAGGACTGTGGGGATACTTGCTGGAGTAACGATAAAGTTCTGCAACTGTAAAAATGCTTGTGTACCCCCAGAATTCATAGGTTGAAATATAACCCCAACTGTGATGGCATCTGGAGGTGGTAATTTAAAAGGTAATTAAGTCAGCAGGGTGGAACACTCATGATGGGACTACTGGCCTTACAAGAAGAGACCAGAGAGGAAGCTCATTCTCTCTCTGTCCATGGTATAAGGCTATGGTGAGACAACTGCAGTCTGTAACTAGGAAGAAGGCCATTGCTGGAGTGCTGATCTTGGACTTCCAGCCTCCAGAACCATGAGAAATACATTTCTATTGTTTATCAGCTACCCAGTCTATAGTACTTTGTTTTAACATCCTAAGACAGTAACTTATTAGAGATTTGGGTTAAACAAGTACAAGAATTTGTCAAAGACCAGTGAATGTGAATATCCACTGAAAATTTTTCATTTGATTGTACATACATTATACCTCAAAAGAAAAAAATCTAAGTACATATTAGACTCTAGTCAATGATTTGCAAGCTGAAATATTTAGAGGAAGTGTACTTAGGTCAATAATTTACTTTGAAATGTATGAACAATAAGATGAATTAGTAGATGGATAAAAATGAATAAATGTTTAGATACACAATCAAGTAACTACAGTAAAATAATAATGTTAAAAATGAGACCATGGATATAGGTGTTTACTATAAGTTCTTTAGCTTTTCTGTATGGTTGAAATTTTTCATAATAAAATATCATAGAAAACTGATAAAAGATAATATTTATAGCTCTTATTAACTGAAGGTTTACCATAACCAGGTCCTATGTTGATGTTTTATAAAAATTACCTAATTTACTCCTCTCAACCACCCTGCGACTTAGATGCCATTATCATTCCCATTTCACCAGTAAGTAAACTAAGGTTTAAAGAGATCAAGTCACTTGCCCCAAATCATGCAGCAAATAAATGAGGAATAACCTCAGCTCAGACTGTCTCTTAGGCACATTGTACAAGTTTCCTGTCTATGTGAGACAATCAGAGAAAAAGAGAACATAGAAAAGGAACACAGTTACAGTTGGCATAAACTAGAGACAGGAACATTTGGTCAGCATCCCAGCTTCACCCAACTTTTAGGACTGGACCACGGGCAGGACTGGCTACATACATTTATTTTTTATTGGAGCTTAGTAAAAAACAAACATCCCTTATTCACAATGACTCAGGAATTTCAAGAAGGCAACAGCAGAGCACTAAACCAAGTGTGCTCCCCTCTGAGAGCCAGTTCTGTGTGACCACACAGGTCCCAGGTCTCAAAGTGGACCCAGCACAAGAACAGAAAGTGCTCCATGTAACTATGATTACTACAAATGTCTCCAAACATCAAACAACCTTTCTGTGATTATTTTTTCCTGTCTTCCCCTTCTAGTGTTGGGGTTTTTATACCCAAGAAGCAAAAAAGGTAAGCTCTAACCTTGGTGGTCATGATGTCTGAATACTGAAGCTGAAGTAAGTCTCCATAAAAGACTGTTTTGTGTTCTTGCCAAAATCAAGACACATTAGTCATAAAAGGTACTGATCTTCCTCTCAAATTGGTCGTCACCGATGCAGCTGGGAAAGGCTGATGGATCATCCTACAAAGGTAAACAGGTTTCAAAGAGGCAGGCTTTGTCACTCGTGGAATGAATCAGTTATCCATCATTCCCCTCCAACTCAAAACCTACCAGGCAGTCTGACTGCCTCCTCATTTCAAGAGCTGCCTTTTCCCCTCAGGATCCCTAACCAAAGAGCTCATTTGTACTTTAGAAAATGGAGACCATGGCACCAATTGAAAGGGCTTAAAAAATAAATAAATAGATAAATAACTCCAATCTATTTCCAGACCAGGACAATTGAGCAGCAGCTTAGCCGCTTCCTGCCTGGGCTGTTTCTGTAATCAGTAATTCTCTGACAGACATAAAACACAGTAGTTTTGCAATGGATAATAGGCTGTTCATCCACTGAAAAGACTTCTATATTTTTTCATGTACTGTACAAAATGCTTCATTTCGACTAGAATCAAAATGACAAATCCTTTTACATCAGAGTATTGCTGGCTGTCTCAGGAAGCTAAAAAATACTGTCACTAGAGAATACCTGGGAGGATTTTTAAGAAGCCCAGGCTAGGGAAAAGGCGTGGAAGACATGATTGGCCTTCCTTTTCATTCTGCACCAGACACTGCAAGGGTTATTCAAATTAAAATGATTGCTCTGTACGCTTTGATAACTCCACATTCAAAAATGATGCCACAAATTACTAGAATGTAAGATCCCTATACATGAAAGTCCACAGAAGACACAGCGAAAGAATGAGTTGTTTTGAGCACTTTGAGGATGTCTTTAATTTTAAAGAGGATAAACCACTTGAACCAGGAGTAGGGGAAAGACATTCAATATGCCAATTCCCTAGCAATGTCTGGGGCCCCTACTTCATTAAAGGCTACAAAAGCCATTTTGTGGAATGCAGAAAGCCAGCATGCTTCCACAGTGGCTGAGAGGCCCAGCTGTCTTCCTTTGAGAATGTAGAAAACACTATGCATTTTTAAGTTTAAAAAAAAAAAAAAGATTCTCCTCTTCTTTGCACACTTCCAACATGCCTGGAAATATATCAAGAAATTCTGCCTCCTAAGGACAGCTGGGCTGACCTATTTGGATCAAAGTCTGTTAGGTCTCAGTAGGAACTGAGAACAGGAACAGGTAGAATCAGCATGGGTTTTTAATTGGGAGAATTCACCAGCAGTATAGTAACTTCATCCAGTAAAGCAAATCACTAGGATGAAGACGTGGGGTAGGTTTCCTGCTGAGTGTGTTTACAGCACAGATCAACGCACACCAACTAAGGGAGCCATTGAAGATGTATGTGTATATTTGGAGTCTTACCTCCTTCAAGCAAGCTAACCCTTCCCTCGAAGTAAACAAATGGATCATTTACCAGGACTGGACATGCAATAGATAATATGCCTGACTACAAATGGACCAATTTTTCACTACTTTTGTTGTTTCAGACAACCAGTAATAGCTTTAGAAACCATTTATCTATTTTTTAAAATTTCCTTCTCTTACTGTTGTCAAATCATCTGAGCTTCGAGGCAGTGACAGCAGCATCATTTTATCTAGGGAAAAAGTCTCTTTTTTAAAATAAATATGTTGACCTGAAATCCATATTTCTAATATTTTTTAAATGTCACTGTTTGTACCTCCCTCTTTTTCTCCAAATAACTGGGAAGAGGATGAGCTTTGAGGTCAGTTATACCTGGTTGGAACCCTGTATGCATGGGTTAATAATTAGTATAACATGGAGCAAATTACCTCCAAACCTTGGGTTTCTTCATCTGTAAAACGGAGGAATTGATATTACCTCATCTGTATATTGTGAAGATTAAATAAAATAATGTATGTAAGACACCCACCACGGCCTTAGCACTGAAAGGTGTTAAGCACACATCGTTCATTCTGTCTCCCTCTCCTCCCCCCTTCCCTTCACCAAGTTGCTGGAATTACCACTTTGCACAGCCTTCTCTTGCATGCATGCTAATGATTGCCTGAAGGTGGCTTGAGAGCAATTTTAACAATCTCAAGTTATTCTACTTGTTAGTAGTTACAGTGAATAATAAATACAACTTGTTAATCATTCTGGACAGTTTTTGCATCAGAAAATTACATTGGCAGCTTTGAATAACAAAAGGTTAAAATATGAGCCTCAAAAGGAATAAATAAAGCTTGATCACTCAGCTCAAAATTCAGTATTTTATAGTTTTGCCTTTCAAATGAGTCCCACTGAAGTGCCTACAAATGCCTTCTACCAACATTTCATCCATATTTCTCTCTAATACGTCTTAGTAAATTTTGTAAGATCCTCCCTCAGAAATAGTGAAGTGCCCAGGTCATAGGGCAGACTACCTGGGTATAAGTCCCAGGTACTCTACTTAGTAGCTGTGTGAATTTGACCAACTGAACCCTTCCACGCCTTGGTTCTTGTGATTTAAAATGGGGATAACAGTAGCACATTATTTTCACCTTAGCAAATTGTGGTTAGGATTAAACAAATCTATGGTGTAAAGTATACACCATAGTGCCTGACACACAGGAAGCCCAAAAAACTATTTTCCTTAATATAACCAATACATCAGATGGTATTTTTTTTTTTAATGGCAACCAGGCCAATGGATTGTTCTCTTCAAAGAGAAGGTGGTCACTATGTTTTCAGGAAGGCCAATTTCTCCATCTGTGGCTTAAAGGATAGAAATAAGGAATGTAGAGGAAAAAGTGGAAAAGAAGATATCTATAAATTTGCAATGGCTTGTGCCTGGAAGTGCACACCAGACACACACACACACACACACACACACACACACTCACACACACACTACACTGAAGCCAACTGCCTCCTTATGGAGGAAAAGAACTTGAAGAATGAGAGATTAAGTGACTGATTCAAAATCCATGTCCACTTTAATCTTAAAAAAAAAGAAAAAAGAAAAAAAAATGCACTTAGACTATCTCTTTTACTAATGATGATTTCCAAAACCAAGTAAAACCAATAAATTCAAGATCTCTTCGGATTTCTAAGTCAAGTTGGATAATTAAGAGTTGTCCTTTGAAAACTTTAATTATGCATAGGAATTAACTACATTAAAATACAAATTTTTTTTTTTGTACCAAGGATTCTAGGATTGAACCCAGGGGTGCTTAACTACATATAGTCTGTTGATCTGTATGATTTACACTGCAAATTGCTGTTTCCTAAGAAAAACCAACCCTATATCCACAGAATACTAACCTGTACAAATACTTGGCTGAAAGGATTACATGACTTGGGCTTTGATATCACTATGAAAGTAGCTCACTTGGTGAGAATATGCTATTTGTTAGGTCTACAACTTGAACTTAACTCCACCAGCAATTAATCATGATCATTCATTTTTTAAAAAAAAATTAAGTGACTCCTCTGTGCATAAGACTATTTTAGGAATTAGGGTTATAGCAGTAATTGAAACAAAGTCCTTGGGCTGGACTCATTGGTAGAGTGCTTGCCTTGCATGTGTGAAGAACTGGGTTCAATCCTCAGCACCACATAAAAATAAATAAATAAAGAGATTGTGTCAATCTACAACTAAAATAATAATAATAATAATGTCCTTGCTCTCAAGGAGCATACTCCAGCAAGGGAGGCAATAAACAAATAAATTAGCAGCATGCAAGGGAGTGACAGATGCTATAGATAGAAATAACACAGAGTAAATGTGTGTTAGGCCTTGGAACCCAGATAGGCTGGGGTATTTATTTAACCAAAGATGGTCAGGAAAAGTCTCAATAATAAAATAATCTTTAAGCAGTAACTTTGAGCAGAAAGGGAGAGAGAGTCATGTGGATATATTGGGGAAAAAATGTTCAATACACAGAAACTATCAAGTTTAGAAACTGAACTTGCTCATAATACTTCTGAATTCCTGAAGTATTATGAGCAAGGGGCAGAGAAGTGGGAGATGAAATAATGTTCTGAGTTGTACTGAAGTAATGAATTAAAAATTATACCAAAGGAACAAAATAATACTATAATAATTTTTCTAGCCAGACAGGTAGCACATGCCTGTAATCCCAGTGACTCAGGAGACTGAGACAGGAGGACCCTATGTCCAAAGCAAGCCTGGGCAGTTTACTGAAAACCTCATTCAAAATAGAGAATTCAAAGGACCAGAAATGTAGCTGAGTGGTAGAGTACCCTGGGTTTAATCTGCAGTATAGCAAAAAAAAAAAAAAAAAGAATAGAAAAGAAATAAGTCTTTCTAATCTGGATGAAAATTAACTTTTGACAAGGAGAACACTCATTTCAGTGGGCTTTAGTCAGAACTCAATGACCCCCTTTACTAGAAAGCAGGAAAACAGTGTCCTGACAAGGAGTTACAAAAGTTAATAAAGTCTTTAAAATGAGAACCATAATTTCAAATGGTTAAGTAATTACCGAGATGCTTTTGAGAAATGGGAAAGTGGATGGTTTGTCATTTGGTCTATGGGATATCACAAATTCATTTGTCTATCAAAATTATCCTTCCTAATGGATGCACCTGATTAAATGCATTGCCATCCAAATGTGCACCTGGCACATTTTAACTGAATGCTGCAAGGCCAGAACTTCCACTATCAGTTCCAATAAATGCAGATGTGTCCCTGAATGAACATTCAGACATTCATACCAGTTAGGTTACACATTCATCATTCCTGCAATTCACATTCTCCTAAAAGACTCAAATGAACAGCAACACAAGTACATCACCAATTGCAAATATGTGACAAGCTTGCATGCAATGCTTTGCTCTATGCTACAGACTACAGGGACTACCCTTCACCCGAAGGAGGGAGTTGGGGGATAAGGTCAGAGAGATGAGGAGGACCCTGGGGACATTGTCAGGGCAAAGGGAGAAGGACTGTTGATAGTTAATAATTGAGTTCTGTGTATCACCTTGATCATATGCAACCTAACCTGGATTTCAGGAACGGAATTACCACTGATCAATCATCCTCCATGGCCTGTTCTTCTGCTCAGCATATAGATACAAGTTCAAGGGTATTCTATCTTAAAAATACACTTTCCCTACATGCTTTCCTGTCACAATTCAAATTCAAATTCCTCCAAAGCCTACTTAACCTCAGTGACTCTGTTCCAGCCACACTGGCCTTCCAGCTCTTCCAGAACACAAGAACATTCTTTCTTCAGGGTTTTTGCAAGAAGGACAGTTTCCAGCCAATCTCCACATGCCTCATTTATTTTCTCTCTCTGCTTGAATATCACCTCCTCAGAGAGGCCTTCCTGGCCTGGCCCACCTAGACTACCACTCATGACTCTGTCACCTTCACCTATACCATTGTGACTGGACACCATCACCACCTGACATGCTATCTCAAGATACTCATTTAGTTCCTCTCCCCAAGTGGAATGGACTGAATGTTGTTCTCGTTTATTATCATTACATCCTTAGCATCTGAAATATCAGGCACACATTAGGTGCTCAATAAATATCTGCTGAATAAACATATTATTGAGTTTAGCAGAATAAACTGCCTTATTTATTCTGTGAATGAATAAAAATACTTAGGAGATCAAGATTAACATGAGGCAGCATGTCTCTTAGCTCACTACCCAGCACTCAAAACAGCAGGAATATGATATCTCCCCGAGGCTTAAAGTGAAAAATGCCGAGAGTGGAGGGCCAGTCTATCCTAACTGAACCAGAGACTGTTTGGCTCATTAATCGGATATTTAAAAAAAATTTTCCACTGGAGTTTATCAATTGTCCACCAATCCAGGAGCTATCTCGGGACTGTAGCGTGGCAGGGCCTAGGGAAACTCAAAACTCAGATCCGTGAGTTTGCAGCTAGGTCTGTATGGGCCTCTCAGAGCTTAGCAAATCCATGGAAAATGAGAAACTGGGAGCATTTCAACCAGGGGAACACAGGTTAGAGAGGCTGGAGGTAGCCAGGCTCTCCCCAGCTCCATGAGTCCTGAGGCCCAAGGGGACTGATGGGCCCATTACAGCAGGTTGGGAGACTGGAAGAGGGTGTGAAGGCATTTTGATCTCAGCTCCCCCAGCCAGCTGGTCCAGCACCCACCGGGTTCCCAGGGCCCACCTGGGCTAGCACTTGCCAGGTTCCAGCTCCAGCCTTGTCCCCGACTCCCTCCCCAGTCTAGCGTCTACCAGTCCCCAGGACCTGCCAGGTCCAGCATCCAAGAGGGCCCTCCTGCTCCACAGTCCCCAGTCTCTCAACCCCTCCTTGGCCCCTGACCTGGCCCATTGTGCATAGCCTCACATAGGCCACAGATCCTGGCATCTGGCCCTGCCCACCTTACACAGACCAGCTGGGCCCCCAGCTTTGCTGGGACCCTCACGCTACTTTACTGCCAGATGTGCCCTGTCCAGTGCACAGCCTCCCCCTAGTTTCCAGAATCCAGTGCCAGGCCCTGATCCACCTGTCACCTGACATGGCCAGCTGCTTTGCTGCCTGCCTGCAACCCAGCTTCCCAGAGCCACTTTGCCTCCAGGTCTGCATCCCAGCCACCCACACTAACCTCCCAAGAAGGGAAATTAGGAAGTCTTAAATCCCCACCTTCACACAGTGAGCAACACAATAAAGGAAGGACACACAACCCATGGCCCATACCAAAAGTTTAGATCATACTTCAACAAGAAATGAAAAGAAAACCAGTTCTGTTTTGCCTTTTGATTTTGGGTTTCCCTATTAGACTCTTGTTTTATTTAAATATCTACTGACTGATTCAAGGACTCCTACCATAATCATGTATGTTTCTCCCCTCTCATTTCCAGCCTTGTTTTTCTTTTTTTTCCTTCCTTTCATTTTTTTCTTCCTTTCAATTTTTTTCTGTTTTGTTGCTGTTACAGTTTTCTTATTTTGTTTCTTTTTTCTTTGATTTTTTTTTCAAAGGTGTTATTTTCACATGCTCTGTATTTTAAGGGTTGGGGTTTATGATTCACTTATTTTGATTTTCATTTATCACTACTTTATCTCCCTTGTCTCCCTCTCTCATTTCTCTTTTCCTGACACCCAAATTCTATTCTCTCTCTCCTCCTATATATTATTCTTTTTTTTCATCCCCTAACAACATATCCTAAGTTACCACTACATCTGCCCTATTCATCCTTTGAAATTGCAAACACTTTTCTACCCTCCTATCTCTTTTCTTTACACATACTCTATCGTAACACTTCTTAAAACTAATTGAGGTATATAATATCTACCCTCACCGCCAATGTCACAGCAATAATTTATACAGCAGAAGGCATAGACAACACCTACTGTTTGATTTTAAGCCAGACATAACATGTGATTATGTCTGGCTTAAATGTGTTCTATTTTTACTGACAGAAATTGCTGATCCCACTACTGATGAAAATTGCTGATCCCACTATTCCAACGTATGGTACCAATTAACACTAGATATCAAAATAGGAACTGAGGACCTAGTCTACTACTATATATTGTTCGCATTCATTGTTGCTCTTATTGGGCTCCCCCTCCCCAATCTGTGAGGTACTAGTAACTCAGAAGGACCCTATAAACGCATAAGGTAGAAACTCTCCAACATCAAATCCATCCAGATAGATGGGTAGACACATAAACAATATGAAAAAGCAAGGGAACAAACAATCCTAAATAACCCATACTACCTCAACAGTAGACTCCTTTGATGCCATAGAGGAGGAAATGTCAGAGATAGAAGTCAGAAAGTTCATGCTTAAACTGATCTACGAGATAAAAGACAATGTAAGAAACAAAATCAGAGAGAAAATGCAAGAAGTGAAAGATCATTTCAACAAGGAGATAGAGATCCTGAAGAAGAATCAGTCAGAAATCCTTGAATTGAAGGAATCAATAAACTAAATTAAAAATTCAATTGAAAGCATCACCAATAGACTAGATCACTTGTAAGACAGAGTTTCAGGCAATGAAGACAAAATATATAATCTAGAAAATGAAGTTGACCATGGGGAAGATGTTAAGTGAACATGAACAGAACTTCCAAGAAATATGGGATAACATGGAAAGACCAAATTTGAGATTTATTGGGATAGATGAAGGCTCAGAGATACAAACCAAAGGAATGCACAGTCTTTTCAATGAAATAATATCAGAAAATTTCCCAAACCTTAAGAACAAAATGGAAAACCAAACACAGAAGACTTATATGACCCCAAATATTCAAAATTACAATAGACCCACACCAAAGCACATTTTTATGAAAATTTCTAATATACATAATAAGAATAGAATTTTAAAGGCTGTGAAAGAAATATATCAGATTAATATAGGGGGAACCCAAGTCAGATCTCAGCTGATTTCTCAACCCAGACTCTCAAAGCTAGGAGGTCTGGGAATAACATATACCAAGCTCTGAAAGAAAATGGATACCAACCAAGAATTCTATATCCAGCAAAATTAAGCTTCAGGTTTGAAGATGAAATAAAAACTTTCCATGATAAACAAACATTAAAAGAATTTACAACTAGAAAGCCTGCATGACAGAAGAGTCTCAACAAAATATTCCATGAACACGAAAAAAAAAAAGTGAAAACCAGCAAAAGGAGGAACAACACTAAAGGAATAGCCAATCAAAGGAGAAACTAGTTCAAATTAAAAAGTGGAAATAAACCCAAATGACTGGGAATACAAATCATATCCCAATGATTTTTACAATCATATATTGAATGTAAATGGCCTTAACTCATCAATCAAAAGACATAGACTGGCAGATTGGATTAAAAAACAAGATCAATACTTCACAGAAGAAGAAATACAATGGATTAACAAACATATGAGAAAATGTTCCTCATCTTTAGTGATTAGAAAAATGCAAATAAGAACTATTCTGAGATTTCATCTGACTCCAGTCAGAATGGCAATTATCAAGAATACAAGCAACAATAAGAGTTAGTGAGGATGTGGGGAAAAGGTACATTCATACATTGCTGGTGGGACTACAAATTAATACAACCCCTTTGGAAAACAGTATGGAGATTCCTTAGAAAACTTGGAATGAAATCACCATTTGACCCAGTTATCCCACTCCTCAGTTTATACCCCAAAGGACTTAATGTCAGCATACTACAGTGACACAGCCACATCAATGTTTATAGCAGCTCAATTTATAATAGCTGAACCAGCCTAGATGCCCTTCAACACATAAATGGATAAAGAAAATGTGGTATATATACACAATGGACTATTATTACTCAGCCTTAAAGAAGAATGAAATTATGGCATTTGCAGGTCAATGGATGAAGCTAGACAATATCATGCTAATGAAATAAGCCAAATCCCAAAAAACCAAAGGCTAAATGTTTTCTCTGATAAGCAGACACTAATCCATAATGGGGGGTGGGTGGGTAGGGAAGAAAGAAAGAAATCTGGATTGTGCAGAGTGTGGAGAGGGGAGGGGTTGTGGGGATGGGAAGGACGGTGGAAGGAGATGGACATTATTATCCTATATACATGTACGACTACACTACTATATACATGTATGACTATACTACTGGTATAACTCTGTACCGTGTTCACCCAGAGGAAGAAGTTGTGCTCCATTTGTGTACAATATGTCAAAGTGCATTCTAGACTGTCATTATTTTACTCCACTTTTTTTTTTTTTTTTGTTACAGTGACTAAAAGATATGACCAGAACAATTATAGAGAAGGAAGAGTTTATTTAAGGGCTCATGGTTTCAAAGGTCATAGTCCATAGAAGGTCAACTCCATTCCTTAGGGCAAGAGGTGAGGCTGAACATCATGGTGGGAGAGAGTGGCAGAGAGAAGCAGCTCACATCACAGTGATCAGGAAGCAAGGAGAGAGACTCTGCTCTCCAGGTACAAATACATACACTAAAGCCATGCTCTAATTCCCACCTCCTCCAGTCACACCTACAACTTCCGTTACCACTCAGTTAATCACTATCAGGGGATTAAATCACTAATTGGGTTAAGACTCTCAAAACCCAATCATTTCTCCTCTGAACCTTCTTGCATTGTCTCACATGTGAGCTTTTGGGGTACACCTCACATCCAACCCTAACAGTCATGTATAATGAATTAGAATAACTTAAAAAATAAAAAAACAAGACCCACAATATAGTGTCTCCAAAAGACTCACCTTATAAGCAAGGATGTCCACAGACTGAAGGTAAAATGATGGGAAAAAACATCATTCACATGAATCTTATAAACAAGCAGGGGTTTCTATTGTTATATCAGATTCAAGTGGATTTGAAGCCAAAGTTAATCTGAAGGGACCAAGAAGGACATTTCATACTGCTTAAGGTATTATACAACAACAAGAAACAATAATCGTAGATATTTGAGCCCCAAACAGTGCCGCACCTACATATATCCAACAAACCCTTCTAAATGTCAAGTATCAAATAGACCACAACACAATAATACTGGGTGACTTTAACACACCTCTCTCATCACTAGATAGATCCTTCAAACTCAACTAAATAAAGAAGCTATGAAGGTAATGAATACAATTAATAATTTAGACTTAACAGATATATAGAATATTTCATAGATCGAGAACTGAATACACTTTTTTGGTAGCATGTGGATCCTTCTCTACAACAGACCATATCTTAGGCCACAAAGCAACTACAAAAATAGAGATAATTCCTCATATTCTATCAGATCATAATGGAATGAAATTAGAAATCAACAATAAAATAAAAAAATAGAAGCTACTATAACACCTGGAGACTAAATAATATGCCATTGGATGACCAATTGATAGTAGAAGAGATCAGGGATGAAATTTAAAAAAATAAATGAAAATCATGACACAACTTATCAAAATCTTAGACACTGTGAAGACAGTTCTAAGAGGAAAGTGCATTGCACTGAGCACATTCTTTAAAACAATAGAAAGTCAGCAAATAAAGGAGAATAAATCAACACTAAAAGCAGTAGAAGACATAAAATAACTAAAATGAGAGCTGAAATCAATGAAATTGAAACCAAAAAAAATTCAAAAAATAGACAAAACAAAAAGTTGGTTCTTTGAAAAAATAAATAAAATCGATAAACCTTTAGCTAAGATAACAAAGAAAAACAGAAAATTCAAGTCACTAAAATTCATGATGAAAAAAGGAAATATCACAATGGACACTACTGAAATACAGAAGATAATCAGGAACTATTTTGAAAATTTATACTCAAATAAAATAGAAAATCTTAAAGACATTGTCAAATTTCTGGAGACTTGGTCTGCCCAAACTGAATCAGGAGGACATACACAATTTAAACAGATCAACTTCAAGCAATGAAACAGAAGACACCATCAAAAACCTACCAACCAAGAAAAATCCAGGACCAGATGGATTCTCAGCCAAATTCTAAAAGACCTTCAAAGAAGAGTTAACACCAATACTCCTCAAATTATTCCATGAAATAGAAAAAGAGAGAACCCTTCCAAACTCATTTTATGACCCTGACACCAAAACCAAACAAAGACACATCAAAGAAAGAAAACTTCAGACCAATATCTCCCTCATGAACCTAGATGCACAAAATTTCAATAAATTTTATTAAACACTTTGTACAAAAACATGTTAAAAAGATAGTGCACCATGATCAAGTGGGGTTCATCCCAGAAATGCAAGGTGGTTCGACATACAGAAATCATTAACTGTAATTCATCACATCAACAGACTTAAAGACAAGGACCACATGGTTTTCTCAATGGACGCAGAAAAAACATTTGACAAAATTCAGCATCCATTCATGTTCAAAGCCCTAGAAAAACTAGGAATAGTCAGAAAATACCTCACCATTATAAAAGCTATATATATATATATTGCTAAACCCAAGGCCAACATCATTCTAAGTGGAAAAAAACATTGGAAGCATTCCTTCCAAAAACTAGAACAAGACAGGAAAGCCCTCTTTCACCACTTCTACCCAACATAGTCTTTAAAACCCTAGCCAGAGCAATTAGACAAAAGAAAGAAAATAAAGGGATACAAATAGGATAAGAAGAGCTCAAACTATCCCTGTTTGCTTACAACATAATTCTATATTTAGAAGACCCAAAAATCTTCACCAAAAAGCTTCTTGAACTCATAAATGAATTCAGTAGACTAGAAGGATATAAAATTAATACCCATAAATCAATTGCATTCCTAGACACCACTGACAAATTAGCTGAAGGAAAAAAATATTCCATTCACAATAGACTAAAAAGAAAAATACCTTGGAATCAATCTAACAAAAGAGGTGAAAGACTTCTACAATTAAAACTACAGAACACTAAAGAAAAAAAATTGAAGAAGACCTTAGAAGATGGAAATACCTCCCATGTTCTTGGATAGGCAGAATTAATATTGTCAAAACGGCCATACTACCAAAAGCGCTATACAGATTTAATGCAATTCCCATTAATATTTCAATAATGTTCTTCACAGAAATAGAAAAAGCAGTCATGAAATTTGTTTGGAAAAATAAGAGGCCCAGAATAGCCAAAGCAATCCTTGGCAAGAAAAGCAAAGCAGGAGGCACCACAATACCCATCTTAAATTATACTACAAAAACAAAAACAGCAATGGTATTGGCACAAAAACAGACATGAAGACCAATAGAACAGAACAGAAGACACAGAGACATACCCACATAAATACAGTTATCTCATATTAGACAAAGGTGCCATAAACATATATTAGAGAAAGGATAGCCTCTTCAATAAATGGTGCTGGGAAAATTGGAAGTCCATATGTAGTAGATTGAAATTGAACCCCTATATCTGACACTGCACAAAACTCAACTCAAAGTGAATCAAGAGCCTTGGCGTTAGACCAGAGACCCTGCACCTACTAGAAGAAAAAGCAGGCCAAACTCTCCATCATATTGGCTCAGGAACAGACTTCTCAATAAGACTCCTAAAGTACAAGAAGTAAAATCAAGAATCAATAAATGGGATGGCATTGAACTTAAAAGCTTCTTCACAGCAAATGAAACAATCGAGTTTATGAACAGAGAATCTACAGAATGGGAGAAAATCTTTACCCCCTGCACTTCAGATAGAGCATTAATCTTCAGGATCTAAAAAGAACTCAAGAAATTTAACACTAATAATAATAATAATAACCCAATCAATAAATGGGAAAAGAAATAGAACAGTCCCTTCTCAAAAGAAATACCAATAGTCAAAAATATATAAAAAAAATGTTCAAGATCTCTAGCAATTAGATAAATGCAAATTAACTACTCTGAGATTTCATTTCACTCCAGTCAGAATGGCAATTATCAAGAATACATGTAACAAAAATGAAATTATGGCATATGCCAGTAAATGGATGGACCTAGAGAATATCATGCTAAGTGAAATATAATAGTTCCAAAAACCAAAGGTCAGATGTTCTCTCTGATATATGGATGCTAACCTACAACAAGCGTAGGTAGGGAAGGGAAGTATAGAAGTTCATTAGATTAGACCAGGGTGTTGAAGGGAAAGGAGTGGGAATGGGAATAGGAAAGACAATAGAATGAACCAGACATAACTTTTCTATGCTCATGTATGAATACATGACCAGCATAACTCCACATCATGTTCAACCATAAGAATAGGGTCAAAATTGTTATGAGTTGCACCCCATGTATGTATAATATGTCAAAATACACCCTACTGTCATGCATATCTACAAACAACAAATAAAAATGCATAAATTTAATCGATTTGTGGTATGTTAAATGATTATATTGCTCTCTGAGTTTTACCAAAATAGTAGCTATGGGTCTAAGTTCATTTTTCATGTACTGTTTTCATAAATGGTACATTTTTCAAGCTAAAGGATGAGGAAAAAAACATGATACAAATATTAGTGCCCAAACCATATACTAAAGGGAAGGAAAGGAAACAGAGCAGAACCGATTCCCCCAGGAACAGGGTGAAGACAGATAAGCTTCCATGATAGATTAAATGAGCAACCTAGGAGGATGACAACAGGGACCAGAAAAATATACGCTCTGATTGCAAAATTTTTCTTCCAAGTTATATAAATAGCAGCTTATCAAGAGAAAGTGCTCAGTGGATACTGGACAAAGAGGAAAAGGATAATGTAGTGTAGAGATTACTTAGTGAATCTTCAAACTCTGCATATCCAGCCAAAAATTTTTTAAAAAATTATTTTTCACAAGGAAGATGATATTACAAATAAAATGTTTATGACCAATGGTCGAATGTTCTTAACATCACAGATTTTCAAAGGACCCTGTGTTCCAGTTCTGGGTGACAATTTTTAATTCTTCAAAATAAGCTCTTTATGTGGGTCATAAATTTAAATCCCCATAGGAATCAGGCAGGAGATTTAGACCAGGAGTGAGCAGCACAGGGGCTAGGGACTAAGGATCAGCCTGCCATGCCCTCCCTTAAGAGAAGGGCTACAGCTCCTGCTAGCATGCATGCTCCTATCTTTGGAAAGCCTAGGCTTTCTGATAGGATTTCTCAATTTTTGTTGTTGGGAATGAATCCAAACATTTTTAAAAATTCATGCAAACAAGACATTTGCAGCCACCAGCAGACCTCAGCTGGTAATGGCCAATAAACACTCAAATATGAAATCTGACCAGAAGGACAGAAGCAATGGTTATAGAAGAAAAATGTCTACTTTCTGGTTATGTGAACAAATACACCCCCAAAATACTTGCTACCTCCACAAATCTGAGCCTTTGCTAGTTATAAAGAGGGAAATTTTAAGGGAAATCTCAGATATTTGAGGCATAAGATGCCTTGAGCCTTACAAATGGAACATTAATGAGAAAACGACTTCATTTTTATCCATAAATTCTTCTTATAATTTATTTTTAATTGACATGTAATAATTATACACATTTATGTGATATACTATGATAATTAGATACATGTATACAATGTGTAATGATCAAATCAGGGTAATTAGCATCTCCATCTCCTTAAACATTTTTCACTTCTTTGTGTTTGCAGTCTTCAAACTCCTGTCTTCTAGTTCTTTGTAAAATATGTAAGTTGTAAACTACAATCACCCTACTGTGCTGCAGAACACTGGAATTTACTACTATATAACTATATTTTGGTACCATTATCCATCCTCGCTCTATGTCTCATCCCCCTACCATTCCTAGGCGGTAGTAAACACTCTTCTACTTTATGCTTCTGTAAAACCAACTGTTTTAGCTTCCTTATATGAGTGAGAATATGTGCATTGCCTTTCTAGGCATGGCTTATTTTACTTGGTGATGTCCACCAGTTCTAACCATATCGCTGCAAATGACAGAATTTTGTGCTTTTTATGGCTGAGTAATATTACAGCATGTATATATACTATAATTTTTTTATCCACTTATCCAGCAATGGACCCTTCAACTGATTTCATCATTTTAGCTATTGCAAAGAGTGTCATAATAAACATAGGGATGCAGTATACCTTTTATATTATCCACAAAATTTTAAAGTCTCAGATAAAATTGCTAGTGGCTTAGTTATCTGGTATTCATTAAATAACAAGAAGATTCTAAGCAAAATATAATATGCTTAAAAAGCAAACTAAAGGTCTGGCTGGCTTATCTACTACCTAATTTATTAGTTTAACTAAGAAACAAGCCTACAACTTTCATATAAAGCAAAGATGACTCATATTAGCTGATTTGATGTTTATGATTTCACTATTTTCAAGTGAATCCTAAAGGGCCATTTCATCAGCTTATTGAGAACTTGATGAGTGGACACATGTCTATCATGTGCATCTCACTACAGTTTTATTGCTCCATATTCACCATCAAACATGAGAATTTTTACTAAGTGTCCCATTCAACTTTTCAGTCATTGAGGGATTCCTATATCCATGTGTATTAGTCTCTTTTCCATGAGCAATGGAACAAAAGACCTGAGGCTAGGTATTGCATAAAGAAAAAAGGTTTGTTTAGCTCACAGTTTTGTAGGCTGAAAAAATTCAAGATTGGGCAGCCCCACGGATTCAGACTCTGGTAAAGGCCTCAGAGAGGATGGCATCACAAGGCAAGTGCTTGTGGAAGAAATTACATGAGTGAACAGGAAGCCCAAGAGTGGAGAGGGCTGGTCTTACTCCTTTTATAACAACTCACATGTATAAGAACTTATAATGTGAGACCAGCTTTAATCCTTTCTGAGGGTAGCACCTAAGTGATCTAATTAATTTGCAGTAAGCCCCACCTTTTAAAGGTTCCACCACCTCTAACATCTATTGGAAATCAAGTTTCTAGCACATGAATTTTGGGGGAACAAACCACATCCAAACAATATCAGTGTGTGTTCTAAGATACACCTCCCTGTTTACCCAGTGAAGGCAGCCTTCACCTTCATAAAGACTCCCAGTGCCAAGAAGCTTTACGGCCCTGCTCAGTGCTCAGTCTCCTCCTTGCTTCACTTACCTTCCTGTCTGGTATAATGAACCACCTCATTTTTTTGTGTGTGTCCTGGCTCCTACTCCCTCCTGAATCTCTTCTCCCATTTACCAAGCCCCACAAAAGTCAGCCATGTCTTTCTTGACTTCCTACCTCAGCCCGAAGGCCTGATGGGATGCTGTATAGGTTTGGATCCAGTTGCAGACAACAGACACTACAGTACCTGGTGTAAGAAAACAATATTTTGTTGCTAGGTATCACATGCTTCACAAAATCACTAATGGAAATGGAGAAACAGAGTCATCTAAGCTTCCAACAGCAGCTTCCATAACTGCAAAGTTCTGCTGCAATGTAAAATATTCCTATCACCAATGCAGAAACACATCCCATCAGGAATAGTCCTGATAGGAGCTGTCATCTTACTCTGCACAGTCTAAGTGTTCTCTACTCAATTCCCCTGCCTAAAAGTCTTTCATGACTTCACCTGCCTGTTACAATCCATTAGGCTATTACATAAAGCTTTTTCACATCTGGACTTACCTCCTTGGCCACAAGACACTTTCTGAATCTACAACCATCCCCCATTGTGCTGCATCTTCTTGTCTTGTCTTCTTGTGCTGCATCTTCTTGTGTTGCCCTTTGTGTGAGCTGCTCTGAGCTATCTTTTCCCATCCTCTAATCTCCTACTTATTCTTCAAAACCCAGTTCAAAAGCCACTGCCCTATGAAAGTACCCCAAATCAACTTGGTTGCCTCTTCCCTTTTCTTTCTCTCTACTCTCAGAGTTCTTGGAACATAGCTTCATTCTAGACTCTAAGTATTTCTTTATACATGTGGCTTATTCTTTTTAGCATTAACAGAAATCATGGCTAATGCTTCATAGACCCCAGGTGTTTGGACTAATTCACAAAAAAAAAAAAAAAAAACATGGAAAAAAAATGATTAGAAGAGCAGTCAGGTTTAGCAGTTCAAACTAGGGGGGAAAATCCAGATTCCTAAATATATCAAGACAAGCTATTTTCTCAGGCACACATTTCTTAAAATTCAGTAAACTTTCAGAATATGCAAATGATATTAAAACCTCCCTTCAGCACATTAGAGTTACAGTTACAAGCAAATGACATAAAATGGCTCCCTATGGACCCATCTCAAGATAGCATCAGATGCTCAGGGTTGTCATTAGGAAGGTCACCACCTAAGTCATACATTTTTTAGCTTAATAACAGAGATGGCACAGTTATAGGTATGTTTTCATTATTATCTCTGCCTTCAGAACTTTACTTGGCCTATGCCTAAAAACAGAAAAGTTCTTCTGATGTTAAGTTCATGACAGTAGAAGAAATACCAAGTTTTAAGCAGACTCATGTGAGAGATGTGCATTTAGGATCCACTGGGCTCTGCCTTCTCCAGGTCAACAATGGAGATGCTCCATCCATTTTCCTGGATGGAATTTTCCTGTGAGAGCATCAGCTCTATCCTAGTTCCTAAACCCAGCAAAGCTATTTGCTCAAGTTCCAGTCAGTCTCGGAGTCTGTCCCAAATTCCGGGACAAATCAGAGCTTTGGGAGTCAACAAGAACCATAAGGTAGGAGGAAGAAGATTGGGTACTTCCACACAACTAACCTTCTTAGAGCCAGGCATGGTGGTGCACTCCTATAATTCCAGTGACTTGGGAGGTTGAGGCAGGAGGATTCCAAGTTTGAGACCAGCCTTAACAACTTAGTGAGACCCTGTCTAAAAATAAAAAGGACTGAGGATGTAGCTCTGTGGTAGGACACCTCTGGGTTTAATTTCCGGTAAGGGGTGGGAGGGAATTCTGGGAGTGCCCTTAGTCATATAGTATTGTAGGAAAGTCATGTTACTCTGCAGAATTTTAGGAACAACCCCAGGTCCAATTAAGGCCCAAGCAAAGTCCATTGCCAATGCTGTAGGGCAGAAAAACATTCATCATCTCCAGTAAAAAAATTTCTACTTCTGGCTTCTGCATGTATTCTGCTAGTCAAGTGTCAGCACAGAGCCTAGGACTCATCTGCTTTGTGGCTTTCACTGTGACAACTGCAATTCCGAGCCTGTGGTTGCAGGCAAGACAACATTTGTAATTGTCTTGTTGGCTCAGGGTAAAACAAATACACATTTAGATCACAACAGATAAACACTTCCCCTGAATTAATCACAAACGGGAAGCTAGGAAACACACTTCTTTCAGGGAAACTGAACCTCAGAGTGGCAAACCCATCCACAAAGAAAAGAGAAATTTTAGAATATTAATAGCATCCTTCAAGTGGGAGCTCTTATTATAAAATAAGTCCCTCAAATGACAGCAAATAGAGAGGGCTGAGAATGCTTGAAGGTGAAGGTCAGTCTCAGGGGGTCATGTTTCCAGGGCATCTCTCCCACCCCAGATAGTGACAGCATGCTGATGACAGACATGGTAAGATTCATTTCAAAATGTACTTTTTGCAGCTCACTGTATTCTTGGCACAGAAGACCACCTGCTTCCTACCTGCAGAAGGATCAGCAAAAGCTCTCTTAGTAAATGCCCCTCACCAGAGAAGACGGTAAATTTTTCCCCTTTTCTCCTAACATATAAATTTTCTTCTAGAACATACAGTGTTGTTCTGCTCAAAGCAGAACTGGATAAGTCAGACTTTGGTGGGAAGCGGGAGGAAGGGAGGAAATAGATTTTGTAACAAAGCGGACTATGTAGAGAATTGCTAGGTAGCCCCAGCACTGGCCTTTGATGGCAGAAGGTGATGGAACAACCCATATTAAACAAACTCACTGAGAGCTGGGAAAGCACATCAAGGGAATCCAGTGGAATGTACAGACTTTTCCTTCTATTTGGAGCCATGTTGTCTAACTACCCTGAGGCTTCCAGGAACTGCAGCGTAGGACAGTCCATGGGCAAAAGTTCTCTCTTCTTTGGGTTCTTACCCCTTCTTTTTGCTTTCCTTTCTTTCTCTTCTCTTCTCTTCTCTATCCTTCAGGTCTCCTGGAAACAGACTCTGAGATAAAGAGCCACATTCAGGGACTCTACTGGGAACCCCAACAGCAAGGGTGAGGGAGGCAGGCCTGGACAGAAAGAGCCGAGTTCAGTTAAAACAGAGGCTCTGGCCAACTCCACAGGGAGCTGCCAAGCAGGAACAGCCTTTTGGAGATGTCCACAGTGGGTCTGGTAGTATCATCCCTATTTGGGTGGAGTTAGAACCTTGGGAAGCTCTCTTCAACCAATAGCAATTTCCCAGGGAGGACTCATTGAGAGCTACTGACAGCCACATACTCCCAGCAGCTGTGGAACGAGCCATTCTGTCCTGGAGGGCAGATAGAGGTGACCTTCACAGCTCCACTTGCCTTCCTTTCCTTTCTTTCCCTAACCTTGACCCTAAGTCCTTATATTCCTTTGTCCTTTCCCCAGGGTCCTTTCACTCTATCAGAAAAGATAGAGTGTAATAATTCCGTTTCTTCTAGCTCCACTAGGGTCAGGAAACCATCTGAAGACAATCTGACAATATGTAACTTGTCTTAGAAAATCTGCAGCCAATTTTCAAAAGAAAATTCTCCATTCTATCTCAAGTCCACACCACCAAATGGGTTCCATATGCTTCCTTCAACTTAGTATGTGCCATGGCCCCAGCAGGAATTATCAGTCATAAAATCTCCACCTGTTCTTCTATGAGAGTCATGACTACATGCTGTCCTTGGGTTGTCCTACCTTTGGATGTGCTGTGACTGTGTTGAAGAAAAATACATGTTAAACAATAAATGTCCTAATAAGCTCACATTGAGTAGAAATGTGAAAAGCCACACCATTTTATAAGAGCTTTCCTAGAGTAAGCATATGCTCAGCCCTGCTGATAGATGCCTCAAATACACTGTCATTTAATATTCACAACAGGATAAACCTATTGTTTCCATGTATCTGTAAGGAAACAAAAACTTAGAGATACTATGAACTTGCCGACGATCATATATCTAGTAAGTGCTTAAGGTTAGATGTGGCAGAGATGGCTAATTGTCACTAAAATTCATACCATTCATCCATATGTGGAGCTGTCCTTTGAAGTTTTTCAGCAGCAGAGACCACATGTTCCAGTCCCTAGGTAGGGTCATATGGCTAGTTCTATTAAACAAATGGGAGCAGAAGTGATATGTGTCACTTGTACATTCCTCCTTCTCTCTTCTCTGTCTGCCAACCATATGCAGGAAACTCTGAAGACCTCATGGGAAGCCCAGCTATGAGACGGAAGGAGTCCAGGTCCCTGAATCATCAAGTAGGTGAAAGCTAACATCAACCATGAATACATGTTAGACTACTGCTGTGTGAGTGAGAACTACAATTCTGCTGTGCAAAGTCACTGAAATTTAGGGGCTTACTTGTTTTGGCAGTTAGCATTATCCTAATTAGTACACAGGATGAAACCTAGACTTATATGGTCATTTATTCATTCAACTCAACATTATTTAAGTATCAACCAGTTAGATGTATACTCCACAATGGAGTCATAAAGAAGTCATATAACCTAGTCTCTTCCTTCTAGAAGCTTATATTGTAGCGAAGAAGAGAGATTGTTCATAATACTGTGGAATCATTGCAGAGGAATGAGTGGCTCTGTCTGGCCTCATTCACAGAGTTAATTCCCTACAGAGACACTAACATTCGTATAACAGTCTTTTTTTTTTTAACTTATTTTTTTCTACATGTGTTATATTAATACAAATTCTTCCCATGTGTATTTCTGATAAACATAGAGATTTGGTTGGGGAGAAAAATCCCTAAAATCAATTCTGGAGAGGGGGCTGGTTAGAATGTGAAGGCAGTGAATTCAGTAACTACTAGTAACTCTCCTAAAAGTAATTTTTTTAGTGCTGGGCACTTTTGTTCTTTGTCTTCAAACATTGGTTGGACAAAATGTATAAAGAAATATAGTAAGTAAAAGCATAAGAAAAACTAATGTTTTTTCTAACTTGGTCTACTTTAAAAAAAATTGTGCATTCTTGTGAAAAGGAAAAAGTCAAGTAGAGCAAAAGAGATACAAGAAACGTGTGTGCTACACGCATGCATACCAAATTCCTCTACTATTACACTATTACCCCGAACTCTGAAGCTGGCCCAGAATATTCCCTCTCCTGTTCTAATTCTCTGTCTCCACTGGTGGGGAAATCTCTTGTCGCTCTTCCTGCATCTCATCCATCTCCCTTCCTACCCTCCACCCATGTACCACATCACCCTCTTCATTCTCCAAATATCCCAGCCTATATCCATCTTCCTGCACACTGTTTTTCAAAGCAACTCTTGCTGTAATTAAGAATTCAACCATTCTCTTACGCATTTTGTTTACACTTACATCTTCCAGTGTAACAGCAAACTCCCTAAAGACAAAACATGTGACCTGACTTTTTTATCCATGTCCCTGGAAATTTACCTAGCACATACAACCCAAAAGGGAAATACTTAGTGAGTGACCATCTAACTAACTGACCCGTCTTGGGTGATCTCATGAGGTCGTGTGACAAGAGACCTTTCAAAGATATGAGGAGTGACAGTCATTAGCAAAATTTTAGCAACAGGCAATACAACGTGGTGCTGAACGAAAGCCCAGGATTATAAGCAAGACAATCTTAGCTCTACTTCCATTTCAAACCCAGCATGGCCTTGGATGCAGCACTTACGTATATACATAGACATCCTCGGGCCTCAGTTTCCCTATCTTTAAACAGGGAATAATATTACCTTCTTTCTATAATCAGAACAGGTGTAGTACAAAAGTCCTTCCAAATCTCAGCTTTGTTAAAGGAATTTCCTTGTGTGTTGATTGAATGAGTAACAAATTCCAGTCATTCATGTCCAAAGTAATTTTAGTGAGCTCCCTAATAATGACGAAGGAGGGGTTATAGCTCAGAACAAACCAGCACTGCCTTCTCAACCCATGCTTCTCACAAAAGCAAGTGACTAAATGAATGAACGATATGATGCATTTAACTCTGTGCCCTTTGCTTTTGCAACCTACTTCTGCAAACCGCTGAAAAGGCACTTCTCCCCTAATGGAATCAGAAGGGCCACGGCGGAATGTCTGGTCACGAGCCCAAGCTATGAACAATATGGAGAGGTGTCTCCTGTCATTGCACTGCTCATTAATTGTCCCATATAAGGCGAGTCGTGCAGGGAGAGTGTGCTTTTCCAAAGTGCAGCAGGGAGGCTCCACATGGGTCAGGGGCAGCCCAGCACCAGGGCTCTCCTGCTGCTCTATCCAGCAGCTCCAGGCCTCACTAGGGGCCCAGGTCTCCCTCAGAGAGCTTTATTATTCTGTCAGCTGTGACTCCCCCTCCTCTCATTAATGCATGTCCTGGGGTCCTCTCTTCAGAAGCTGAGGCAGCACTCTTCAAGTCGGCTCTCCTAATTGATGGAAGAGCGCTAGGAGGTACACATTCAAGCAGAAGCAAATGTTTACATAGTTCCTTTCCTCACCCTCTCTTCTCAGCAATGTTCACAAGAACCCTGGGGCACAGTTTCCTGGAATGTGCTGCAGCCTGCCTCTCTCATACTCTCCACCTCTGGGGTCTCTTTGTCACTACAGACTGGGTTAGTAGCAGAGGCTCCTGGGTCAGACTATCGGGGATTGAACCCTGGTCCTGCATAGATTTGGGTAAGTCATTTCATCTGCTGCTTCTTAACCTGAGAAATAGAGGTGACAGTATCTTCCACATGGGGTTACTATGAGGATCAAATGACAGGAGGCATGTAAAGCACCTCTCAGTACAGTCCCTGGCCCGTGGGAAGTACTCAGTATCACCATGCTCTTTGACCACCTGTGAAATGGTCCCACAGACCACTGCCTCTCAGGAAAGATCACAGTATCTTTCTCCCATCCTGAATCAACCACTCAATTCTTTCATTTCTTTCTTTTTTTTTCTTTCCTTTCCTTTTCTATTTTCTCTTCCTCCTCCTTCTTCTTCCTCCTCTGTGACTATCTCCACTAGAGATTAAACCCAGGGTTACTCTACCACTCAGCTACAACCCAGCCCTTTTCATTTTATTTTGAGATGGGGTCTTGCTGAGTTGCCCAGGCTTCCCTGGAACTTGTGATCCTCCTGCCACAGCCTGTCAAGTCACTAGGATTACAGGTATACGCCACCACACCCAGCTTCTCCTGTTTCTTTTCATCATGATGCATAGTTTGGATGATACCAGAACACTAAGCACTTTTCCACAAATCAAGATTGTACTTGGAACATTTGTGCAAAAATCCACAGTATACTACAGACCACCTGGAAAATTCACAATTTCTTCCTATTGCCTTCCAACCTTAATATGATCAGAAAATGTGAACTTGTATGAAAACAGGGGAAGAAATCCCATGATATCAATGAGAGAAGAAAACAATGCTGCAATGTGATTTTTAGTCACAACCAACAACTTCCCTTGTTTCCCTCCATGCTCTTGTTGTGTCCACTTTTAGAAGATGGAAAATTTAAGAGAAAATATCTTTCCATACAGTGACTTATGTAGCTATCCCCAATTATTCTCCATGAGAATTAAAGCGACAGTTACTGGATTTTCAATTTCAAGGTACCAGATATGCCCAGTCTTCAGTAGACATTTACATCTTAAAGATCACCCTAATATTCGAGGAAATAAGAATTAGAAATTGAATTTTCTAGGAGAAATTGTTAGGAGATACTGTTAATTCTGAACCAAATCACCAGATGAATATAGCAACAGTGAAGAAGGAGATGGTTTTCCAGGGAGAGGCCAGGGCACAGCTAAGTGCCTGCAAAGGAAAATGCTAATGAGAAGTGGATGGGAAATGTCCACAGCATCCAGGAGGACAGGAGCACAAGGACCTCTAAAGGTGGAGTGAGGTGGGATCTGGCCATCCTTCCCTTCCATCCTGGTAGGGATCCAGAATGAGAAGGGAGGGTGGAGGTGAGACATGCAAATGAAGACAGGGAGACCAAGTGAAAGTCTGCAGACAGAACAAAGAACTCCCAGATGGTTGAAAGAGACATAGCTACGAACACTGAACTTCCTGCAGACAAAAATACCAGAGTTCCCTGATGATAAAGCAGTACCATCCTAATACGGCTTCAGGGAACCCCACACGTCAAAAATCCAATGAAGAGACACAGAATTTCCATTCGGCTTTCCAAAAATTTGTTCTTAAATATTGTTTGGCTATTAGGTATCTCCCAAAAGCTCATGTGTAAGACAATTCAAGAAAGTTTAGAGAGAAGATGATTGGGTTATGAGAGCCTTCACCTAATCAGTGTGTTAATCCCCTGATGGCAACTAAAGGCAGGTGGGGTGGGGCTGCAGGAGATGAGTCCTTGGGGAAGAGCCTTTGGGGTATGTATTTTGTCTTTGTTGAGGGGAGCTAATCCTCTGCTTTCTAATCATCATATCTCGAGCCACTTTCCTTTACCATACACTTTGCGTGATATTCTTCCTCACCTCAGAACCAAGGAATGGAGCTGGCTGTCTATGAACTGAGACCTCTGAAACCATGAGTCCCGAATAAACCTTTTCTCCTTTAATTGTTCTTATCAGGTCTTTTGGTCATAGCAGTGAAAAAGCTGCCTAAAACACATATGAATGAATAGCCCAGGACTCCAGGCATTTGGAGAAAGTGTACAGATTACATAGAGAGAGTCAAATACATAATCAGCAAAATAAAATAACTCAGAAGAAACAGACACAATGTAGGGGCAGAGAAGATTCCAAAGATACCCTGATCATTGTCTCCAAAATTCTGAAACTTTCCTGCCTGACATGCCTGGGGATGTGACACACTAACGACAGTAGTCTGCTCTTCTCTTGCAAGGGGACCCATTAGTATTTCTGCTGGGAGGGAAAAGAAGTGGGTAGTTTAGTTTTTATTTTTTAATTATATCTACAACATAAAAACATGATGCTATTAAAATAAACATTAAAAATAAGAAAGTTCTTTTACATATTGAAAATAGTACTAAAATTTAAAAATAGGAAACAGTCAAAGGACAGCAAGATTACGTCATGAAATTCACACAGAAAGTAGAACAAAATTACAAAGAGGTGGAAAATAGGTCAGAAAGCTTAAGTCAGAGGTTCTGTCTAACCAATCTGAGTGCCCAAAAGAAAACAGAGAACACATTCATGAAGAAATTCTCAGGGAAACAAATTAAGGAAATTTACAAAACCAAAAAAGATATTAATTTCTCACTGAAAAGACATGACAGAATGGATGAAAAAGGAACCATACTGAGGGTAGCATTGAAAAATTTGAGAATATCAGAGACCTAGGGATCTTAAAGATTTTGAAACAGAGAAAAACAGGTCACAGGTAAAGGATCAAAAATAAGAAAAACATCCATCATCTCAAGAGCAACATTACAAGATAGAATTTAAAGAGAAAATTATTTACAACTAAAGAGCCTAGATTTACCCAAATTATTAGTGATAAGGATTACAATCAAATATAAAAAGTCTCAGAAAAATTACCTCCCATGATTTTTCAAGAAGCTATATCTTATGATTTAGATATGACATGTCCCACAAAAGCTCATTTGTGAGACAATGCAAGAAAGTTTAGATGTGAAATGATTTGGTTATGAAAGCCTTAAGCTAGTTGGTAAATTAATCCTTTGATAGGGATTAACTGAGTGGAAACTGAAAGCAGGTAGGGTGTAGCTGAAGGAGGTGGGTCATTGGGGGCATGCCTTTGGGGTATACATTTTGAACCTGGTGAGTGGATTGAGTGTCTCTTCTTCCTGGAGCCATGTTTCTAGCTGCTTTCCTTGGCCACACCCTTCTGCTATGATGTTCTGTCTCATCTCCAGTGCAAAGGAGTGGAGTCAGCCTTCTATGAACTGAGATCGATGAAACCATGAGACCCATATAAATTTTTCCTCCTCTAGGGCTAGGGCTGTGGCTCAGCAGTAGAGTGCTCACCTAGCACGAACGAGGCCCTGGGTTCAATCCTCAGCACCACATAAAAATAAATAAATAAAGGTATTGTGTCCAACTACAACTAAAAAATAAATATTTTAAAAAAATAAAAATAAATTTCCTCCTCTAATTATTCTTGTCAGGTTTTTTTGGTCACAGCAGCAAAAGAGCTGACTGAAATACTATATGAGGATAAGTAAATTAATTAAGAAAGAAAATAACATGAAATCTAGGATACAAGAGAGAGAAGCAAAATTAATTAGATAAAGCCCAATTCTATGATAGGTTTAGCAACCAACCTAGAGCGAAACAGAGTAACTGAGAACTACAGAAAGAAAAATAGATACAGTAGATCATTTCATGGGTTTGACTATGAGAAAAAAAATTAAGAAAGACATTTCACAAAGCTGTTGAAAGGTATGAGTGGAGATAGGAAACGAATGAGGCAGTTATCAATTCCAAGAAAAACAAAAGATTATAATATAAAGCCAATGTAATTACTGCCTGCTATTTGGCTTAAAAATAAATAATATTTGCCTGGTTAAAAAACAGTGGAGGGCTGGGGATGTGGCTCAAGCGGTAGCGCGCTCACCTGGCATGCGTGCGGCCCGGGTTTGATCCTCAGCACCACATACAAAGATGTTGTGTCTGCCTAAAAACTGAAAAATAGATATTAAAAAATTCTCTCTCTTTAAAAAAAACAGTGAATATGAATTTAATAGAAAATTATAGCTATATTTAAAGGATACAAGAGACAAAAAAGATATGTATGAATTAAAACTTGGGACTTTACAAAATATGAAATAATACAAGAAGAATTGAAAACAATTCATTGTAATTGGAGAAAGGCTTTACATTGACTGAGGAGGGCCATTATTTTTTAAATATGTCTTTTAGAACTTTGTGACTTTTAAAGCCATGTATAACATTTGTGTGACAATTATTTAGGCAAGAAGAATAATTGGATGAAATTACAACACAGTTATCTCTGTATTTTTCTATCACTTAAATATTTCTGAAGTCTACTGGGTAGATTAAAAAAACAAACCTTCTTTAATAGAACTAAGCTGTAGATTTTTACTAAATGTATTTCATTTAAAACATTTGTTTATAAGGTACTAATTCTAACCTTTTAAATCCATCCTCACTACCCACAAATTACCAAAGTGCAAAGCTCTTTGCGACAATCTTTCCTTTTCAACTTATAGGTATTATGATTGTAGGTGTTTCAAAGTGACAGAACTCTGGGAATGTCCTCATGATAGAAGATCTCAAAAATTAAATATGAAACCCTTCTCCTCTTTTACGCTTTCCCCACTGCTAAACCAGGAAAGAAATGTCAACGTTTGTCCAGAACTGTCTACCATATGAGCCTGACTTTCTGCAGTGATATTTATTTTAGTCATGCTGTCATTAATTAGGATTAATTACAAACACTAAGGGCTGTAATAAATAAACGAATACTGAGAGCTAGCAATTTGCAGGGTGCCATGACTGACATGAAAATAGAAACGATCATCTCCAGACTCTATCAGACAAGAAAAAGAGGAAGGTTAAATCAGACGTTCTAAACCTCTTTTCCTCCAACATGCCTAAGGGATAGGACATTCTTCAAGATTCAGAGGATCATGGTTCACCTCCCCTTCCCCAAGGGAGCATGTAAACATTTCCACCAGTAGAGGAAGACAGGTGAGTAGCTTGAAAAAAATCCCACAGGTCATCCCAGAGGCCCCTATGCCTGCTGCCCCCACTCAGGGCTGTTTTCTTTGCTCACCTTCCCTCTCTTATTCCACTGAGGTTTAGGAACCCAATGAGGAAGCTCTTGTGCTGAGTTCTGGAATCTAATATGAGACTGGGAATGATTTCAGAAAGAGGAACTGTCGCACATAAGAGACAACTTTGGACAACTTCCCATCATTCACCCAGACATGGGACACCCATTTCCCTTCTCCAGCCCCATCCAAGTAGGGACTCAGCATATTCTCATGCTATCTCTGGCTCACCCTTCCTGTACCTGCTTCCAAAATATACATGAGTGTGGTGGTAAATCATCAAAATCGTAACAATAATAGCCAACGTTTATTGGACTTTTACATCAACCTAACGTTTTGTGAAATAAAATTTCACACATGTCATTTGAGATTATGTCCACAACATTTAGATGTCTAAAAAATATAAACAACAGGAGAGAAGGATTCAGATGCTTCCATAGATTCCTGTTCTAGTCTAGGTATAACATTCACAATTTCATGTGCCTTTTCGTTGTTTCAACCTGGTATACAAAAAGAGCAAAGAAATACTCACTTAGATCCTTAAACCCCTCCAATCAGACTTCTTCCTACCCCTCAACCCACAATGCTTCATTTACAATAGCTCTGACTTTTTTAGACCATATTGACTTCCAATGTAAGATTTTACTAGAAACATTTGAAAATGGCAGGCAAGGCTCCTTCCAGCTCCAGCTTTCTGGTCATGCCATGGCACAGGCTCTGAGAGCTTCACTCCACATGGTCTTGTCTACTCACTCACATACCAGTTAAATATTGCCACTATTCTGACTGCATGGCTCACACACATACATCTATGTTAGAAATGTTTGTGAGGTCCAGATTCCTTATAATACATCACAGGGCCTTTTTACTTGGCCCATACATTCTGCCTCTCTCTAATTCTCCTCACCTTTGTTTTTGTCATTAGAGGTCTTGTCACTCACCCCCTGTGCCAGGCCCCTCCATGCCATGTCCTCTCTATGTCTTTGCTGAATGATAGGTACTGCCATCTCTACCTTGCCTGCCTTCTGTCAGCCAAAGACTACTTTGAAAACATGTTTATTTTTAAGTTGTCAACCCCAGTATCACCTCCTGTCTGAAGCCTTTTCAGATTTCTCCAGAAAGGATTGGTCAGTCTCTTTTCATGCTCTCTATGTGAAAATCATCAACTGTAAAAAAATACATCCCTGGCTATATATCAGTTTCCCGTGCTAGGTGGTGAGTCCCCAAAGGACAGAAACTTACTCATATTTGTATCTCTAACATTCAACTTAGCACATAACATCCATCACTATGTTCCCTGAATGACTATGTGAACAGAATAGAAAATCAAAGAGTACAGAATCTCTGTGCACTCCCTTAATACAGCTCCTAGCCCAGCATCACATGAAAGAAAGAATCCTACAAAAGATCTATGGTGGTAACTGTAGAAGACACATCTGCAATCCCAACTTACATTCTCTTAGACTGACTTCTGGATTCAGATATGTCTGAGGTGGGTAGTTACATGAATTAGAATTGTTTTTTGGTGACTTCTTCTTTCCTAGAAAGGATCCAATAAAGGTCGCATGATTCCAGGATCCACCAGTCCTACCATATATGAATGAAAGGATTGACTCAGAAGAATCCAGTCTGTTAGAATATGATAATGTCATATCATATTCTAAACTTGTTTAGAAATGGTACCAATTCGGGTTGAAAACCTGCAAGGTGGGGATTGAGGGTTCTGTTGTCCAGGTTCATTGCATGCATTGAAACCATAGCATTTCATGCTGATGTGAGCCCAAAAGTTAGAAAGCAAAAGTCTAGACATGAAAGGGGCAAGTATTATAAGACCTTCTCATTGTTGTTCCCAATGACACAATTGTTTAAACTTTGCTAGAAGAGAATCTTATTCTTAGGAGGCAACACTTCCCACATGAGAGACTGAATCTAAAGCTGTGACTGCACTTAATCTGCCTGGCTCTTTGTGCCAGTGGACCACAGGCAAAGGATAGAGTTTCTATATTGGGAGAGTTTCCTAAGGGCTATGGCAGCCCTTAGGAAACAGGGTAGCAGCTATACAGCTGGGAGAGAAAGAGTAAGTGTGGATCAGGAGATTCACTGGGAAACATCTTGGTGCTTCTGATCCAGTGGTCATAGCAAGTCATTCAACCAAGTGCCAGATGCCTCAGGGACTCAGAAGTGCTGGCTGAGGATGAGAGAAGTCTATATTGGATAGTGGAGGAGGTGGACATCGTGTGTTCTCAGAATCAGCTGTAGTAAGGGGGCTGAAGCTTATGGCACTAACTCTGCTCTGGTACATCTTTCTCAGAAGCAGGGATCAGCCTGACGTTGAAGAATCAGTGATGGATGGAATTAGCAGAGAGAATCAATGAATATAAACAGTGCCAAGAATGTAGTATAACAGGTAAGAACTTTAGTCCTGGGATGGACAGTGCCATGCAGCAGGCCTTGCTGATGGCAGTTCACCTCAGCATGCACAGATAGAGCCCTGTCACACAACTGCAGAGAGCTCAGGGGTGCACCTGTATATTGGCTTTTCCTCTAGCACAGTCTCTCTCTTCCCACTTCCTCCCCCTTCCTCCTGGGATTATCTCTGAATTAGACTATCTTCACCAAGTCCTTGTCTCAGATTTTGCTTACAGAGGAATCCAACTAAGGCCATGATCATGTTTAACTACAGCTTACAAACTAGCTTTTCATGACCTTGCATTGCCCTCTCCTGCTACAAACTAACTGCTTGAGGGAATAATATTTCCACAGCATTTTATTTCTTTCAAAGCAGACTTATGATTGATAATGAAGGTAGCTATTACAAACTGCCTCCCTTTTAATTTTTTAAACAGATAAGGAACCTAAGGTTCTAACAGGTTTATGTTTTGGCTAATGCAAAAGGTTTTGCAAGTGGTGGAGACAGACTTCCAAGTATCTTAGTATTGACAGTAGATTCTGTGAGTGCCCCCACACACATCTCCTTTATTAGGTCTATTTATCCATGTTTCAGTGGCTTCTGGTATTACTGCCAAGAGCATATAACTTTATCTTTCTCCTGAGAACTGTCCTCCATGGACAAAAACACCTGAAGTTTATATATTTCTGCCTCTGGAGCCACCTATAGTGTATGACTGATGGACAGGGATGCAAAACCCTGATGCTTTATCTCCAGATAGAACTCCTCTGTAGTGCTATTCAAGCTCCAGAAATACCTCATGGAATCAGGCTGGGACAAAATTTCATCTGAAACACATCTTTGCATATCTTGGTTCAAGAGAAGACCCTGTCCTGTTCCCCGACTTCCTTTCAAGTCCTTCTTTAATAAATCACGTGTAAATCCTGCCTCTAGCCAACCTAACATCAGATAAAATCTATGATTGATGATTCCGAGTCCAGTGGTTTTCCCACTGTGGATGCTGCATGGCTAAAGAAATGTGGAAGACACTAGTTACTAGTCTTGCTATGGTTTGAATGACCCCACCAAAATTCATGATTGAAATGTTATTGCCACCATGGTGATATTAAGATGTGGGACCTTTTAAAGGAGATTCAGTTATGAGGGCTATGCCCATAGGAATGGGCTAATGCCATTTCTGGGGAGTGGGTTAGTTATTATGAGAGCAGGCTCCACAGTTTGGACCAATTTTCTCTGTCTTGCCTGTGCTCACTTATCATTCTGCCATGTTGTGATACAGCATGAAGGCCTTCACCAGACATCAGTACCATGCCTTTGGCTTTCCAGTCTCCAGAATGTGCCAGCTAAATTACTGTTTATAATTTACCCAGTCTGTAGGATTCTATTTATAACAGTAGAAAATGGACTAAAACAAGCCCCTTACTTATCAATGCTGCCAACTGATGCAAGACAGATGATTTTCCTCTAAATTAGAAAAATTGTGTAAACTTAGTTCCCATTGTATCTTTTGATAATGCTATTAAGAAGTATGTCTGTCTACCTCAAATAAGGACAAAGATATTATGTTATGTATAAACTTTTAACTGTTTGAATTAATATATTTTAGTATCATCACTTTATACCACATTAGATCATTTGCCAATTATGAAATAAATCCAAAGTATACCATAAAGAAACTCACAGGTCCATGTAATTAATATGCCTCATTTTATAGTAGGATCTAAAATAATTCATCAGTTCAGAAATACCTGCCTACAAAATGCTAGTTATTATCTCCTCAATTTTCCCATACTATTATCTTCCTTGAGGTCTAAAACGAGGTAAATTTTACAAACTTTAATTTTCTAAAAATTCTCACAAAGATAATGATTCATTCTGTTGGTGGCATCCCTGCAAAATAATACCTATATTAGTCCAGGTTTAACTCAAACATCAGAAGCCACTTTATGCAGCTAAACAGACTTTAATAACAGGGAAATAGTGGCAAAAGCAATGGGGGAGCTGTTGAGAAGCCCCAGGGCAAGGCAGCCCAGAGATGAGCAAGAGCAGAAAGATGCTACCTCCCCTAGACTATAGGGTAAAGGAAGGACACTGGGGTTACCTGGAGGAAGGTGGTGTTGGGGCTTCTACCATTCTCCAAACTTCCAGTATCTCTAGTACCTGCCCCTCCCTGTGCAACCCCCACCCCCACCCCATTGGTTTACTTCTGCCAGAACCCAACTGACAAGGAGGAGCCTGAGAATCAATCCAACCTGCAAGGTTTGATCCCCACTGTTACAGGAAGCATAGCAGAAGAGAAGCAAGGGAGGCATATGCATCCAAATGGGACCAGGACTAGCACATTGACAGAGTACAATTGCAACAAAGATCTTCAGAAACAATCAAAGGCCCCCATCTGAGAAGCAGCATGCAGAGATCATTGCCTGAAATTCTAACACCAGAGAACAAAACAAGGGGGAATCAAGTCTTTGATTTTGCATCTAATGAAATTATAAATCAAAACCACAGGGAAAACCTTCCCACTCGGCTTTGTAGCAGCACTTACATGTATTTCACAAAACCTCACTAGCATCATTACAATCAGCTTTAGCAACAGTCCAAGCAGCTTTGCAAAATGAATAAGTATTTTCTAGCAGGTAGAAGAAAAATGCATTCAGGTTTTTTGTTGTTGTTGTTGTTACTACTAATTTTTTTTTTTTGTCATCTAACTTCCAAGCCTTTCTATAATATATAAATATCGACTGCTGCCTGTCTTCTATGGTAGGCTCATTTGCAGAATGTTGAATGCTAAAAAAACAGCATTTTAAAATTTGGGGGTGAAAAATCATAGTGTGAAACACAGGTATTATCATTAATTCCTGCAATAAAGCTCCTCATTAAAATAAAAGTAAAAGTTGGATTTAAACATAAATCTTAAAAGCAAAAAAAATTAAAGTTAGTAGAGAACAGTCTATTGTATAAATTGAACATGCACTATTAATGAAATAACCCAATATTTTTTTAAAATTATTACTTTTAACCTTTTTTATTTCATAGCCTATGTAATCAAAAACTGGAGTATAATTAGAAACTATGTGATGAATTATTATAATTGGAAGAAAGAAGGAAATTTAGAAAATATTTAAAATGTCATAATCCCACTAGTACAAATATTATTAGCATATTCAGGTTGTAGTCATAAATCATTTATGGATGACCCCAAATGGACTGAGTCCTGTGCCAGGCAATGGATGATCTCAATTCTATTTAAAGTCTAAATCAAGACCACAAATCTCAATTGTTTACAGCACTAGGGAGTAAGAGGGGGAAAAAAGCAGGAACATAGTGCTTTTGCTAATTCTTCCCATTACCATATCCTAGGATGCAATATAGAGCAAATCCATCTGGATTCCCAATAGAGTTTACCCAGTTGGAATCATATTTCACAGACTCCTAAATGGTCTCCTACAAGAAGGAGACTCTTATAGGAATGAGAAATTAAAGCTCTATTAGAAAACATTTTTCTCATTTTATTTCAGTTCTACTGCTTTCTCCTTAAAAATGTTTAAATCTAGAATGTTAGACTTCTAAAGATGTAAGACCAAAGGGGTCCTCCTAAACCTGGGATCCACAGCACACAACTTAGCACCAAATAATTCTATACTGTTTCACTTTCTGATATTTTTTAGGTGTATTATTCTCAGTACTCACCAAGGCTATAAACTAGGTGGCCAAGGCCAAGTCTATATTTCCCCCATTTTCTAACTCCCAACCCCACCCACCAAATATCTATTATTTGCTTAATAAATATCTTTGATACAAGTAACTTTGATTTCAAAATAAAACCCAAATTATTTCATCAAAATTATAAATTCCATCCTGAAACGCATGTCACCAGGGACTCACCTGGCTTTCTCCCTTTCTTCCTTCAGGCTCTGCCACAAAGACTCCTCAGAGGCCTTCTTTGAGTGTGTAATGGAGAAAGTCCTAGCACTTTCTATTGCCTTACCCTCGTTTCTTTCTCTTCCTAATACTATGGTGATCTGCTATGGTGTTGAGTGAATGACTACCAGAATGAGCGCCACGATGACAAAGCCACTGACTTTCTTATTCACTGCCATGTTCCAGTGCCTAGAACAGAATGTGGTTTGTAGTATTACACTCGGTGAGTGAGTATGGAACAAATCATTCAATCATTCAATCATTCAATCACTCAATCAGTGAATGAGTGAAAAATTATATAAATAAACACAGAAACAAGGAACTGGCCTACAAGAGGCTTAAAATAACATGAAAGCTTTTTAAAGAATTTTTTCTTCAAATTTTATATATGGAATCAAAGTAAATTTGACCCCACAAATTGACATTTGTAAAAAATTAAAATTATACAAATGCATAAAATGAACCATCCACCAGGATACCAAAGACTGGCATCCTGAAAAATTGGAAGCACAGTCTGAAAATTTTCATCTATGTTCATGTGAACATAAACTATAATTATTAATAAGTAAAAAGTTATACACATTTAGTTTTTTTCAACTGTAATCCATTGAAATTTAAGTTTTTGTAAACATGAGGATTCTAAAAATAAGGTTTTTAAAAAATATTTTAATCTATAGATTAGAAATATTATTCTTTGGGTCTCAGTTTCCTCATCTGTAAAATGAGGATAAATAATATCTCCCCTATTGTAATGATACACAGTATAAATGACAAAATAAAGCTAAAGTACTAGCACAGTGTTTACACATTTTTAAAAAGGGGGTGAAAAAAAAACGGTGAACAAATTCAGGGCCAAGGAAAACAGAAGAAGAGGACCAATCCATGATAGTAGGAGTCAGAGGTTATTTGGAAGTTTTGGCATTTAAGTTTTGAAGGACCACTAAACCTCAGGGACTGGAAGCTGAAGGTCATTTTAGCCTTAAAGGAGAGCATATTTCTCATGACAGAATTTTAACAGCTAGCAACTTTAGGGAGGGAACCATATTTGAATAAGGATCTCAAAGGGGCTGTTCTGGAAAAGCAAGAAAAAGTCAGAAGGCATTCATCTGCAAGGAGATCTCAAAGCAAGATGGAAACTAATTGTTCAACATGCAACATAAGCCAGAAATTCCAAGTGGAAGAGATTAGAGAGCAAACAGGAGTGTGAGAAAATTGAGAGCCTGGCAGGCAACATGGTGGAAACTCTGGGTGAGTCTGGAATTAAGCTCCATTTTACATATAATCACAAAATATTTTGCACACTTTAACTACATGATGAATTTTCCAAAGAGGAAGCTATCAAATAAAATTTTTAAAAGATTATACCTTGGTAGTATTGAATTTTCCAGGAGTCAATCACTGTATTAGTTTTCTTTTCCTGTCATGAGAAATAACCACAATCACAGTAACTTAAAGCAACACAAATTTATTATCTTTCAGTTTTAGAGTTCAGAAGTCTAAAGCGAGTCATCAGAGCAGTGCTCCTTCCAGAAGTCTGGGTAGAAGCCTGCGCTTGCCCTTTCCAGCTTCTAGATGGCACTCCTTGGCTCGTGGCCCTACATGGTCACATCTCCTCTGATTCTGACACTCTTTCTCTATCTTACAAGGATCATTGTGATTACATTGGGCACCTGGGAATAATCCAATAGATCTCAAGATCCTTAACCATGTCGGAAAAGTCCCTTTTGCCATGTAAGGTAACATGTCCCAGGGGCTGAGATTGGGACATCTTTGAAGGGGCCATTTTTGTGTTTGCCACAGTCACCATTTTCAGAACTCATGTCACTGACTGTAAGATTGATTGTGCTTGGTTTCTTTAGTGACCATTAAAAAAACACTGATATCAGTCTGCATTATTTATTCAAAGTCCCATTCTCAATGATTTTTGAAAAAAGTTAAAAATATCTGATGGCCTTGTATGTCTTAGCATAGTTCTGTTCAACATTTATATTTAATTTATTATTTACTTGTTTATTTCCCTTTATTTGTTCTCATACAATTAGGGAATATTTTAAAATTATGAATAAATAGATTATATGATCCATACAAGTAATAAAGGGATCATCATCACAAAATGTTTGTTAAATATTGATTGCCTAAGGAGGGGTTGGGCTTACCAAGACTGAGGATCCTCCGGTAATTATTACCTTTAGTGAGCTGAGTGGTGCTGGAATACCTACCACATGCATTTTAAATCTGGTTATAGCAGCAGCAATGACTCTGAAAGTGAAGATGAGTATTCTATAGGAAATATGCCAATAAAGTGAGCAGAGTGCTCACAGCATACTGCTAGTTTAACCGAACCTCCTTCTTCCCCTGCATGAGTTCCTCCTCAGACACAGCCCCCTGCTCAGCCAGCCCTCTCAGCTCCTCACCCTCTCCTTCTAGCCCTGCAGGCATGGAGAAACAGGCAGATAATGAAGCACTTGGAGAGACAGCTGAGGGATCACAGGCAACCAGGCTCTTTACACTTTCATGAAGCATCACACAAGGAAAACACAGGTTCATTGATGAAAGCTAGTACATTAAAATCTAATGATGGCTAGCGGAGGCAGGATAGCCAGCAAAAAGGGAAAGACAGTGAAGGAGAGGAGGACCAGGCAACTTGGACCGGGAATAGGGCATCTGGGAATGAGCGCCCACTGG
The DNA here is from genome assembly GCF_001458135.2 of Marmota marmota marmota. Classification (NCBI taxonomy): domain Eukaryota; kingdom Metazoa; phylum Chordata; class Mammalia; order Rodentia; family Sciuridae; genus Marmota; species Marmota marmota. The sequence goes on along the minus strand of NW_026000119.1, from coordinate 3,952,539 downwards.
GCTCCTCTGCATTGTAGTTAACGACTTAGGCCATCTCTACTAAGATATGGACCATTGATTAAATATAAACTATTTTTTTAAAATGCATGGAATTTATGGAAGAACAAAGAGCAAGAAAGCCAGAAAAACAGGCTGTGTGATCTATAACATCTTCCAGAGCCTGGAAGAGCATTTCTGTGTAGCTCCAGGGCTGAGTTCTGTGTATTCCCTGCAGGTGCAGGACCCACTCGCTCCCCATCCTAGGCTCACACTTCAGGCTCAGCCTCATTGCTCTTGCCTCTACCAGGATCAGGTATTTATGTTTATTGCCTTGGTATCACTATCTTTAGGTAACTGTCTCTGTGCATATATGTACTTCCTAAGTCTCCTCCCCACATCCTCCCTCTGACATTGGATTGGACTAAATCAATCAATCAATCAGTTGATCAATCAATCTCGTGTAAGAAAATTAATGGGCATGTCTGTCTTCAGCTAACTAACTCAGCTCCCACAGGCCAGTCTCCATGAGGCTATTCTGAAGTTGTGAACCTATCCCTGGTCCGGAAGGAACTACCACAACAGTGATGTTACATCAGCACCAATGGAACATTATGCTCTCACTTTGGGCTGCGCAGCCTCGCAGAAGTAGATGCACAGTACCTGCTCATAAAAAGGTTCTGGAGTCAGGCTGCCTGGGTCCTGGCTGTTATTAGCTCTAAGTTACTCAACATCTTTAAGCCTCAGTTTATCAGCTGTCAAATGGAAAGACAGTGGGAAGTAATAAAACTTATGAAAGTATTATTTATGGTGAATACTGAGTGTTTGGGCACACCCTTAAATTCTGTGCCTGCCTCACTCACCTGAGCTGAGACACACCTGGTGGTGGCAGTGATGCTGTGATCTGGAGCCCAGGCTCAGCAGCAGCCTCCCAGAATTCTACCACTTGCATCTCAATGTCCAGATTTCCCTCGCTATTCCTGTGGACTTATTTTCTCTTCTGTTTTCTCCCTATCTTGGTTGTTTTGTGGTTGTTATTAATGACTTAGAGTATTTTTTTTTTTTTTTGGCTTGAAAGAGTCATGCTTGGAATACCTTCTGGACTTGGCCTAGAGCCATTACATAGGAAGTCAGTGTATTCCTGCATAGATGTCTATCCTTTATTTCATTTTGAAGGAAAATGATGTTTGTTTAAATAAAATGCTGAACTGCCATTTTGTAAACCCAGGGCCTTTCAGGAAAGGTGAGACAGTATGAAAATAAATTATCAGTTATAAAAAGGTCTTAAATATCAAACTTCATTGGAAGAACTTAAGTTTAAGCCAAAGAATATTTGTTTAAATAAATTCATTGTTGTAGAACATATTTTAAAGAAAATACGAAGCCTAATTAAGAATTTGCTAAATAGAATGTGTTAGCAAGATAGCCAAGGGTTGATCTCAGCTAAAACATTCATATAAGGACTTGGAACTCAAGAGGAAGAAATCAGGAAATTGGGAAACTCAGAAAGCAGTGAACAGCATGAATTAGAAGATGGCAAGAGGACAACAGGAACAGAAGCAGACTGTGGTAACCTGGAGGCCCCTGGGTCTGTTTAGAGAAGCAGTGGCCCCTCACTATCACTGATGGTTGTCATTCAAAAATCCACACTAACCTTCAAGATACTTCAATTTCTTAGGACAAGCCAGAAACCAAGATCTTTATATGAAAGCACTCACATTTTAAAATACTAGTATTTTTTTAAAACCACATAAGCAGGCAAAATAAAACAAGACTGAGTTGTGAATTTTTAAAATCTCTGCATGGAAAATAGTCTTTTCTAAAATGGGGAAGGAGATGTGTTTTCATTCTTCCCTTCTGAAATTCTATCCTGAGCATTTTTTTTTTTTTTTGTAGTAGGGATTGAACTCAGGAGCACTTTACCACAAAGCCACATGCCAGTCCTTTTAATATTTTATTTTGAAGCAGAGTCTCACTAAGTTGCTTACGGTCTCACTAAATTCCTGAGGCTGTCTTTGAACTTGTGATCTTCTTCTTCAACCTCCCAAGTTGCTGAGATTACAGGCATGTGCCACTGTATCAGGCTTATCTTGAGCATTTCTGAAGCATGGAAAATTTTAACTTATGTGAATTAAAACACCTTTGTTTCAGGTAACCAAAACTAAAATGCCATTTGTAGAAGTCTGGGGAACACAGAATCAAAGTTCTGACTTGCTGAAAGATGACACAGGTGTCCAAATTGGTTTACTGAGTTGCTCAGTTAGTACTCTCTTCAGTGAAGAGAAGAAATGACAGATCCTTTATGACATTTCCCAGCAAAACCTTATGTCACCATCTCATGGGTTCTCCTTGCAGAGCAACTGTCATTCTAAAACACTGTGTTTAACTCATGAGCTAGAAAAGGACCACCTGAAAGAAATCTGCTGGAACTCAGAACTACAGAATAATTGGGCAGTGACCATATTTAATATTTAACAAGTTGAGCTGCACTCGGAGGCATTATTATTTTTTGCTTTGCTCATCTGACAAATACAATGTGCATGCTTTAAGCAATCCAGTGTGGGCCTCACCTCTCACAGAATTTAAGAGAACATATCTGGTCTTTGATGAAAGGGGTTCCCAAAGCCATAGGCCTACACCAGCCTTGAAGTTGATTCTTCTGAGTTTGAGATGCTAGGCTATAATTTAAGTTAGTTAGTGCATGCATTCTATTTGGGAATGTCTCGGGGTCTTTAAAAATTAAGGGAAAGAAGAAAAAATCAAAGGAGAACCCTGAGGGGAGACACAGGGGAACAAGATACAGAGGGAGTAAAAGCTTCACTGAGACTTATGTTGCTTCCCTTCAAGGCAAGTAGAAAGAAAACAGATAACGACAAAAAGTGAAGTGACTCCAATATCCACTTCATAAATGTTGTTGCATTAAAAATCCCCCAGACACTGAATTCCATAAAGATATATTGTTATTGTCAATTTAAAATAAAATTTAAGCTGAGTACAATGATGCATACCTGTAATCCCAGCTAAGACAGAAGGCTCACAAGTTCAAGGCCAGTCTAGGCAACTTAGTGACAGTTTGTTTCAAAAACAGCATTTTAAAAGGGCTGGAGATGTAGCTCAGGGGTAGAACAGATGACTAGCATGCATAGAGGCACTAGATTTTAGTCCTACTAATGCAAAAATAAATAAATAAATTAAGTTAAATAATTTTTTAAAATCCATAATGCTCTCCCTCAAATTTAGCCCCAGGCTTATACTTTGCAACACGATTCAATATAACACAGGTTCAAAAAGAATAAAAGCAGTGGACAGCCAGTCCACCAGAGCTCATAGCAATAGAATTTGACCTACATTGCTGAAATGCCCACTTTGTCCTTCTGGGTCTTTTTATAGCTAAAATTCAGAAAGGAGATGACTGTAAAAGTTAGTGTCAGTGTGTTTGACATGCAACCTTTGTCTTTTGAATAATTCTTGTCTCAAGAGCAGCCCTCTATCTAGGAAAATAAAATAGCACTTTTTTAACTAACTAAAATAGAAAAATGTGAATTCTTTTTCCCCTGGGAAAAAATAATAATAGAAAGGGTAGGCTCTCCTACAATCCTATTGTTGTGAGTCTTCAGAGATGATCTCCATCTCTTTTGAATTTACATTGCTTGGTTTGTTAATTTTTATTCATGCAGCATCTTCCAGAAAGCCACTGGGCATCTTCACAGGCCAGGAGACAATATCACGGAGTCATGATAATATAGACTCTGCTAGGGAGTCTGATTTCCTTCTCCTGTCAAAACCTTCAAGGAGAGTTGTGACTACCCCAAAACAGCAACTTTCAATTTCCCTTAAGCTAGATGCGGTCTTCAGATCCTCATGGTGAGGTAAAGGGCCCAAACCACTCTTTCTGATGCTGGTAGGAAATACATCACAGGGCAGGAATTTAGCTCTCAGGTGCTATAATTTCATCCCCTGGTTTGTATTTCTTGATTGTACAAATACACTTCTCTGTATAACCTGTTGTTATAAAGATTTTTGTTCTTTCTTTACCTGCCTCCAAAGGACACTTAGATCATTCTCAGGGACAACAGAGGATAATGCAGGAAATACATGACCAAAAAATATAGGGAAATACATTTGGGAAAACACAAAATTTGGAGCATATATTTGAAGAAAATAGAGTACAGGCTGTGAGTCATTTCTGGGAAGAAAATTATTAAGAAAAAATGATCCAGCAATTGTGTTCCTTGGTATTTACCCAAACGAGTTGAAAACATGTCTACACAAAAACCTGCATATGGATGTTTATAGCAGATTTATTCATAATTGTCAAAATTTGTAAGCAATCAAGATGTCCTCCAGTTAGATAAATGGATAAATAAACTGTGATTATATCCAGAGAATGAAATATTATCCAGAACTAAAAAGAAATGAGACAGAGGTAACATCAGATAGATGGCTGACTGGAGGGACTGGTGGGACACCATTAAATGAGAAGACATTTGCATTACTGATGTTTCAGAAATAGAAAAGGCAAAAGGCATAGAAAACCCACTCAATGAGAAAATTGCTGAAAACTCTCCAAATTTTGGGAATTATATGGACAAACAGGTCCAGGAAGCTTAAAAAAAATTAAGAGAATAGACTGAAAAAGATCCAGTTATAGTCAAACTGTCAAAAGTGAAAAGCAAAGAGCATTCTAAAAATGGCAAAAGAAAAAAAATCCAGTCACATATAAAGGGATCCAGACTACCAGCAGACTTCTGCAACTTCTCAGCAGAACCTTAGAGACCAGGAGAAAATGTAATAACATATTCAAAGTTGTGACAGAAAAAAAAATTACCAAACAAGAATACTACTCCCAGTAAAGGTACCCTTCAGAAATGAAGAAATAACATTTCTTCATTTGCTTAAAACAGGAATTCATCACCACCCTATAAGAAATACTTAAAGGAGTCCTACACTAGAAGGACAATAGCTGCCATCACAAAAACATGTGAAGTCAAAACTCATTAAGAGAGCAGAAAACAAAAGACCGAGAGAGAGAGAGAGAGAGAGAGAGAGAGAGAGAGAGAGAGAGAGAACCAAACCTTATCAACACAGAGAAAATAACAAGCTACAAAGATGAAAAACAAGGGAGGTAGGAAAGAACAAAGAATGTATAAAACAAACAAACAACAACAACAACAAAAAAAAAAAGTTAGAGGTATATCCCTACTCCTCCAATAATAACTTTGAATATGAATAAATTAAATCCCCAATTAAAAGATTTAGACTTCAGTGATTGTTTCTTTTGCTGAGAAGAAGCTTTTTAGTTTGAATCCATCCCATTTATCAATTCCTAATTTTAAATTCTTGCACTATAGGAGTCTTACTAAGGAAGTTGGGGCCTAATCCATCATAATGGAGATTAGGGCCTACTTTTTCTTCTATTAGGCACAGGGTCTCTGGTTTAATTCCTAGGACCTTGACCCACTTTGAGTTGAGTTTGGGGCTTAATTTCATTTTGTTGCATATGGATTTCCAGTTTTCCCAGCACCATTTGTTGAAGAGGCTATCTTTTCTTCAATATATGTTTTTGGCATCTTTGTCTAATATAAGATAACTGTATTTACGTGGGTTTGTCTTTGTGTCCTCTATTCTGTACCATTGGTCTACAAGTCTATTTTGGTGTCAGTGCCATGCCATTTTTGTTACTATTGCTCTGTAGTATAGCTTAAGGTCTGGTATAGTGATGTCATCTGCTTCACCCTTCCTGCTAAGGATTGCTTTAGCTACTCTGGGTCTCTTATTTTTCCAAATGAATTTCATGACTGCTTTTTAGATTTCTATGAGGAATGTCTTTGGGATTTTGATCGGAATTGCTTTAAATCTGTATAGTGGTTTTGGTAGTATGGTTATTTTGACAATATTAATTCTGCCTATCCAAGAACAAGGGAGATCTTTCCATATTCTAAGGTTTTCTTTAATTTCTTTCTTTAGTGTTCTGTAGTTTTCATTGTAGAAGACTTTCACCTCTTTTGTTAAGTTGATTCCCAAGTTGTTGGTTTTTTTCAGGCTATTGTAAATGAGATAGATTTCCTCATTTCCCTTTCAAAGAATTTGTCACTGATATACAGAAATGACTTTGATTTATGGGTGTTAATTTTATGTCCTGCTACTTTGCTGAATTCATTTACTAGTTCTAGAAGTTTTCTGGTGGAATTTTGTGGGTCTTCTATGTATAGAATTATATCATCAGCAAATAGTACTAATTTGAGTTATTCTTTTCCTATCCTTCTCCCTTTAATTTATATTGCCTGTGTAATTGTTAGGGCTAGTGTTTCAAGAACTATGTTAAACAGAAGTGGTAAAAGAGGGCATTCCTGTCTTGTACCAGTTTTTAGAGGGAATGCTTTCAATTTTTCTCCACTTAGAAGTGAATAGAGAGCCTAAAGAATGAGAGCAAATTTTTATCACGTGCATATCAGATAGAGCACTAATCTCTAGGATAAAGAATTCAAAAATCTTAACACCAAAAACACAAATAACCCAATCAATAATGGACCAAGGAACTGAACAGACACTTCTCAGAAGATGATATACAATCAATCAACAAATATATATATATATATATATATATATATATATATATAAAGTTCAACATCTCCAGCAANTAAATGAATAAAGAAAATATGGTATATATATATAATGGAATATTACTCAGCATTAAAAGAGAATAAAATCATGGCATTTGCAGGTAAATGAATAGAGTTGGAGAATATAATGCTAAGTGAAGTTAGCTAATCCCCCAAAACCAAAGGCCAAATGTTTTCTCTGATATAAGGATGCTGATTCATAATGGGATGGGGGGACAGCATGGGAGTAATAGATGAACTTTAGATCAGGCAAAGGGGAGGGAGTGGAAGGGAGGGGACCTGGGGGTAGAAAAGAAGGTGGAATGAGACAGGCATCATTACCCTAAGTACATGTAGGAAAACACAAATTGTGTGACTCTACTTTGTATACAATCAGAGACATGAAAAATTGTGCTGTATTTGTGTAATATGAATTGAATTGCATTTTGCTGTCATATATAACAAATTATAATAAATAAAATTTTAAAAAAAGAAAAGAAAAAGATTTAGACTGAATAGACTTTAAAAATACAAGAACCCATAACATGCTAACTGTAAGAAATTCACTTTATCAGTAAGGATATACCTAGGCTGAAAGTGAAGGAAGGGAAAAAGATATACCATGTAAATGAAAACCAAAAATAAGCAAGAGTAGCTATACTTATATCAGATAAATTAGAAATTAAATCATAGACTGTAAAAAGAGACAAAGAAGGCCATTATATAATGTTAAAGAAATTAACCCAACAAGAGGAAATAACAATACCCACTCCCCACACACACACAAACACACACATACACACACACCTAATGCTAAAGCACCCAATGATATAAAACAAGCACTATTGGTCTACTAGGAAATATGGACTCTAGTACAATAAAAGTTGGAGACTTCAAAACCCTGCCTTCATCAATGAACAGATCACTCAAAAAAAATCAGAGTTAAATTGTACTATAGGAAAATGGACTTCACATTACAGAACATTTCATCCAATAGCTGCAAGATACTTTTTCTTCTCATTAGCATGTGGAACATTCTCAAGGATTGACTATGTGTTAAGTAACAAAACAAGCCTAAAGAAATTTTTTTAAAAGTCACAATCATATCATACATTTTTCTCTAATTACAACAGAATACAGGCAAATGGAATAAAGATCAAAACAAGAGGATTTAAACAAATAAAATTAACAAATTAAACAATATATTCTTAAAAACCAGTGAGTTGATGAAGATATCAAAAAAGGGAATTTAAAATTTTCTTGAAACATATGAAAATGAAAACACAATATATCAAAACCTATGGTATACAGAAAAAAGCAGTACTAAAAGGAATCTTTATGACCATAAGGCCTAACATGAAAAAAGAAAGAGAGGAGTTGAGAAGAGAAAATAAAAAGGAAAAAAAGAAAGATTTTTAAATAAACAATTTAGTGGTATAACTCAAGGAACTAGAAAGTAGAAAACCTAACAAACCCAAATTTAGTGGCAGAAATAACAAAGATCAAATATCAATGAAATACACTTTCATTAGGGCAAAAAAGATCAATGGTATTTGAAAATTAGAACAAAATTTTAGCTAGACTAACCGAGAAAAAAGAGATAGAAGACCAAAATAAATAAAATCAGAGATAAAAAGGGAAACATTACAAGTGATACCACAGAAATATAAAGTATCATTAGGGACTATTAAGAACAAGCATACGCCAACAAACTGGAAATTTTAAAAGCAATGAACAGATTTCTGAACACATACCAAAACTGAAAGATGAAGAAGCAAAAAATCTGAACAGCCCAATCACAAACAATGATATTGAGTCAGTAATAAAAAATCTCCCAAGAAAGAAAAGCCCAGATCAGATGGCTTCAACACCAAATGTTACCAAACCTTTAAAGAAATAACACCAATTATTCCCAAACAATTTTAAAGAATTGAAAGTAATAAAATTCTTCCAATTCATTCTATTAAAGCAGCATTACTGCTATCAAACCAGACAAGGGCACAACACAAAACAGAAAGCTACAGACTACTATTCCTAGTGTAAGAATTCTCAAAAAAATAATAGCAATCTGAACCCAACAACACTTTAAAAAGATTATAAACCATGATCAAGTGAGATTTATCCCAAAGATGCAAAGACAGTTCAACCTATGCAAATCCAGAAATGTGATATGCTATACCAACAGAATAAAAGACAAAAAACACATGATCCCCTCAATAGATTCAGAACATGTATTCGACATCCCTTCATAATTAAAATAATCCTCAAAAAATCAGGTATACATGGAGTGAAGCTCAATACAGTAAAGGTTATAAATGACAAACCCACAGCCAATATCATACTGAATGGGAAAAAGCTGAAATTGTTTTCTATAAGATCAAGAAAAGACAAGATTGAACACTTTCATCATTCTTGAGGACTTAAATGTGAGAACTAAAACTATGTAGCTACTAAAATAAAACAAGGGAAATAGGTTGGGGCTGGGGCACAGTGGTAGCGCACTTGCCTGGCATGTGTGAGACACTGGGTTTGATTCTCAGCATCACATATAAATACATAAATAAAATAAAGGTCTATCAACAACTAAAGAAATTTTTAAAAATAGGGGAAACACTTCAGGGCATTGGTCTGGGTGTTGAGAGCCACAGTTTAGTCGGAATGACGCCTGGCATTTTTGCTAGAGGGAATGGTTGAAAAGTGACCCTGCTCCGGGAATAGGGCAGCTCCAGGATTAGGGTGGATCCTGCTGCCTCAGGCGCGGACTTTGCAGTTCCCGTGGAGTTCTCTTGGGGGTTCCCAGAGAATTGGAGCAGGCAGAGACCCGTGGAGGGTGTGTGTTCCTGGGAAGTGTGTGTAAAGTGCTGGTGAGAGTTCAGGAATAAAGAGTTGCTGTTTGAACCTACAAGGCTTTGTGGCGGCTCCGTTATTTGTGCCCAGCCAGACTGCAGCATCTGGGAAAGATTTTTTGGCTATGATTCCCCAAAGTACAGGCAATAAGAGCACAATTAACAAATGGAATTACATCAAACTAAAAACCTTCTGAATGGCAAAGATAACAACAGAATGAAGAGACAACCTAAAGAATGGGGAAAATATTTACAAACAATTCATCTGACAAGGGGTGAATTTCCAGAATATGTGATGATCTCAAATAACTCAACAGCAAAGCAACAACAACAACAATAGAAATCTGAGTTTAAAATGGGTGAATAGCCTGAATAGATCTTCCCCAAAGAGGGTATAAAAATGGCAAGCAAGACTATGAAAAAATATTCAACATCACCTATCATCAGGGGAATGCAAATCAAAATTACAATGATCATCTCGCCCCAGTTAGAACAACTATTATCACAGACACAAAAAATGAAAAATGCTGGTGAGGATGAAGAGAAAGAAAACATCTCATACACTGTTGGTGGAGATGTAAACTAGTACAACCACTTGGAATACAGTATGAAGATTTATCAGAAAAGTACAAATAGAACTGCCATATGCCTCAGAATTCCTACTACTAGATACATAACCAAAGGAGCTAAAATTAATATATAAAGGAGATACCTGCACTCCCATGTTTACTGCAGTACTGTTCACAGGAACCAAGATTGGACTCAACCTTGGTGTCCATTGACAGATGAATGAATAAAGAAAATACAGGAGTTGGGTGCAATGGCACAGGCCAGTAATCCCAGAAGCTCAGAAGGCTGAGGCAAAGCCAGCCTCAGCAACAGCGAGACCCTATGCACAGTCAATGATACCCTGTCTCTAAATAAAATACAAAATAGGGCTGGGGATGTGGCTCAGTGGTTGAGTGTCCCTGAGTTCAATCCCCAGTACCACCCCCCTGCCATAAAAGAAAGAAAATATGGTACATAGATACAATGAAATATTTTTCAGCCATAAATAGAATGAAGTTCTATCATTTGTCTCAACATGGAAGGATTTCAAAGATGTTAAGTGAAATAAGTCAGGCACAGTAAGAGAATCTGCATGTTCTCACTTGTGGAAACTGAACAGTAGAATAGTGGTTACCAGAGCCTGTGAGGGGCTTGGAGGTCACATGAAGAAAGGATGGCTAACAGGTGTAGGGTGGCAGCTAGACAGGAGAAATACTTCTAATGTTCTATAGAACAGTAGAAAACTATACTTGACAATAATTAATTGCATATTTCAGCATAGCTAGTAGAGAAGACTTTGTTTACTTCCCCAAACAAAGAAATGATAAGTGTCTGAAATAATAGCTATGCCAGTTACCCTGACCTGATCATTACACATTGTATACCTGTATGGAAATGTCCCACTGGACCTCCAAATATATACAATTACTCTGTGTCCATTAAAAATAAAAACTATGTTTAAAAAATTAAAATAATATAAAATAAATAAAACCATGGAAAGAGAGGAAGGAAATAGAAATACATATTGCTAAGTCCAAAAAGCCTATCTGAAAAGGCTACATAGTATATGATTCCAACAACATGGCATTGTGGAAGAGGCAAAATGATGGAGATGGTAAAGATCAATGGTTTACAGGTGTCGAGGGAAGGAGGGATGATTAAGAGGATTTTTAGGGAAGTAAAACTATTCTATATGATGCTACAGTATGGTGATAGAATATGGATACATGCCATTATATATTTATCAAAACCCACAGAATGTATGAGAGTGAACCCAATGTAAACTATGGACTTTGGGTAACAACCAGGCATCAAGGGAGGTGCATGATTCTACCAAATGCCCCCACTCTACCATAGGATGCTGTGGAAAGTAGAGAAGGCTGTACATGCTGGGTTAGTGGAGGGCTCAGAAGGACAAGAGAACACTGCTGAGGGTGTCTGGATAGAATCAGAAAATGAGAATACTACAGAAGTGTTCTAGAGCCACTTTAAATCTATAGCAGGAGAAAACTATAAGCTACCTGTCCAGGGACCTGAGACAACATTGGACACCATCACTGCTCATGGCATGCTTTGCTGGGTTGTAAAGTGAGGACCTGGGATCTTTTTCAAGTGGATTCAACATTTACGAAGCTCTCAGATATTTGATGCAAGAGCAAAGTGAGCAGGGGAAAGATACAGACAATAACAAAACACAATTTCTGTTTGGAGGAGAGCTTACAGTTGGGTGGGAAAGAGGGACACTACCTTCATAAACAGGGAGGGTGAAGGGGGAGGGGTGTGGGAGGAAGAGATAATCATATCTGAATAAAAAGCTGCCAGCCTCAGTACTCCATATTGGACTATTGGCTCCCAACCAACTGCATGCACAGTGACCACAGGTCATCTAACCAGTTAATGTCTCCCTCCAAATTGAACTTAGAGGTAAAGAATGCAATTTTAGGAGCAAGGATAAGATCTTTCTACTCATCAAAAACAGCACCCTGCTTGCTAATGCTAGGAATTCCACTCTTGCAACTCAGTTTCATCAGCCTTTGCCACGTATTGAAATGCAAATAGCCTTAAGAAAGACTAGATGTGAAGCCATATAATGCAAGTGCAACTTAGTTTGAATTTATTTATCTGATCTGAAAAGATGGCTTTGATAGGAGAAAGGATACCATAAAGTCAAAATCACTGAACACAGAGAAATATTTGGGTGGGAGATTGAGAATATTTAAAACATTATTAACATCAGGCTTTGGCAAATTAATTTTCTTTCTGATAATATGGAATAAAAGCACAAAAGGCTTGATCCATGGAAGAAAGAACTGATAAGCTAGACTTCATTAAAATTAAAAATTTCAGCCAGGAGTAATGCCACATGCCTATAGTCCCAGCTACTGGAAAGGCTGAGGCAGAAGGGTCAGTTGAGTTCACAAGTTCAGGACCAACCTGGGCAACACAGTGAAACCCTGTCTGAAAAGAAAAGAAAGGAAAATTAAAATTTCTGTTCTACAAAAAATACTGTTAAGAGAATCAAAAGACAAGACACAGATTGGGAGAAAATATTTGCAAAATACATATTGGATGAGAGATGAAAATTTAAAACTTAACAATAAGGAATACTAAGAACATTTAGAACTTAGCAACAAGGAATAATCAGAATAAAAAAATTGTCCAAAGGACTTAACAGACACTTCACAGAAAGGAGATATACAGGTGAAATAAGCATCTGAGAAGATGGTCCACATTACATATCATGGAAATACACATTAAAACAACAATGAGATCCTACTGCACAACTATGAAAATGGTCAAAATCCAGAAAACAGTCAACACTAAATGCTGATGAGGACATGGAATGACAGGAAGGTGCCACCTCTTTGGAAGACAGTTCAGCATTTTCTTACAAAACTAAATACATTTTCACTGTACAACCAAGTAATCATATTCCTTGAGGAGTTGAAACATTTGTACACACACCTACACAGGTGTTTATAGCTACTTTATTCACATTTGACAAAATTTGGATGTAACCAAGATGTCTTGCTATAGATGAATGAATTAAATAAACTGTGGTACATCCAAACAGTGAAATATTATTCAGTACTTTTTTTAAAAAAAAAAAAAGTGCCATTAAGTCATGAAAGGACAAGAGAAAACTTAGGTGCACATTATTAAGTGGAAGAAGTCAATCTGAAAAGATTACATACTGTATGATTCCAACTGTATGACATTCTGGGAAAAAATGAAAGGATGGACACAGTTAAAAAAAATAGTGTTTTTTTGGGGGGGTGAGGTGGAAAAGAAGAGGGATGAAAATGTGGAGAACAGAGGACTTTTAGGACAGGGAAAGCAATCTTTATGACACTATAATGTTGAACACACATCTTTATACATTTGTCAAAGTCCATCTAAAGTGCAACACAGTGAACTCTGATGGACTTTGGGTGGCAATGACGTTTCAATCCATAGTAACAAATGTACCACTCTGGTGAGATGTTGATAATGGGGGAGGCTAAGCATGTGTGGGGACAAAACAGCTCTAAAAAGTTTAATCTTTAAAAATTTAAGTGGAATGAAAATATTGCAGCCATTGAACATTTACAAAGCAACCATAACTAATTATGTCATGTACACTATTAAGATTTTTATTAATCTTGAAAAGATACGAAGAAAGTAGCATCTAACCACACTCACTGAAATTTGGGTAATAGAACATGAATTTTCCCAGTCCTTGCCCTTCATACATTTACTTTCCTGATTCCTTTCAACAATGGGAATCAAGAACAGGTTTGGGGTATTCCCATGTCCTATAGACTCTATCTCAATATAATCTAATCTCTGTAAGCAGATTTTCCAGAAAGATTAACATGACCTAGTATGACCTTGACAATATGACTATGACTTTGATGCTCTCTCAGGAGGATCCTGGGCACCACCACTATCATGCTGACCCCCAAGGCTCACATCCCCTTACAGCTCTGGCCTAAGTACATACATAAAGAAAATCTGTCCCTCACTTCTCTTGGACTATTGAGGCAATTGCCACTTTAAAAAAAGGAATCAAATTTACAACAGAAATAACATAAAAATTACCTGATTTATACAGGTACCTGATCCTGCCAATTAGCTACTAGAGAGACCTCAGACCCTGGCTGTTCACAACTGTTCATGACTTCAGAGAAGCAGCCATGATATTCCTACACTTTTAAGTGTCACCTGGACAGAGGTCAACTCTGTAATAGGCTGTGTTGGTCAGCTTTTCGTTGCTGTGACCAAAATAGCCAATAAGAACAACTCAGAGGAGGAAAAGTTTATTTGGGATCACAGTTTCTGAGGTTTCAGTCCATGGTCGGCTAACTCCATTGCTCTGGGCCCACACATCATGGTGGAAGGGCATGGAGAAGGAAAGCCACCCACCTCTTGGTAGCCAGGAAACAGAAAGAAATGCGGGACGGAGGGGATGCACAGGAGGACCCAAGGACAAAATATGTAATACCCCAGGCATGCCCCCAATGACCTACTTCCCCCAACCATGTCCTATCTGCCTGCACTCATTACCCAATTAGTCCATTCGGATTATTAATCCATCAAATGGGCTAATCCACTGATTAGGTCACAGCTCTCATGATCTAATCATTTCACCTCTGAACATTCCTGTGAAGTTACACAGGAACTTCTGGTAAACATTTCATATCCAAACCACAACAAAAGCTCCATACATATTTACCTACATGATAGCACTAAATTCATATAACCACACACACACACTCACACACACACACACACACACAGAGGAAAGGTGGAAGAGAATGAGCAGCTGAACTGTTATCATACTCCTCCATTAAATTATAACATTCTCAAGGGCAGATTCTTATGTCAGTATTTATATCACTCCCGATGGCCAGTACAGCCTCTGGTATAATCAGGTGCCCAATAAATAATTGTTGTGTTAAAGAATGAATGAATTAAACTTGATGATTTCTCCCACTACTTAAAATATGAAGTAAAAGACTAATTCAATGCTCTATCATAGCCTCTGATAAACTCTGATTTTAAGGACATCATCAATAAAGTCTCTATTGATAAAACTCCAGTTTTAACATCTCTCTACTGTTCACTTTCCAACAGAGAAGATTTTAAAATATACTAAGTTAGAGAGATAACAATCAATGGAATTAGCAACCAACTGGAGAAGAAACCAGTTTAAGGCAAAGGTAATACTTTAAAAACTGTACATACACTCACAGAGGCAGAAAGAAGTTCCTATATTCAAATTAAGATAAAATGTCATATCCATCAAGAGCCCATATTTACTGAGCACCTACTATGCACCAGGAAGTATGACAGGCACATCATTTATATAACTTTATCCAATCCTTCTAATAACCCCACAAGCTAAGAATCATCATCTCCATTTTGCAGAGTTCAAAGTAAGACTCAGAAAAACGTTTTTGTCTATGGTCACTTGTTTAAGGCATGAAGAGCATGAACTTTGAAGCCAAACAGATTAGGTTTAAATTCTAGCCCTGTCTCTTCCTAGATGAGTAATTTTGAACAAACACAACATGTCTTGGTTTTCTCATCTGCAGAATGGAGCTAATATTCATGCCAGTTCCTAAATCATTGCTTCTCATCTCCAAACTCACCTTTCTATACCCAATTCTGGGATGCTGGGGCTGGGACTCTGCAAAACACATTTTTGCTTCATCAACCTCCCTGCCAGTGTAAGCACTAGAGGAGGCTGTGGAGCTGGAAGGGAAGGGACTTGCCCCTTCCGGTGCACCTGCTTGGAGCATCCATCATCTCAGCAGCACCAACTTCCTTTCCTCCCTGCAGAGCCCCCGGGCCAGTTCGCAGTTTTCCCGGTACTTGAGAATCAGCCTCACCCGTGTGCTCCTCAGAGAAACCAGTTTTCTAAGCCTCTGACTGTTCTTCGAGGTCTGAATCTCAACTCTGTGGGTGCTCCTCTAAGTGTCTAAGAAGTTTTAGTAGTCCCAACTCTTTTCCTTGTTCCCTCAGCCAGAGGGGAGGTAGCTGCTTCCTAGAATTGCTACTTCATGATACCTTACAGCTACTTCTCTTTTTCCTATTTTATTACCTAGTTAATGACTTCACACATGGTCAATGATTCTTCCTATTAAATTCTCTGCTTAAATTACTGATGTGGGTTCATTCTCCTGACATACCCTGAGGAATACAACATCTACTTCAGAAAGTTGTTGGGAGTATTAAATGAGATAAGCATTGTACAGTGCTCTTGCTGTACCTGAAGCAGGGAATTTGCAATTATTATCTGTAAGTGTTGCAGCTGAGTGGGAGCCCCAAGCCTACCTTCCAGCCAATATGGGGCATTTCTAGCAAAACATACAAATATCTACACAGCTCTGGGCTTATGCTTGCCACCTATATTGCTTCTTTTAATCTAAGAACCTCTCAGATGCTTTGCATTCTTGCAATATTTTCTCTCTGACAATTGACATCAAGAAAGGTTTTGCAAGTACTCCAACCACTGCAAATGTCTACATTGAACTTCTCCAAATTCTAAGAAATCCATGCGCATCACTACCCTGTTTATCATTAGGAATTGGCATAATTTAAGTGTATGGAAGTGTGTGTATGTGTGTCCAAGGGTTAAGATTTTGGTATTTCAAATATTCTATTTTTTTCCAGTTGTTTTTTCCCTCTTGTTTTGTATGTATTGTTTTATCAACTTTCAATAAAATACAGAATTTTTTAAAAAATTATTAAGTGCTTATTTTGTGCTGAGCATTGGAATATAAGTGTCTTCACATATATGATCTCATTTTATCACTAATTTATACTACACTAGAGGGTATATACATCTTCTTTGCACAAATGTGTCCGAGATCACATAATAAAGTGACAAACCAAGAATTAACACCAATTTCTTTGGACTCACAGAGCTCATTTTTTAAGCAGTTCACCACGGGCCATACGAAAGGGTCATTATCCACAATAGATGCTCAGAGAATAATGTGTAGTAAAAATATAAACTGAAATAGGAACAAATTCCTCCGCTGGGCAGGGCTTAGAAAATAACAGAGGGGACTCAGGTAGAACATCTGCTGACTCATTTTCCAGAATTCTTTTAAGCCATGGGAAAATTCTCAGCTTCTGTCATTAGGTTTTAAGACTATCTGTCAAATTCTGTTTCATTTCAAGGATCTGTCTCTAATTTCACTTTTATTATTATGGAGGCAAAGAAAATGAAAATCCAAAAACACTTTGTTTCTAGAGATATCCTGGTCCTCCAAAGACAATTCTCTGCAGTTGTGTAGGGGGAGAAGCACCCACCAAAAATGATTATTTATTACAGGAAAAAAATGTAGAAGGAAAAAAATAAACGTACCTTTTGCTTGGTGCTCGATTTCAGGCCAACTCGGGAATGACTTTTGGACTAGAGGAAAAATGAGAAAGAAATCTATGAGGAACACAGTGTAATAGCAGAACTTATTCTGGAGTCGTGTCTTCTAGGGGGTAAAAGTTTCAAGTTAAAAATCCTCTTCCCTAAGCTTCCTTCATGGTATCTAGGAATAGAAAGGCAGCTCAGACTGTGCTGTTAGATTTTATATACTTTATGGAAACCCACAAGTCCTGAGCTGAGAGCAAGAAGAGCCCACACTTCATCAATGCCTCGTTCACATTTACCAGGTCAGCATCTCTCCCTAGAGGACACTGGCAGAAGCCCAGACTGCAGCATGCAAAGCAACGGTCATAGCTATCACAAGGCAAAGGGAAAGAAGCACAAGGTAGGGTTGGGCAGAGTGAATAAAAACAGAGGCAAGCAAGAAAAGAGAGGAAGGAAATATAGACGGAACAAACAGAAAAAGAAGCAGAATGAAAAAAGAACACACTCATGGCAATATTTCCAAGTGTTCTTCTATGGGGCAGACTTCAAACTCTGCTAATTTGAATATATTTTCATTTCATTGAAACAAATCTCTCAAAAACATTAGTTTGTATAAAGGGTATTTTTGTTTCCAGTTTGTTCATGATTATCTAAACTGATCTGGGATTAAGAAAGATAAACCAGGCATTAAACTATGCCAGAGAATGTTTTAGTAGAGAATATTACTATCATTTTTTCCCCCAGTGAGAAGGAAAAAAGCAAAATTAAGCTTACTTTAGTGTTCAGATAGTGCATATATTTGGCCCTAAGAGTACCATGAATCAAAGTTAATTCTAAACCAATTGCTACAGCATAACTAGAAGAGATGTCTTCTGAAATCAGAAGTCACAAATGTTTTGGTCTCAGAATGCTTTTGCAGTTTTAAAAAGTATGGGGTCTCCCAAAGAGCTTTTGGCTCTACTGATATGGAACTGAGAAATTTTTGAAGTATGTGTTTATTAATTCCTTTTAAAATAGCAATAACAGACCCATTTCATGTTATGTAATATTTTATATACTTTATGTGCACAGTAAAACAAAAAATAAGATAGCATTTACATTTTTTGCAAATCTCTTGAATGTTTGGCTTAAATTAAAAAATAGCTAGATTCTCATATCTATTTCTGCATTTAATCTATTTTGATAGGTCTTTGTTTTCAGAAAGGAAGGAAATCTTACTCAGATAAGTAGTTGGAAAAGGAGTATTTAAATAATCCTTTCAGATTACTATGAATATTCTTCTTTGATAATGTGACAAAACTTGACAAGTGGTAATTTCTTAAGAATTAGTTGCAATGTAGTCTGAAATCATTTCAAGAATACTTTGTACTCTGTTATGTAAACATTTATTGGTCTATCTTATACCTGGAGTAGGTTTTTGTTTTGTTTTGTTTTGTGTTTAGCACCATACTTTGGTCCTTTGGAAAAAAATGGTTAGGTGAGTTTTGCAGGGTTCCCAACTGCTGACCCATTTCATTATATAATATCAAAAAATCACATTTACCAATCATCAGCCTTATCCAAAAACTCTTCAATTGCTAGTATGCTATTAAGATCACAATAGCAGATACAAGTTTTCCAAAATTCTAATTTTCCCTTGAAAGCTTAAATTTTATTATAGGCAACAAATACTTCAAGGAAATTGTTTTTCTTGTAGCAATAGGCCCACTTCATTTATTTTTGCAAATATGTCTGCCAGCTACCTGAGTCTGAATAATTCTATTTCATCTCTTATGCTCATAAGTAAAAATGGCCCTTCATGAAATAAGAGGCTAGTCTGGCTTATAATTCAATCACACAAGTGCTTTTCCTCAAAACAGCCATTGAACATTTGAATGCAGCAGAAGTGCTTTGTGCACGTCTCACTTTATTGCACAGCATACTTAAAAAGATGTGTACTCGAGGGTTGAGATCCAGCAAACTTAATAATGTTTACTACTTTGTCAAGGGCATTCTCAAGTAAAACAGCTCCCCCAACCCCCAAAGCCCCTGCAACATACTGCAAATGCTCGGTGGTGAAATTATGATTACTAGTGGAGTTTGGTGGTACTGCCTTAACTCATATTAAAGCACCAACTGTTCTAACCACTGTTGCTCTTGCATAATCAGTGCAAATAGTGCCCAGTGCTATAGTTTGGATTTGCTAAGCCCTAAGCCTTAGTTTCCAAGGTAGTGTGCACTTTGGAGATGGTGGAACCTTTTAGGAGGTGGCACCTTATGGGAGGGTCTCAGATCATTAAAGAAATGCCCTCAAATATCACAGTGGGACCTGCTCTCTTCGCCTTTGTCTAATTCTAGCTTAGTGATGTAAGTAGTTTGCACTCCTGTCATAATATGCTGCACCCAACAGAGGTTCAAAGCAATCAAGGTCACTTGATCTTAGATTGAAATCCTCAAAACTGTGAGTTGAAATAAACCTTTTCCCTTTGAAAGTTAATTGCCTCAGGTATTTTATTATAGTAATGCAAATCTGACTAATAAATCCAGCAAAAAGGGAAAGAATGCCTTTTTAATATTAATTATGAAAAGAGTTTTGATTCTCAGATTCCCTTTGAGAATCACCACCCTTAGTTATTTAAAACAATTGATTCTAAAACAATTAGATCCTCCGTCCTTAAATTAAATGAATTTTAGAAGGAAAAGAGCCAATATAAAGTAGTTATTGTCCTGACCTCTTTTTTGCTGCTTCAGAAGAAAGACCAGTAGGGAACAGACTTCCTTCTGATGGATAGAAGCTGCACAGGAACAGAACTTTATTAGAAATCAACATTATTCATCTTTCACTTAATCAGTGTTTTAAGATCTGTCTAAACTATTATGAGATGAATTCTTTCCTGCCAATATTCATATGTTAAACTCCTAACCCCTCAAAACCTTAATATGTGACTGGTTTTATATATAGAGATTCTAAAGACATACATAAGGTAAAATAAGATCATTGGCCCAAATCCAATATGATAGGTGTCCTTATAAGAAGAGGAGATTAAGACATAGACAATACACGAACATGGAGGATAAAGATGTTCACCTACAAGACAAGGAGAGAGGCCCTCTGAACAACAACAGCCCTGGTGACAGTCCCAGTCTAGGACTTCTGGACTCTATGATTGTCAGAAAATGAATTTCTGTTATTGAAGCCACCAGCCTGTAGTATTTTATTATTGTAGCCATAGACAACTTATTCATAGACCCTGATAAATCTACTCCAAAGAAAAAAATCAAGAATCCAGAAGAGGGAGATCCAGGAAAACCAAGTGCTGGATCAAAGGGGCCATTATCCTCATGTTCACTGCCAGTCCTGAGAGAGTCTGCCTGGCCCTCCCACACTCCACAGTTTGTAAATATCACTTGGGGTGGTAAACTGGGCCATTCCAAGTCATGGGGTCTAGTGTGGTTCCCAGGCGTGTGCTTTTTTTTTCCTACCAGGGATTGAACCTAGGGGTACTTAACCACTGAGCCACATTCCCAGCCCTTTTTATTTTTTATTTTGAGAAAGGATCTCACTAAGTTGCTTACAGCCTCACTAAGTTGCTGAGTCTGTTTTCAAACCTGCTATCCTCCTGCCTCAGCCTCCAGAGCCACTAGGATTATAGGAGGAGACTACCATTTAACAAGCACCCTGTGGAAGTGAAATAGACATATGGTCTTCAAGCCACGTGGTTGAGAACCACTTCCTGCCAAGGACAATGGTAGCTTAGAATGAGAAATAGGAAAGTACAAGAAACTGGTCTGGTTCTCCCTCTCTTTCTCTTTGATGCATCTGAATAAATGAACTTCTTTTTGCTCTCCCTATTAAATGCCTAGTGTTAACATTCTGGATTTGATTGAACCATGTGGGTGAGCCAGGAGAATTAAATAAAGCAGGCCGAATGTTGGCAAATTACTCAAACTCATCTGCAAGCAGATCTGCAACAATTCTTATCCCATTTAAAAACGTGAGCACACAAATTTCTGTGTTCATTTTATGTCTTCAGAAATTGAGTTGGGCTCCTATATCATATTAAATGCCATAAATATCTATGAATAGGCCTTTGTATACAAGTCAGTCATAATCGGAAACATGACTTAAAGGACAGATATCCCATTTACAAAGAGAATTAAAAGTCACTCAACTAGAGAAATGCCATTTTCATTTGACACAAATGAATTCCCGGGTCTCCTGGGTGTATGTCTTACCTAAGCAGGTTGGGGGTTGGGCTTCGTGAAGGGTCACCTGTGTCACTGTGCCATCAGCCCCCTGTATGCCAAATAGCAGCCTTCTAAAAATTCCTTTTGCACATTATACATTATGGCTAATGTTTATTTTCCCCATAACTCTATTGTAACTGAAATGCCATGAAATTGCAAGAAAAAATAAACTGTTACAATAATAACAATTAAAGCAGATAAATAATAAAATCAATTCAAAAACTATTTTACTTTTTTCCTCACACAATATTTCAAACAATCGAGTGAAATAAAAAGTGTATTAAATTTGAGGAGGATGAAGTGAGGTAGAAATTTTGGTATTCTGAAAAGGTTATCAAGACATGGTATTCACTGTTGATAGGTCTGACAACCCCAAACTCCCCTCCTCCCCCAGGAGGCCCCATTTTTTTAGGATTCCTCTGCTACTTTTAGCAGATTTTGGAAAAACCCTCTCACATGGATGGTTTTAAAGTTTTCCTTGACTCAGCATCACCAGATCACTCTGAGTTGGATTCTTTTTTTTTTTTTTTTTT
>NW_026000119.1:3835926-3930424 GCF_001458135.2 Marmota marmota marmota | reverse complement strand
TTTTTTTTTTTTTTTTTTTTTTTGGTGTTGGGCATGCAAGGCAAACATTCTACCAACTGAACTATATCCCAAGCCCTTCCAACAACTATGGAAAGGGCCACTCAGGCCTCCTAATGGCAAAGAGCAGCAGGAGAACAGAAGTTAGTGGAGCAACTCCCCAGGGCAGGCACACTATTCCAGGCCAGCTCTCACGGGGCCCTTTACCTAGGTAACAATCCTATTGTTACTTTAAACTCAAAAGAAAAAAAATGATTTTCCTCAAACAATTGAATTAAAAATTAGAAAAGATCGGGCAAGGAAAAGAACAGAAGAAAAGACTAAAATAAAAATAACAACATCAACAATTCGTTTTTTGAGCATTTACAATGTGTTATAATTGCACCATCCAACTTACCTGCACTGATTTATTTATGTGACCCTCGTAACATGGCTAAAAAGTCAGCGTAACTGAAGTATTATTTAAATTTTATAAACAGAAAGACTGAGGCATAAAAAACTTAATAATTTAACCAAAGACAACTGCTAATAAGTGTTAGGACCAAGACTTGAACCAGTCCATTTAATTCAAAGCCCATGGTATTCTAACATTATATTATATATGAGAAAAAAATTACCCAAGAAAAAGCTAGCTGAGGCCAAAGGAATATAAATCAGATAATAAGCAGAAAATATACTGCATGAATAATTGCCTTAAAAGAAAGGAAGTCCTGGAGAAGAGATCAGAAATTTACCAAGAAATAAGCCAAGTCACACTGGAGCTGCCAGCAGGGGCCAAGGATCTCCAGGTTGTTCTCTGGAGCCAGATAGTGAATGGCAAGAAGGGAAGAGGAGCCGAATAAGTTAGTGCCAGGACAGGTAAAGGAAAGGTTTTTATGTAACTGGCACCACCTATGCAAGAAACCTTCACAAATCAGGTTGCTTCACTTGGAGATTACTTGCATAGTAGTTTATTGTAGATTTCTAGACATTTAAATAAAAACAACCTACACAATAAGGCTGCCCTCCAGTCCCACATACATGCACATGCAACAAAGAGACAAGGAAACATTATAAACAAAAATCCATGATTTCCTTCTACAACAGAATTATACTAACTGTCCCAGAATTCTGACCTTAATTCTTATTAAGCAGTGCTAATGAAAGTGGTCTGTTCTCTGAAGTTATTCCAAAGTTTAAAACAGCAAAGAGTGGATGTGATTCTGCTTTCCAGAGCTACTTATGAAAACCAGCTTTCTGACATCAAGGTCTGCAGGTGTGAATGAGAACATGACATCACGACTTTAATGGAAAACAAAGCAGAGTTTAAGTGCTCTCTCCCCACAAAGAACATCCAGATTCTCCACCACCCCATCGATCCTGCCCACACTGGAAAGGAGGTTCAAGATTCCTCTGCTGCTTGATCAGATTAGGAAATGTTTCTGTTTGCTCTACCAACATTAGAGTCCAACTTAAGCCCCAAGATGGAGCTGACAAAGGGACAATCTTAAATACAGGCTCTGGTCTAAGGTCCCTTAATTGAAAGTTGAGAATAATTAATAGGATCACCCTGCAAATGGAGTGATTAGCAACCCAAGAACTCATGAGAGTAGTGAGCTGCTTTCCTAGCAGGCTGTATTTGTAAGTGTCATCCCATGTTCAGAGGCTGGGAACAAAGGACACTTCTAAACTGACATTAAGAAAGCCTCCCATTTCATGTCCTTGTCCTGCTTTCCAGAACAAATGGAAAGTTCTACAAATGAGTGTTTGCCATGAAATGATTTGTAGGGTGCGAACAGTGCCATGGAGACTGAGAAGTATCAAAAAGGTACCTCCTTGACTTCTGAGTTGCTTTTTAATGCTGTCTTCTTTGAAAGAAATCACAAGGCTTAACCCAAAAGGCCCATGGTATTTTGAACTGCAATTCTCTCAGAATGCAGGGCCACCCCCTCCTTGCCTAGGAGGGAAAAGATACTGGATTCTCCAACAGACATTCAAGTCCTTAATTTTAGAGCAGTATCTGTCTGAAGGACTGGGACAAAATGTTCCTCTGGTCACTCTGAGCTACTGTGAGTCCTTTCTAGATTCCCTTTCTCCAATTTGATTCCCTTCCCTAGAGACAGTAACAGCTGTGGGCTCAATTCTGTCTGTGGGGGATGGGACTGGAGTGTGCTAATCTGGGAAGCAGCAATGGGTCAGCATCAGCCGCAGGCAGGCAGACATCTGTTGTGCTGGTGAGCTCTGCTTTCATCCTCTTCTTTCTGGGACTTGTGCTCTTATCCTTGCATCAGTTGGGGTCCCAGCAGGAAATGCAGAGTACTCCTGAGAGAGTTTAATGAAGCCATGCTAAACAGACATTGACAGGATTAAGGAAAACCACCCAAGGCTATCAAGGTGGGAAGTGCTTATCACCTCTATTCCCACGGGACAAAGAGAGGAAAGGCTTCCTATGAGTAGGGAACACTGCAGCCATAGGTGAGGGCACCCTCAGGAACACAGTGGCTGCATTCTGTCAAGGAGTCAGTGCACTCTCCCTCCTCTACCCACTAGGCACCCAAGGCCAATGGTGGAAAGCAGAGGAAAGGGAGTTGGGTCCATAGAGACCAGCCTCTGAGTGCCCCTTATAAGTAATGAACATTCTGGGAGGACGCTACATACATATCCCTTCTTCCTGCTTCTTACTAGCTCTTAATTATGGTTTCCTATTTTATTCAGCAGGTGATAATCTATTATGGTCAGTATTTATTTTGAAGCTACATAGTCTCAGATGTGACCAGTGGGAGCCCCTCATATTGCTTCTGTGTCCTTTGGACTTGTCTCTGTCATTCTTTGGAACCCTTCATTATTTCCAAGCACAAATTGTTCTGACTCGTCTAGTACCTTCCTAGCCTCAAGCCTTCAATCAACCATTTCTTCAAGGATCCCTGGTTTCTTTCAGTGAAGAAGTATATATATAGAAAAAGCAGTATTTAGAAGCATATACATAGAGAAAAACCATATCAAATGTATGTACGTATACACACATTTACATTTAAATTTATTTATCTATCTATCCACCTATCTACCTGCCTAGAAATATTGTGAGCTCATATCTATACCTCTAATTCCAATCCAATACCACTGGGTTGATTTTCATTCTCTCCCTGTCCCTATTTATAACCACATTTCTCTTAAAGTGAGAAATTTGGCTTCCACCTTTCTTAACATATGTACTCCTTTCACCAATCTTGCATATGTAGCCGCTCTCTATTACTTCTGCCATCTCCTTTCCCTGGGGAAAGCCCTCTATATCCTGCCTGGGTTCTGTCTCCTCTCACAGAGCTGTCCCACCCACACACAAATAAACTCCTCATCCTCCTCAGTCTCGGACACTTGCTCTGGGCGACCTTCTCTCATGGACACTCTTCAGTTGGGCTCAGACACTCCATGGCAGCCCATCCATGTTCATGAATATTGTCTTCATCATGCATGGTCTTCAACACCTATACTGGACTGTACTTCCACCCTATCCCTCCTTCCCTACCTCCTTCAACTTTGATACCTTCTACGTGGATACTCTACTCTCCACACAGAGCCTCATGTCCACCTTTCACCAGGACATCTACTGCTGGGATGCCCTTCTTACCCAACATGGACTTCAACACCCTGTGCTAGATCATTATCCTTCCCACATGGGCTCCAATCCCTACTAGGAACCACCCTGGCTTTCCACCCTTACCATCAGCATATATGCCTAGCTTGCTCAGCTCCACATAATGGCTTTTGGGTGAAATTATTCAGAAAGAGAAGGGAAAAGAAACAAAGTACAAAGAGGAAGAGCAAAAAAACCAAGGGGCTTTGGTGGCCATGTTACCACCACCATGAAGAACTGTCCAAGGATGCTGCTACTATAGAGGAAAACAGTCCAAAAGTTGCTGCAAGACAGGTTTCTAGCAACATCATTTGAATACCTGGATTCAATCATTCCTGAAGCCAGATATTACTGAATTTTCACTATGTAAAGCAATAAATTAAATTTTGTGCTCAAGCCAGTTCCAATTGGGGTTTCTGTCGCAGGCCAAGTCTTACTAGAGTCACTCTGGTTGTTAATCTAATTCTTACCCTGTGCCACAACTCTAATAATTGACAGACCTTCTGCAATATACCTAATACTAAATGTCTTTTATCATGTATCCCAAATCAGATAACTGGTTTTTCGTAATAATAACGTTACACTACCCCTACTGCACTGTGAGCAGCTGTGAGCACTAAGCTCACAGTTATGTTTTCCCAACCCCTTCTAACCTGACATCTGCTACAAACCCCATCTTTGTTGAATCTGGTATTGTGTCACACCTTGTTTTTTCCAGGCCTCACTTAGAACTAAGGTCACTCAGTCTAAATTTGGTAGCTTGGACCCTAAGTTGAGCCTTTGGAATAATCACAGACATTCTAAGACAAGCTACCTGCTTGGACACTTGAAATGTTACATCTTCTGATAATAGGAAAATACATAGCTGTTGTGCTCTTAAAAGTGACATGGGCTTTATAAATAGTGTTTCACTTACTAATTATAAAAATAGTATAGTATGATCCTATTATTGTCTCTCCCACATTAAAATGAAAACCAAAGCTCAGAAATGTTCCCTGAATGACCCAAAAGCACACGTTTATCAATGTCTGTGCTGGGGTTTGAAGTCAGTCAATCTGTTTGCAAAGATTTTTTTCTTTTCCTTTTAGAAAAAAAATTAATTGTGGTAAAACATACAAAAGCATAAAATTTATCATCTTAACCATCCTTACGTATACAGTTTAGCAATATTAAGTATATTCACATAACCATGCAACTAATCTCCAGAGCATCTTCATCTTACAAAAGTGAAACTCTGTACCATTAAACAACCCTCCATTTTCTACCTTCCTAGTCCCTGACAACCACCCTGCTACTTTCTGTATCTACAGATTTGACTACCCAGGGAACATCTTCAAGTAGAATCATGTAGCATTTCTCTTTTTGTGACTGGCTTATTTCATCTAGCATAATGTCTTCAAGCTTTAGCTAGGTTGTAGCAAGAGTCCAAATGTCCTTCCTGCCTTGGTGATGCAGTGGTGAGCATCATGGCCTTCCAAAATGCCCTTCTTTTTAAAGCTGAATAATATTCCCCTATGTGTACGAAACACATTTACTTCTCTATCCATCTGTCAGAAGGTTTCCTTCTGTGCTAGATAGACATTGAACTACCTCCCATAGGCCTTACTGCCCGTTCCCTCCATTCACATCCTTTTTCAGGACTTCCCCTGGAATGTCTGGGCGCTGGGGCCTGCCCATCTGTTCTTCCTTCCCTCTGGCAGCTGGTGCCCCCACCTGGCCACTCTTGCCACCTGGATAGCCATGGGTGGGGTGGGGGCTTGATTTCCAGCCTCTGGTTTCTCCCTGTCTACACAGGATTCCTCAGATCTCTCCTCCACGCCAGCCCTGTCATGAACCACATCAGCTACAAAGAGCAGGGTTTCTAAGGAGTGCTACTCCCGGCATACAAATTACTTGGGAGATGGATCCTTCCTATCTCTTTGAACATCCCTCTCAGGCATGCACTGACTGAAGCTGGGAAGCTCCTGTTACTATTAATAGCTCTACAGTCCAGAGCAGCAGAAGGAGCTGTGCTCAAAATAAAACAATGATGAAGTCGGCACACAAATAAGGCCAAGACAAATGGCCACGATGCATTCTGGATCTGTACGTCTCTGAGGCTAACTAATGCGTGAAAGTCTAACCCTTCAGCATTCTGTGAAAACACAATACCCCAAAGAAAATACTCACAAAGACCAGATATTTCGCAATAAACTCTAAATCTAGGATTACGTCTTAAAACTCTGTACTGCTCTCTAAAGGTATACAAGAGGCACTTATTCATTCACTTGACAGATGTTTTCAAGTTTTTACTCTAGAACAGGCACAGGCTAAGAGCAGGGGGTTCAATGGCAAAGGAGACAGCACAGGCCTGCCCTCAGGGACTGTTGAACTAACCGTGACTACAGCACCCTGAGTCCATCCAGTCCTGCAATGGAGCTGTTTATTTCCAGAGGTCGGAGCTCTTCTTCCAGCTTTCAACCCTCTGTTCACCTCTTTTTAATTAGAGAAAAGGACATGAAACAAGAGGCAACCATTTTCTTTCCTACCACAACACAAGAGACAAGATCAAGATGGCTTAAAGAGAATTTAGAAGTTCCTTCCCACCATGTCCCGGTCCCCATCCTACATCCTTGAAGAAGCTTTATTTTTTTCTCTTTTAGTTCTGTGATCTCATCCTCTTCTATGCCTTATTTTCAATAACATGAAGAACAGCACAGCCTTGAAGTATCAGAGTGGCTCCTGATGGTCCCACCAGGCCCTTATGGCCCCTTGTTCAAGGGGTTTCAGGGTTCAAGGAAAGTCAAAATACACACATGCACACAGACTCACAGCTCATCAGATTGAAGAATGTGCACATTCATCCACACACTCATGCACCCCCACATGGCTACACATATAGAATCCACTTTGGGTCTGTCACTACTAGGGACACAGTGCTGGATAGAGTCAATAGGATTGCTAAGGGTGTCATGTGCAATGATGTCACCATTGAGCCTCTTCTGAACCCAAGCATGTAAATTATACCCCCTCTGAAGTCAGATACATCTTCAGGTTAGATTCTTCTTGCTAGACTGTCATTTTACTTTCATACTTCATTATTTAATCCACTTGATATTTATTTTACTAGACAGCTCCAATTGATTTGTCCCCAAAATTGCCAACTGGTCATCCCAACAATATTTATAAAAAAAAAAAAAATCTGTCCTTTGCCACAGTCTCATGTTCTCTCTGGAAGAATATGGTTAACTTTTTTGGTGAAGGTGCCACTGCTTTTTAAGAAATACTTCCTAGTGTTTTTTCTTCCTGGTAATTCCTGATTTTCCAGTTTCTTTGCCTGATTTCCTTGAGATGGAGAAAGGAAAAGACATATTAAGTATTTTTCCACCATTAATTCAAATGAAGACTGACAGCAAGATGAGATGGTTTATAAGCATTTCTTAAATGTGCATGATAATATAATATAAAACATGTGCACCAGATGAAAAATAACATTTTTCAATTTGTGAATGAGTTCTAAGATATTTTCACAAAATGTTTTTTTGTGCTTTAAGATCAAATAGAGACAGCCTCTCACAATATACTTTTCAGCATATCCTTTGTAAATTTTGGATATTCTTTCAGGTAAACTTCTCCTCGTCCCAATCAGATTTTAATTGCTATTGTATTAAGTCTATAAATTAAATGCAATTTGGGGAAATCTTTATATGATATAAACTTCTCATCTGGGAGATATTTACTTTTAATGAACTTGAACAATTGTGTTTCCCAGAGTTACCCTTCAATTCCAGAATCCCTGACTACAGCCAGCCTGACTGGCCTCCATGAGCAGCAGCATCACAAACATACCCAGCTGAATCCAGTTGTGAAATCACAGAGCTGTACCATAAAAACACCCCAGAGTCCTCTCAGTCATCAGCGAATATTTATTACAGCTCTTCATAAAGTTAGGAGTTCAAGATACAGTTCCTGCCCTCAAGAGTTTTATAATTTAGTTGCATAGGTATGTAATATATCCAGAAGGAAAAATAACCATAAAAAGAAGCATAGAGCACCACATGTGCTATAGCTACAGGAAGTGCTAAAGGGATAAAGAGGGCTGAGATCATTGGTTAGAAGAAGACACAAGTGTGAGTAGAACTTGAGGAGGCCTTGAACAGGGGAGTCCTACTTAGGTAGGGAAAGATAAGAACCTGGCACATCAGCCACATGGTACAATAACTGCTACTAGACCACAAAGATGGGCTTGCCAGGCAGGAGAAATGCATGGACACAGGGACAAAAATAGCCTATGCTATCTCTGGGGAATAACACGTTGACCAATTTCTCCAAGATTATGGAGAAAAGGCAGAATACATAGCCAAACTAGGCTAGTTGCAAACTAGTGAGGGCTCTATTTTCTATTAAGGCTCCCAACTATTTGGTTTTAGTTACTGTTCCATTCAATCCCATAAACATTTACTAAGCACCTATGTATTCCAGGCATTGTACATTTGGGATGTAAAAGTGAGTAATTCTTTCTGCACTCAAGAATCTCCTAGTTGAACAGCTAAACATATAAGCAAATGACAGCCCATCCACATGGCAGGTATTATAACAAAGAAATGCAACAGCACAGAATATGAAATAAGGGGAAAGGTATAGGAAGTCTTTGGGGTTGGTGCATAGTCTGAGTTGTAAAGGATGAAAAGGAGTGGCTAATCACAGGGAGAGGAGAAAGAGGATCCCAGGAGGAGGTGGTGAGAGGGAACCTGAGTCCCGAGCCGCACATAGGTGAGTATATGGGCTTCTTCCTACAGCAAGTACTTCGACCTCAGTACTTTCCCTGCCCCGACACTAACTGTTATGCATCTTGGACATATCTCCCCACATTTTCCCTCTGTGGCCCTCAGGTACTAAGTAATCGCTAATAAAACTTCAGGCCTTCTTACTTATCCTCAAGAAAGACTGATTATATAGGAGGGGATACAGGGTCTCAGTCTTTACTTTGATTTCCACTGAAGGTAAACTAATTTAAGCAATCATGCTGTCAAATATATCCAAGATTTTTCTTTTTAAGTTTTATCTAAGTCATAGGGAGGATTAAAATTCTCAGAAAATTGTGCTTTATGTACCATACACATTTGTGTGGACTTTAAATTAAACTGTATTTATGAAAACTGGTGAGTGCTTTGGATTAAATACTATATTTCAGTCCTAAGAGCTATGCCAGTGCAGAGTGCACCCAGAGGAACTTTCATGCTCCCCAATTGCTTATGGAACTTCCCAGTCCCAGCTCAGTCCAGTTTTATTAAAATTTCTATTAGAGCAACTTGGTTATGATTAAATAGTCTTCCTTTTTCAAGAAGAAAAGGATGCAGCTAACTCTTGATATCCTGTGTCAACTGGGGACATGGATCATAGGGATAAATTAAATCCATAAATAATCCAGAACCTTCCTTTAAGCCCAGAGCTCCAATTTCCTTCCTCAACCAATCTTTTCAGAGAGTTGTTAACAAAGTATTCAAATTGCCTTAAATGAGATTCCCTTGTACAGGGTCAGCTCTGGGTGAAATCAGAGGTGGCTACTTGCTACCTCATACCCCAGGACCCCTCACTGCATCCTTACTCTGTATCCCACCCGTAACAATCTTCCTAGATGCCACATTTCAGTATTCATTTTATCTGGCCATTTTGTAGTCCCCTGACAATGCTGACCACTGCTATGTTGTGAGTCTCTACCCTTGGCCTCCATCTCTACTCTCCCCTACGTCTCCATCTTGTTAATCATGTCAATCACCCTTTTTTTTCCCTGCTCCCACTTCCCACTACCAGGTTTGTTTGTTTTTTCATTCTGAATATACTTCCTGGATGATATCATCCATACTCATGGGCATAACTATGACGTCACATTAATACAGCTCTTTACTGAGCTCCTTTTTCACTCATACTATATACTTAGCAAATGCCTATGAAATTGAACTAAAAAAATGGTTATATGCTTCTAGTATGAAGTTACAGTAAGACTATATATGGAATGTGCTACTGCTAAGTTCGTCTCTCCCATGCCCATTCCTCACATATTCTCTCCAAGCCCAAATCTCTATCTTCCTATTAAAGCTCCATGACCAGCACCTGGATTCCATCCTGCCTTCACAGCCCGTATTTCAGCAGAAGCCCCACTCCTGAATACTTCATGTGTCAGACATGGCAGTTTCCTGACAGGCTATGAATTATCTCCCCACAGCTTTGCTAATGCACCCCTTTTATAACCCCAATTACCCTCTCAAAACCCACTTGCAATGTCTTTTGTGAACTCTTATCCAACACTCTCTACTCAAGCAGTTATCCACTTCACCACTAGACTCTGCAAATGCACTTTAGTTACACCAATCTATAATAGCATTGAGCACATCAAAAAATAGTTGATGGTACA
Source organism: Marmota marmota marmota (assembly GCF_001458135.2). Lineage (NCBI taxonomy): Eukaryota > Metazoa > Chordata > Mammalia > Rodentia > Sciuridae > Marmota > Marmota marmota. Next base: position 3,920,423 of record NW_026000119.1, on the reverse strand, counting down.
CTGGTCGATCTCCTTAACTAGACCGCAAACTCTTTAAAAGTAGAGACCATATTCTATTCTATTTTGTGTCTTAAGAGACTAGCACTGCAGCTGACACATAAGCATTTTATCCACTCCATTTAGCGAAAATGACTAGACTAAAAGGGTGGGTGTTTGTGGATCATGTTGGGAGGCTTTAGGTTGGGGCCTGGCATGGATGCTTGGTCCTGACTAGAGGGAGCTGGCTGGCTGAGTAGAGGGCATTATGAATTGGAACATGCTAGGAGAGATGTTGATTTTCCTTTCTAAGGATGTATATTCCTTTCTAAGGGAATGTGGCCCACTCACCATTCCTGCTGCCTTTGCAACCTAGTCCCTTATCACATGACCTCACTCCCCACTGCAGGATCAAATGATTGGCACAAGAGGGGAAAAGTGACCCAGTGGGGAAGCCAACAAACAGGCTGTAAAGCAGCCTATGACTTGGCTCAGGAAGATGAGGAGGACTGTTAGAGTCTGGATCTGAAATGTCCCCCCAAGGGTTCACATGTTGAAGGCTTGGTCCCCAGCTGGTGGAGCTCTTGGGAGGTGGTGGAAACTTTGGAAGAAGGATCTATATAGAAGACGTTAGAAGAGTTAGTAATGGGGCCTGACTTTGAAGGGTATATTTTGTCCTTGGATTAACACATACATTATCTCATCCTCTCTCTTTCTACTATCCCCACTTTAGGGGTGCCATGAAGTAGCCATTTTGCCCTTTCATGCCCTCTCTGCCATTATGCTCTGCCTTACTACAAACCTAGAAATAATGAAGCCAAGTGACTATGGGTTGAAACCTCTGAAACTATGAGCCCAAAATCCTTTCCTCCCCTTAGTTGATTTGTCTCAGGTATTTTATCACAGTCAAATAGCACAAGGACCAATCAGATTTCCATACCAGGAGTTCAGAAATGGAAGGAAGTCTGAGGCAGTTAGCAATGGAAATTAAAACTTAAAAGTTGTGATATAAAAGGATCCTAAAAGGTGTTGGCCATGATGACTTTTGAAAATCCAAGTTATACATAAGCAGAGTAAATCAGACAGCAAAACCCAGGGAATATGACAAAGGATAGCAGGAACCCCAGGAGAGAAATCATGTGGTCCATAAGTGAGAAAATTAGAGAAAAAGATATCTTTATTCTCAATGGCTTCCCAATTCCTATTTCTGTGAGCTCTGGCTCCTGTTCTCAGTTACCCATTATATAATATCCTTTTCCTTGGCCTTTCCCAAATGGATCTCTGTTCCTTAAAATAGTCAAAATAAAACAAAGAATGTGGCAGAAAGAAAGTATAAAGGAAAAGTTTATCAGTTTTATAGCTGAATATAATAAACTATATAGCTGAATATAATAAACTGCCTATAGATGAATATAAGAAAGTGAAAATAAATGATTCTTTCTCCTTTTCCTGAATCCTACTTCACCCCCTGCTCTCACAACCCATAATTCAAGCCGCATATCCTAAAGCAATGGATAATTATATCACTGAAATAACTAGGCTGTATGAGACACTGGAAAATGGACTATTATTTTTAACATTTCTGTGGGACAGTGAATTCCAGGGTCATCCACTCAACAAGTATTTACTGGGTACCTACTAGGTACAAGACCCTGAGGAAGGAATCTGTTTAAAAGTAATTTTCCCTATTCTCATGGAGTTTACATATTAGTTCATATATAAATATTCAAACAAATAAAGCAATTGCAATGTTGTGCTATATGTTATAAATAAAACAAGTCAGTCTCTGAGAAAAAGAATAACTAGAGAAACCTGTGGGGCAAGGCCTCTGGGAAGAGGTAATGTTTGAGCCAAGATCTACAAGATAGAAAGCAGCCACCCCTGGAACACTGGACAAGATGCTGCAGAGCTAAGTCAGAGAGTTCACAATACATTCCAGAAACTGAACACAGTGTTAGCTGAACTGCAGAGAGCACATGGTTGGGGACAGGGGCGGGAACTGTATCAGGGATGGCTTTGCAAACATAACAGTGAAGTTGTCTATAGAGAAACAGGTACAGAAATTTCACAAATATACATTACATAAAGGAAGATACCATCATCATTTTACTGCATAGGTGTTAATACTGATGCTGACTTGAGATTATAAACACATTTGCTAGATTTATGAGTATCTTGGGGGCAGCCTCCTTACAATCCTTATAGAACTATCACTGAAAACTGACTTTCATTCCTAACAATAGTTTGTAGAATCAACTGTATAAAAACACCAAGATAAAAACATAAACCAAGTATAGTTCTTCAATCAATGCATATTTTACCTTTACAGAAATTTTATTTCTGATTGATCTCCAATTGATAGTGGCTTCTCTTCATATTTATTTTCCTTTTCTCTTTGGTCACTTTGAAATAATTATGCTGTCTAAATGTACTTCATGTTGATGTCCAAGAAATAACTCTGTAAAAAAATTCTATAGCGAATCTCTTCTTTAAAACACAGAATCCTTTGAAATGTAGATACTGATCTTCTAATTTTCTCAGCTTAATTAGTTGGTGAATGCCTCTCTTTGACAGACCTGGAGCAATTACTGTCTGCTGCTAAGGCTTCCATTACAGATGCAGGAAGGAAGTGTCCTCCTGTTTTTTGTCTGACTGTGGCAGCCAAGATAGAGGGAGAGAAAAGAAGAGAATTTTTGCAATGCAAAAATTACCTTGTAAACAATGAAGAGCCTGCTTGAATCTAAAGAAGAATCTAAAATTTGAGTTAAAAAAATGGAGAATTTAATAAGATTACCAAATAATAAGCCCTATATTCCCTTAAAATGGTAGATGGCATAAAATGATCTCAGTACTTTAGCTCCCACTTCTAACTCTCGAGATAATGAAAAGATACACATAGGAAGTCTAGACTGTAAAAACATCCAGTAAAAGCCACTTATGTTCCTCATAAGAGGTTCTTTTCCCAAGTCGGAGAAGTCCCCATTACTTCACAAGAAAATCTCATAAATAAAAGCAGAATAAACTCCAGACAGTCTGAAGTGCGTACATCCCCACCACATTACCTATTCCAAAACATCTGTCTGGATTTCTCTAATCATAGATCTGAGTACCAGGAGACCTCCACTCCTACCTACAGGTATTTCCATCACTTCCTACAATTCTGCTTGTTGTACCAATGGCTTAAAAGATGATTTTACTTTTCCTGGGCTCAAAATGCTTTTATTTGGTTTTAGGATCACAACTGTCTTCCATCCATCCCCATCCATACCTCAGCTCTGTAAAGGACTCCCAAAGGAATATTAGCCACCAACAGCAAATTTCCCAATTGAATATTTAAAACCTTCCCATTCTCAGATGGCCCAACTGGCACTTCCGTGACACCACTGTAGTCATGTTATGAGTTTAGGGATCCTGCCAACTAGGCCAAGTTAGTGACTTACTTTCAGATCTCCCGGAAGCTGCTCCCACATACAATATCTTGGGTGCTTAAATTGGAATTTTATTAATATATTTTGTTTAGTCAGAGAGATCTGTCTTCAAACATAAATACATCACATGTCTGGTTATATGTCCTTGATTGTCTTAAGTTTTCTAGGCCTTGGTTTCTTGTTCTGTAAAACAGGTGTGCTAATAACAGCCACTTCATAGGGTTACTATAAGGTTAAGTGGGAAAATGTCATAAATGACTTAGCAGTTTCTGACATAATATAAGCAGACAAGAAATGAGAGTTGCTATGGTAGTGGTGGTTAGCTAAGGTGTACTCTTCATGTCCCCTGGATAGGCTTTCAGTCAATTGCTACCTGCACAGGGTCCTATAGCCATAACTCAGCACAAGATACACTCATCTAAGAATATATCAAGTAGCAAGATACGGTGACATCGCTCAACAACTTGCTCTATGTGGCCTGTGTCCTAAAAGAAGAATGTTGTCCTCAATTTCTTTTTTGATTCAATGCTACATTGTGAAAACATCTTTGCAATTTTCTGTCTTTCGTTTGATCTCTCTTTTTCCTCTCCAAGTGTTAATTTCACTTCCCAAATAACTATTAACATGTATATGAAAATTACTCATACACAGGGCATGGACACATACAAGTATTCTGCAGGGTTCTGAAGTGGTGGGCTGCTACTCTTGCTATGGGTCAAAGGGATTTGTAAAAGAAGCATGTATCAAGGGCACAGAAGTGACCACAAGAGATCTTTCCGTAGGTTCAGGTTTCACTAGATATACTTTTATTTTCCACTACCTTCCTACCCTTTCACCCCCTCCCCTCCCCTCACTCCTCTCTGCTCAACCCAAAGTTCCTCCATTCTTCATTACCCACTCCTCCCATTATGGACCAGCATTCACTTATCAGAGGAAACATTCAGCCTTTGGTTTTTTGGGTTTGGTTTATTTCACTTAGCATGATATTCTCCAGCTCCCTCCATTTACCTGCAAATGCCATAATTTCATTCTTCTTTAAGGTGATATTAAAGAATGAGTGATATCCCATTGTGTATATTACCAGATTTTGTTTGTCCATTCATCTGCTAAAGGGCATCTAGGTTGGTTCCATAGTTTAGTATTGTGAATTGAGCTGCTCTCCAGTATGATAAAAAAGAAAAAAAATTCTTAAACAATGATTTTTTTTGCAACATATACAATATCTGAAACACTTTGAAAAATCCTAAATTAATTGGAAGCATAAGTGAATTCTCAAGGGAAAAATGATTTCATTTTCTGAGCAAGTATTCACTACTTAAACAGGTAATTATATGTATTAAGATGACGTGTATTTGGAAGCTGTCTTCCCTTCACAGATCTATGACACTATTCATTTATTTACTTACTGGGTGCAGACCTACCTAATGATCTCAATACAAGTTTCACTACATGACGGTAAATTCCTGCTGAGTTGCACCAAAGTGTTGCAATACTGTTTGACAATCCCATAGGAGTAAACTACTGCCTGCTTTCAGGACTGTCCCTGATATCACTCAAGGCCCATTCTGACCCATAAGTTTCTTCTCTAGGAAAAAAAGAGACCACTAGATAACTTAATTTAAAGGAAAAAACCTGAGCCCCCACTATAAAAACCCAAATTATAACTGTTCAGGAAAATTCTCAATAGCTTTCTGCTTTTCTCAATTCTCAGATCTCTTCACTTCATGCTTTGTAAGATCCCAGGGAGGTAGAAAGAATCCTAGACACCCAAGTTCAAAGACATGAAAACAGCATCAGGAGCAGTGAATAAATTAGACGGTGGTTCAGAACAGAGCCAGGCTGAGATAAAACATCGGCCTCTTGGAGGAACGTGTGGTTTTCTAGAGAAAGAATTTTATACTTAAATTCCTGACCACCTCTCCTGGATCTTTAATAACACTAAAAAGATACAGAAAGCAAACAAATAAAATTGAACGTGACAAATAAACCCGTATCTGGTGCTGTGGGCTCTTCACATTTAGTATGAGAGCTGATGTCTTGGTTTAATCTGTGCCCTTTCAGTTCCCGACTGGGAAACACCACAACTCAGGTCATCATCCTCTTAATATTTTGGTCTCAGTGTTCAGATGTGTGATCTCCGGGGTTTTAAACACTGTCACATGGTTTTTGTCCCAGCAAATAAGCTAACAAATGATTAGCAACACACACACCAAAAAAAAAAAAAAAAAAACAGAAAAAAAATTAACATTTCACAGAGTTAAATAGAACCACCCATATGAAAAATTGTGTAATAGGAATTGTAATACAGTCCACTGTCCTATATAAATAAAAAAAAATTAAAAAAACAACCACCCCCAGATACTTAGATGCAATTGTGACCTCTCAAACACTGGTGAAGATCTGGACTGATCATTGCCCCAGATAAAAATGATCTACCCTTTAGTGAAGATCAAACTGAAGAATGGCCACAAGGGACACTGGGAACCTCACCACCTACCTCCTACATGGCTTGGACACCAAGGAACTACTATGGAAACCCCACCCCCAGACCAGCATAGCTGTGTACATTAACAAACATTTACCATCCCATTGTCTTCATTGGCCTTGATGCACTGTGCTGGTGCCAAGACAAGTAACTTGTGGGTCATTACAAGAGTTTCTAAAAACCATCAACTTCTTCATTAAGAAGCATCTTAAAACTCTCTTGGAATCCCTTGCTTTGCTGTTGCAGCCAACCGAGCTGTTCTATTGCTCTCCTTGCTCTGCACTGAAAGACACACACCTTAAGCCACACATCTTATTCTCAAAATTCAACTTGGCCTTCCCCCCTTCAATAGTCCTGAGGCTCTGTGGAGAGAGTGTTCTCCCTCACTGCAATATAAGCCATAGACTCAGCTCTGTCTTGTCAAGCAGGTGGGCAGGTGATATTTCATGAGTCAGCATTAGATAATGGGAGAGAGATCCAAACTTAGGAGTCAGAAAATTTACTTAGATTCTGGCCTTGCCACCCACTATTTGACATCTGAACTCTGAGTTTTCTTGTTTGTATTTTGATGATTAAAAAACAGGGGCTGGGGTTGTAGCTCAGTAGAAGAGTGCTTGCCTAGCATTTGTGAGGCACTGGGTTCAAATCTCAGCACCATGTATAAATAAATAAGTAAAGGTTCATTGACAACTAAAAAAAAATTTTAAAAAACAACTTTCTCACAGGTAGAGGATTAGATCAGTCAATGTAGGTGCATAGAAGTACTTTGGGAGTTTTAAATTGTAGATAAATGTTCATTATTTCTATTAAGCAAGATAGTCAGCCTGCTGTTCACTGAGGATTCCTTTAGCCATGCTATTCCCTGTGACTGCTAGGCACCCTGTGACCAGATGCAGACTCCTAGGTAACTGGGACTTTCTACCCCCTTACAAAGAATAGCAGGCTATGATCCAAACATCATCATGATAACATTCCATTTTACATCTAAAATCCTTAATATGCTCTCTTCAAATCTAAAAAAAGAGAGATAATTATAGCTAGTAAGCCTTAATGTATTTCCAAAATTCATCTCACATCAATGGAATATAAAAACAGAAAGCTAAAAGCTACTATGTTAATCTTTATTTAAGGCACTGCACATCAATGATTTTTGAAAGAAAGTGTTGTAGTATTTGAACAAGAAGTGAAGAGTTTATTATATCAATGCTGTATATAATTCAAATAGATTTTGGAAAACACTACTGTACAATTAATCCTTATGAATCAAGTGTCTATGGAAATAACTACATTTTAATACAAAAATAGACCATCATTTATTCATTTGTGTGCTTGTTCACAAAGAGGATCATTTTTCTCAGGCATTCTGGCACCTTGACACATATACTAAAAGGCAATTTTCTTGTCTTTTTTAGAAAGAGATACTTTCTTGACACTGCAAGAAACTCCCAAATCTAGCTAACTTAAAGATCGCTCTAAGAACTGACTTTTTTTCTCAACTACAATAATCATTGAAGAGTGTTCCAAATGTAAAAGAATACCCCCCACAGGGATGATGAAACAATAAAGTAAATAGTCAACAAGAGCCAGACACCCTTGAACTTCATGGAACCTGGGAAAGAAAGACAAGGTTTTTTTCAGAACAACGTAATACTAAAAATGGAGGATTAATGAAAATTTAAGTGAATAATAAGGAATGAATAAATGACATTTGGAGCTGCTAAGACATTTCAATTGCATTTCTGTTCATCCTAGGTTCACTGTGAAGGAAAGTTGAAGGTGTCCGGCAGGAGAGTATATGGGGAGTGGCTAGCAGGGTCTGCTCTGCCTGCACTTGTCCCTAAGCCCTGCTCATTACGAACTCTCAAAACCTGGAGAGGGGCTATTGATTGTATTCCTGTTGCTCCTCCATATCCAGGCTTCGTCCTCCTCTGGACCCCAAGAGGCTGAGCCTTAGTGACAGCACCAGTGGCTTTTTGCCCCCTGGCTTCCAGTGGGATTCAACCAATCCTGGCAACATACCTCTTCAGGGTGCTATGCATGTAATCTTATATCCAGGAACTTTCTCTCCCCGTATCCTCATCCTAGGGGTAGAAATGAATCCCGATGTTGCTAACTCCTTGTTGTTTTCTAAATTCTGCCAACACCCTTATACATAATCTCTTTAATAAATTCTCCTGCAAGTACCCAAACTGAATGTGTTACTTACCAGTGTCTTGAATGATACACTTAGGTAAGTCATCTAACTTCTCTGAACTTGAGTGTGCACCTATAAAATTGGTCTAGTGAGAGTAATGCCTTATAAGGTAGTTGTAAGTGCCTGATACCCAGGAAGCACTCAATTACCACTAACTCCAAGTATATAGCATCTCCTTTCATTATTCCAATACTGTAGATTCTTTTTTAATAGACAAAAATGAAACTTACTTTATATAATAATCCTCTTTTGCAGAATGCCTGTTATGGTTGAGATATGGTTTACATATGAGGTGTTCCCACAAAGTGAGACAGGAATGTTAAGTATGAAATGATTAAATAATGAGAGGTGTAATCCAATCAGTGGATTAATCGCCTGATAGGGATTAACTGAGTGGCAACTATAGGCTGGTAGGGTGTGGCTAGAAGAGATAGGTCATTGGGGACATGCCTTTGGGGTTATATATTGTCCCTGGTGAGCACAGATCTGTGTTTCCTGATTGCCATGTCCTAAACTATTTTCCTCCAACATATTCTTCCGCCATGATGTTCTGCCTCCCCTTAGGCCCATACCTATGGAGTTGGCTATGAACTGATGATATCTCTGAAACTGTGAGTTAAATAAATGTGTTTCCTCCTCTAATTGTTCTTGTCAGGTCTTTTGGCCACAGCAATGAAAAAGCTGACTAAAATAATGGCCATGGTCTTTCAGTGCTGAAAAATGTGATTTTGCTATTATTGACTGCTGCAGTCTGGCTTCTTACTATCATGACAGCCTCTTAATGTTCATAATTTCGCTTTAGCAGTGAATAAACTAGCCTTCTTAGCTCAAGCACAGGATAGCAAAAGAAAGCAACATGAAATAAAACAAGGCTCAACATTAAATAATCAATCTCTTAAAAGGGCTTTAGGGAGAGTGAAGAGAAAACAGATTTTAACAATACCTAAACATGTTTCCTGAGGGACGCGTGTCCACCCATCAGAAAGGTTTTATTGGCAATGTGAAAGTTTCATCCATGAAAAATAATGATCATTAGCTTTTCCATGACAACTGTGACTTGCCTACAATATTCATCATGCTCCTGCAGTCCACAGCTTTTTCACAATTCCAATCCCTTGGTGCAAGACATTAGTGAGTATTGATGTTATTTTAATTGTTTCTCACATAAAGTCCATTGCTACTTGTCACAAAGTCCACATACACTAAAAAATCATTATTGAACTTCTGGGAGCTCTGCATGCATGTATGAAGCAATTCTGAACTTGCCCTGCAATTTTAACCAAGGTCATACAAATCAAAGTCTCAGCAATTTGGTTTAATTAAAAGGTCAAATTGAATGAGACCCCAGATCAAATGAGAATTTAAAAAGCAGCAGATCTGTACTAAGATGTGTGCCAAAAGAGCAAGATAACATGAGGACGTATCACCGAACACATGTGTCATAAGAGTAACCAAATGCCCTTTATTTGAATTATAATTGTCTTGGTTAACTAAAGATCCTCAATTTCACAAGTCAAAACAAGTATTATTTTTGAAGACTAAAATAGCTTAAGCCGTATGACCATTATAGTGGCCTCTGTATCAATCATTCCAAACACAAAAAATAAGCCTAAAAATATTACTAACAGTCTCAGATTCTAAAAAGAATCTCAGAAGAAAAAAAAAACACTTTTTCTACACATTTTATATAGAGTGTCTGCAATCTTCAGACACAGTCTAGCCATCAACATGTGGAGATATAGTTTTTAACACCTGTATATCTGAGTGGATATGTATAAATATACATGTTTATATATCTACACATACACACATACATAAATATACAATGCACGTCAGCAATTCTAGAACATTTATTTTTTCACATTAACATCTCTGAAATCGGTATGTATCTTATAGTCTAACAATGTGACATTACTATAATATAGTAATATAATTATTATAGTGTAGCACTTTTTCAACTTTAGCAGCAGCAGCTATCATACATATGCATATTAAGATGGCACATCTCATGATCAATGGCATCTTTAGATTTTGTGTGTCTGCGTGTGCGTCTGACTCCTATTAGCTTCTTCTGTTGTTGTTAGAGTTCTAACATTTTCATCTTTTATGGGCTTCCTGAGATAATTTTAATCTTTGAGTCATGGGTTTATAAATGTGGTAAATAAACTCTGGTTATTAAGAGAAAACAAGTAAAGTGAACGATGAAATATCATGTCATCCCTCACCATACAGAATTAAACCCTGAATTGGTTCAGCTGATTATAGTGTAACCAAACTTCAGGAACAAAGTTCCAAGAGGAAACATAACCAATGAGCCACACACTATCTCCATAGCAGGAAATAATGGGCCATGAAACTAACTGAAGATTATCAGGCTCAGACTTCATGGATACATTATCATACTTACAAATGATTAAAATGACTTCAATGCACGAGTATGTGGAACTAAATCTTACAGAACACTCAGATACACAGGCAGTGCCTAGTTTCACATGCATGCTATTAAAACCACAAGTGCTTAAGCTAATTTTCTTTTCTATGCTTAACCACTGATAGATTCTAATCAGACCCAGTCAGTCTCATTAATCTTGCTTTCCATTTCCTAGACATTTGGCTCTTATGATGTGTCATTTTTTATTTGACCTTCATTTTTCTCCTCATTGTTTAAGTCAAATTTGGACTATATTAAGGTTGAAAATACAATTTTCAGAATTATTTCTTCTCATCACTATTTCCATAAAAATTATCTATCTATCTATCTTTCTCTCTCTCTCTCTCTCTCTCTCTCTGTATATATATATATATATATATATATATATATATATAGAGAGAGAGAGAGAGAGAGAGAGAGAGTCTTTTACCTGATAAGAAAATATCACTTGAAACATTCAACCAAAATTCAATCAAGAAAAAAAGAAAACTCAATTAAGAATACAAAGGTGAATGACACAGTTTTATCCTTGCTCCTCAAAATATGGTCAGCTGCCTGGGAACACTGACACTACAAAGAAACTTGTTAGAAGTGTAGGGTCTCAGGCCCCACCCCAAATCTTACTGTATTAGAGTCCTCCAGCAAAACAGAAACAATCATATATATATATATATATATATATATATATATATAGAGAGAGAGAGAGAGAGAGAGAGAGAGTCTTTTACCTGATAAGAAAATATCACTTGAAACATTCAACCAAAATTCAATCAAGAAAAAAAGAAAACTCAATTAAGAATACAAAGGTGAATGACACAGTTTTATCCTTGCTCCTCAAAATATGGTCAGCTGCCTGGGAACACTGACACTACAAAGAAACTTGTTAGAAGTGTAGGGNAGAGAGAGAGAGAGAGAGAGAGAGAGAGAGAGAGAGAGAGAGAGAGTAATGTTTATATAATATTTAGATATTTTATATTATTTAGATATAAAGGGAGATTTATTATAAGAAATTGTCTTGTGTGATTATGGAGGCTGACAAATCTTATGATCGACAGGGTGATCTGGAAAGCTAGGGAGAGCCAAGGAGAGCCAATAGTAAAGTTGTAACTGGAAGGTCAGCATGCACAGGACCCAGGAAGAGCTCATGTTTCAGGTCAAGCCCAGTCAGAAAGAAGCTGAGGTGCCAGTTCAAAAGAATCAGGCAACTTTGGATAGGACAAAGGAGAGGGAGGGGAAGGGAGGAAACATGCAGTTAGAAAAGATGGTGGAATGAGACAGACATCATTACCCAAGGTGCATGCATGATGACCCAAAGGTGTGATTCTACTTTGTGTACAACCAGAGAAATTAAGAATTGTGCTCCATTTGGGCTGGGGCTGGGGCTGGGACTCAGTGGTAAAGTGCTTGCCTCACACATGTGAGGCACTGGGTTCGATCCTTAGTACCACATAAAATAAATAAATAAAGGTATTGTGTTCATCTACAACTAAAAATTTTTTTAAAAAATTGTGCTCCATTTGTGAACTATTAACTAAAATGTATTCTATTGTCATGTATAACTAATTAGAATAAATAATTTTTTTAAAAAAAGAGGCAGGAGGAATTATCTATTAAGGTCTTCAACTGATAAGATGGGAAGGCAATCTGCTTTGCTCAGTCTACAGACTGAAAAATTAATCTCTTCTCAAAACACCCTCAATAATGATTGAACAAATATCTGAGCACTCTGTGGGCCTCATCAAGTTGTGGCATAAAATTAACCAAAAATTGGAATCTGCATTTTAACGAGATGGCCCCAAATGATTCACAGCCAAAATGATGTTTAAGAAGCACTAGTCTAGTCTATGTGCACAGGGACCTTACACGAACATGAACAAATGACTACAACACAGCACTGTCCTTCTTACAATCAAACCAGCTCAAGATAGGTGGTAACATAAATGGTGGTGAACACCCTCCTGAACACATCAGGAAAGACCTCACAGAAGCTAGGACCCTTGACTAAGTGTTAAAAAGGTATGGCCTCCATGACCACACTGCCTGGATTTGAAGCAGCAATTCTGCCACTAAAGTAGCTGTATATTAGGAGAACATAATTTAACTTCACTGTGTCTCAATTCCCCAATTTATAAAACAGGGCAAATAGTAATACCAAACTTACACAATTATTGTGATGATTAAATGAGTTAATATATGTAAAATAAAACCAATATTTGATATATAGTTACAAATTATAAACTAGTATTTCATCATTGTAATTTAACTTTTTTTTTGGGGGGGGAGGTGCTGGGGATTAAACCCAGGGTTTTATGCATGCAAGGCAAGCACTCTACCAACTGAGCTATATCCCCAGCACTTACATTTTCTAATCCATAAGGTGGCTAGTGTTTGTGATTTGTTTTATTTTCATATAAAAGCTTCCAGGATTCTCCTCACCCTAATGTGAAAAATACAAGAGATAAATACAAAGGTCCTTAGAAATCCTAAGTTAAACCACAACAAAATTCCTGAACAATAACAAGAAATGACATTTGTTGTGTGTTTGCCACAAGCTAGAAAATATATTCAGCAACTTAACTGCATTTACTTAATTCTCATAACATTTTTCTGAGGTGGGTCATGTTATCACCTATATTTTGCGGATAGGAATAGATAGAAAGATACCAGAAGTTGCAGCAACTTGTCCAAGTTCATAAAGTTGGTAAGCAACAGATGCAAGATTTATCACCAGGCACCCAGGCCCCACAGCCTGCATACCATATTACTTCTCAATGGGCTAACCATTCAGGAGAAGAATTTAGGGAAATGATTTATAAATATCTAAGAAGTGTTAGTTTTTCACTTATAGTTGTGTCCTTCTATAGATGTGATAAGCACTGTTTTAATCAACTTTTTCACTTCTGTGACTAAAGGGTCTAACCAGGAGGAAAAGTTTATTTGAGGAACAGTTTATTTCACAGTTTCAGAGGTCTTAGTCCAGAGAAGGCTGCCTCCATTCCTTGGGGCTCTAGGTGACGCAGAACATCATGGCAGAATGTGTGGCAGAGGGAAGCAGCTCACATCATGGGTCAAGAAGTAGACAGAGATCCAGCTCCAGATACAAAATATGTACCCCACAGCCACACTCCAAATTAACCACTTCCTCCAACCACAACCCACCTGCCTCTAGTTACCACTCAATTAATCCCACCAGAGATTCATTCACTGATTGGGTTAAGACTCTCACAATACAATTATTTTTCCTTTGAACCTTCTTGCGTTGTCTCACATGTGAGCTTTTTAGGGGACACCTCACATCCCAACCACAACAGCACAGGAAATGTAGACTGGTCTTCTCTTTCCACTGTAAGTTTTGATTAACAAAGGATTCAAAGATACAATAAATACACAGCAGCAAGTCCAAAGTCTACCCAAAAGAATTTATTTCCTATAATAGGGTAATGCTTGCTGATACAATGAACAGGCCTACAGTTGTGTAAAAGCTCAAATACAGTAAAAAATTGTTCATGGCTCAGATAAGAATCTGAGATGGATGTTCCTAGTTGACAGCTGACATTCCACTTCACAGTAGTTCCATCTCCTGGCTCTACTATGTCCAGGAGCAGTCATCTACATGTAGCCAGTAGAGAGAATATGGAATCAATATCTCTGCTTCTTAAACACTACGAACAGGAAATGACACATCATTTTCATTCCATTAATGAGAAATAGTCACATGGCCGTGCTTAGCTGTAAGAAGGGCTGGGAAATTTAGCTCCTGCTGAGGAGCTGCTTATCAGGGACAACAATGTGCTACAGAAAAGGGAGCATGAATTTTGGGATACAGCTGTCCACCTTGGCCATATTCTTCCTATGGAGATTCTGCAGGCTCACCATCACTCAGATTTACATGACAATCTGTGCCTAAGGGAGATGCTTCCTGGGGAATCTGCTGGGAAAACAATAGGAAGCCATTTCCATAGCTCATCCTTGTCAATGAAGATTGCAAGGGCAGTGTTGCTTGACAGTGCTAGATTCATAGATGTACAAACAAACCATTTTCTCCTAAGCTTGTCTGAAAAGCTAAGACTGAGGCTCCTTCTTGCCATCTCCACCTATCTCCTGGTATGGAAAACCAACCCAAGCAATGTCCACCCTTTGTGTTTACCTAATTCTTGCTGATTAAATATATCTGGAAGCAATACACAAATAGTTTCAGTCATTTTTAGATGAAGAAAAATGTCTAAAATGGTTAAACTTTCAAGTAAGCAATTAAAATGCACTAAGCTGAATGAATGGTATGTATTTCACTTCCTTAAAACTAGCAATTCTCTAAATTGAGCTCCAACTGACTTTCAGAGTAGCAGGGAAAAAAAAGCCTCTGATGTATTCAATGACATGTATTTCCACATCAGTATTTCCCAAAAATATAATTCTTATGGTAACTATTGCTAAATGTATGGTGAGCCCAGAGAAAGGACTGACCTAGAAAAATCTATTTCAATGAAATAGAAAATAAAAAATGCAACTTCAAACATACGTCTTTTCTCCTTTGCGAGATTCTCATTACTATCCTATAACAAATCCAGATAGACCTGAGACAGCATATCAAATTCTTTCCTAGCCTAGTAAATGGATTTGCAAAGTTATATTTGAATGTCAAATACATCAAGCTCTAGACCCATCTCTACCTTATTTATATTAGTAAATAGTAAAATTAAAACTGCATTAAATGTTTCAAGCTTCAGGTTGATAGCAACTGTACTAGCTTTAAGCAAATCAAAATTCTGCCAAATAAAGGCATATATTCCAGAAGAGAAATTGTATCAGAAGAGAAAGAATGGAAATATCCATTTCTTATTTTATTTAAGTATTTTAATCACATACCCAGAGTTCTTTATTGAGAAATCAAAAAATAGAGGGCTCAGCCAGGAGGAGCCCCAAGATTGTGAAGACTCTACTGACCTTGGACTGTCTATTGACAGAGAAAAGAAGTGTGCCTCCAAGAGCCTCATGAGGGCAATCGCACTCCCCAGGGAGGCCATGTTTCTGACACCCAGCCCCCACACCTACTCTGCTTCCTGCCTGACTCACCCTGGGTCTCCGCAACTCTGTTAGCAGTCCAGCACCTTCCCAAAACATCCTCTTCTGCTTAAAATGGTGAGATATAATTTCTATTGCTTATAGATGAAGAATTCTAACAGAAATAACCCCTTTCACACCCACAGACACTGAAACCTAAAATAGTCCTATGAATTGGCAAAGGTTGCAAAATTGTTGGTAATAGAGGAAAAAGCAGTGTTCTTTTTGCTTTCCTGAGTGGAGTCGCTTGCAAGGATTCTTAGTTACATGTTTACTTCCTAATTTTCTTATGTATTTGCACTGATCTGGGATATTTCCTCAGAGGGGTTGTTATCACTTAATCCCTTTGCCCTTCACAGCTTGTAGCCATGATCTATAATGCCCCATATCCCTTGATTACAGACCTGAGTCCTCAAAGCACTATTCTCTGTTACCCACAAAGTCAGCTTTGACAACCATTTTGATTTGGGCTAAATGTTTGCAAAATCCAGATTAATCAGGAAGATACAAATAAACATAATTAGAACTGTTTTTTTTATAAGTATCCAACCATGACTGAGAATTCAAAGAGCTATGTTTCTAAATTTATATACTAGAAATGTCACAAGTAAGGGCCTGGGGACATAGCTCAGTTGGTAGAGTGCTTGCCTTGCATGCACAAGGCCCTGGGTTCGATCCTCAGCACCAAAAAACAAACAAACAAACAAAGAAATGTCACAAATAAAAGCTCCCATGGCTCTTCCCAAGCTAGACCTCTGCTAACCTGACTCCTCTCCTCACAACTACAGCCAGGGAGTCCCCACAAATATAGTTGATTCCGAGACCTGTCCATGAGGGCATTATCACAAAGGAAGAAAAAGACCTTTCCCTTTCAATGCCTCAGTGCCCCTCTCCAAACTGAAATAAATGCTCTTTAGTGTTTCCTGTTTTACCAGTATACCTGGCCAGGAAAGAATTAAAAGGTAGTCTGGAAAATAAAGTAACAGAAAAGGAACACTGGCATTCTCCCTCATATACCAGAAAGACTTTTTCCTTCTTCTTCTTCAAGCAAGCAACAACTTTGTTTAAAATAAAGAAATGCCATATCCGGTAAGGGTAGATCTGCTTTGAATCTCTGAGAGGTTTCCAAGAATATCATCTTCCCCAAAGTAGAGCTTCTAACAAAGCTTGATTTGACTCCCTAGAAAATTGTTTCTCTGCAAAAGCATTCCCATAAGTTACGAACCACTTCTCTGAAAATGCTGCTGCTCGTAGGCTGCATATTTAATAGGTTACACTGTAAAGAAGCACATTAGCCTTGAACCCCAGGAAAAAACAAGGTATCCTCCACAAGGCTGTTATTGCCTGAATTAATGGTTCTGAGTTAATGCTGGGGCATTCCAGGAAAGGAGTATCTGGATAGGTAATCTTTTTTTTTTTGTACTAGGAACTGAAAGGATCCACAATCCAAATCCTTTTTATTTTATATTTTGAGACAGGGTCTTACTAAGTTGCTGAGGGTTTCACAAAGTTGCTGAGGTTAACCTCAAACTTGCAATCCTCCTTAGTTGCTAGAATTACAGTGTGCACCACTACACCTAGATGATAGGTAAAAATCATATTATAAGTCAAAGAAATAATCCTTCTTCTCTTTTCCATAGAACTACAAGACTCTCTCTCCTTACAACCCAACTTAATTTAATCACAGGTGTATGCATATGTCTAAACTCGTCACATTGAATATATGAAATATATGCAGCACTTGTGTATCAATTATACTTTAATAAAACTGTTTTAAAAGTTGACCTCTATAGAAAACTTCCATTTAGAGTCAACTCTGCCCTTTTAGTCCCCAGTTTATTTCATGTCATCCTCCACATTAACTGGCTCTACGATATTGGACAAGTTATTTGCCTTTCTGTGTCTTGGTTCTCTCATTTATAAAATTATGAAGAGGTTGTTTTGGTGACCTTGAAGCTGTTTCTCAAGTTAATGAATCTAACTAAATGGCCTGGGGAATCAAGTAATATAAAATGTGATTCTCTTTTAATGGGAGAAGTTATAATTGGAGGAATCCAAAAGGAAAAGAAGACTACAGGCAGTGTGGTGATTAAATAATACATGTTAAGAATAATCACATGCACAAATATTATCAAATTGTATGCATAACCATTTAAAAAGTCACTTAAAGGGCTGGATATAGCCCAATGGTCAAGCACTTGCCTTAGCATGTGGGAGACGCTAGGTTCCATCCCCAGCATCATTGTAAAAGAAGGTCACTTAATTGAATGCTAATGCCAAGTCTGTCTTGAAATCTCATCAAAGCTCAGAATTGACATAACCTAGAGGCACATTGCATGACATGACACCATAACCATCTCTCTGGTTGTCGCCAGCCTGAACTCTCCATTTCAATCATTATTCTCCATTCAAACATCTGATCAATGTTCCTTCTCTCTCAACTCTCACATATATCACAAACAGAACAGGAAGACTATTTTGAAGTTTTTCAAGTATTAAACTGGTTTCCAGTCCTGGCTCCCTCCTTCGTTTAGCCCCTCAAAGCCTCAGTTCTTCCACCTATAAAATGGACATAATATATCTGTCCTGCTCAGAAGTTAGTATGAAGGACAAATAAGAGCATGGGTATAATAGCATTTGGTATGCTTCATGAAACATACAAGTGAAGACATGACCAATATTATCAATAATAATTTGTTTTTTTTAGTTGTTGATGGACCTTTATTTTATTTATTTGTATGTGGTGCTGAGAATTGAACCCAGTGCCTCACATATGCTAGGCAAGCATGCTACCACAGCCCATCAGTGATAATAATTTTAAATCATATGGCCACAGTTCCATTGTTTCTCTTTTGGGATCACACAAAGTGACTTACTTTATATAAATGCAACATAAATTCACCAAGAATTTGACCTTTTTTATATAACAAATCCCTAAGAGATACAGAGATGTATATCTCTACCCTGAAAGACTCAAAACCAAAATATTTAAAATTCTTGTGAGCCTGAGAGGCTGGAATGGACATGACTAAAGCATTCCATTTTACTTCTCTCTTCTGATATTTTTTTTTCTCAATATTAAATTCACCTCCCATCTCAAGAAGTTCTGGGAATACTCAAACACTAATTGTACATGAATAATTTACCTATCCTTCTATTCTCATAACTTTTACATGAATAGACTGACATCAGATCTTTCCAACTCAATCTTATTTTTTTTAAATGTTTCTTCTTCACTGGCCCCCAAACATGCCCCCCAAATATATCCTTTCTCCATATACATCCTTGGGATACATGGTAGCACAGGTAAGATGGCTCACAATTCAACTTAACTCCAGATTATTTCCATTTCTATTCTAATTGTTATTTTTGGAATTTAATTTTATGTGTTTTTGAACAGGAAATGTATTCACATAGTAAAAAAAAAAAAAAATTCAAGAGGTACAAAATGCAAGAGAATAAAATAAGTCTGTCTCATCCCCAAGCCACTGAGCATAGACATGGCCAATATTAATAGATCATCATTGCAATGTTCTTACAAGAATATTTGTAAAATTCAGTTATTCCACAAATATGGCATAGCTGTAATCTGTGTTGCACTAGAAACTAACTAATAATAATTGCCACACTTAAGGAGCCCTTAATGTGGGTCAGGCACTAGGCACCAGGCTACATGTTTCATGAGCTTATCTCTTTTAATCCTCAGGACAATCCTATGATTTGGTTATATTAAGATCCTAATTTAATAAATGAAGAAAGTGAGAGTGATTAAATGATTTTGTCCAAGGTATCTTAAGACAGGCATTAGAAAAATGGGTGACAGACTTGCACAGGTATGGCATAGAAGAGGACATTCCAATGGCAAATACCTAGGGAGCCAATTTCCTCCATCATCAGGAAAGTTAAAACCACAATGAGCTCCCACAGTACAACCATCATAGTGACTAAAATAAAAAAAGACAGAAAGTGCTATGTGAGGATTTGAAGTAACTGGGACTGGTAGAAGTATAAATCAATATAATCACTTTGGAAAACAGGCAATATCTACCAAGGTGCAATGTACTTAGACCCTATGACCTTGCACTTCCACCCAGAGTACATAGTCACGGGAAATACTTCAGTATAAAGGCCTGTAGTAGATATTTATAACAATGACTTCCCATAATAGCCTGAAACTCAAAACAACCCAAATCTCCATTGATAGTGAAACGATCTATTCATATAATAGGATGCTCTAGGGCATCGAGAATGAAGAATCCACAACCACATGGAACAATGTGGGTGAATCTCACAAATGTAACATTGAGAAAAGCAGCCAGACACAGAAGAACACACACTGCATTCATCTATTTCTTTAAAGACCCCAAACAGTAAAACTTCTCTATGTTGTTAGAAATCAGGATAGGAAATGGGGGTGTCAGGGAGGAGGAGGCTCCCAGGAGACTGATAATAGTTTGGGTTCTGTTCACATCAATGTGTTCAGTTCGTGAAAATTCATCAAGCCACATTTAGAATAGAAGCATTTGTATGTGTGTGTGTGTGTGTGTGTGTGCAAACACATCTGTGCATAGAACTTTAATCACATGTTTTTAAAAATCCTCATGAAGTTTGCATCTAGCATAGCAAGAAGACAGTACTTGACAAAAGTAAAGGGCTATCAGAGAAGGGCAAATGCTTCATTTCTTAGCCAGGATTTTCCAGGTTCCTAGGACACAGCAAAGCAAGGATTCTTCCTACCCCTGTTAAGAAGCTAGATTCTGGATGCCGGCTGCACGACTGCCCTTTCATACTCAGACTTATATCCCCATTGCACTAGAATTTAACAGTTTCTGCACTTACACTTGGGGAAAGCATTTTAAAATCTGGGGTTCTTAAACCCTTAAGGAGATCATGGATAGAATTCAGGGGCCCATGAAATTAGTTGGGGAGATTATATCTTTATCTACTAAGTGCTAACTGAAATTTAGTATTTTCTTTAACTATGCATGTAAGTCACAAACATAGTAGCAATAGGAAGTACCTAAGATTAATCATAAAAAATTACAGATATTTCCACATACATTTCAGCTGTTGCAGGTATTTTAAAATATCAGTTAAACTAGTCATCATAGAAAATGTGGTTGATGTTAGATCTGCTTCTGGATTTTGTAGTCTCATAAATAAGTGTGTGCAGGGGGAATGTATCATGATTGTATATTTTTAGTGTCTTGATAACTGTATCTCAGCATAATCAGTTCCCTCTGCGAATCTGTGCGTTTTATTTTTTGTATTTGGAAACACTATTTTGAGAAAGGATTTATTAGCTTTTCAGACTACCCAAAGGATTTCATGCCCCAACAAAAGGTGTGTTTCTATGCTGGTTATTTTCCATTGGCCCTCACCATTGCCATATATCTTTGTATGCCTGCCCCAGAGTCCATGAACTCTTTACCCTCCCCTGCCTTGCTCTGTGTCCCAGAACTGTGACCTCCATGGACTCATCATCTGTGTGGCTACAGCCATGGGGAGGCACGCCAGCAGGAGAATGAAGGGGGATGGAATTCCCCCATCCCATCTCTGTCTCTCAAGGCATCACTAGCACCTGCATTTGCCCATTTCTTTTTGTCCCTATATATTACCCCTTATTGGTTCTTTAACTCCCCCACACTGTTAGAAATAGTCTCTTCATTAAACTCTCCCCAGCTAAAGTCTTTAGAAAACAACATCCATTTTGTGTCAATCTGAGTCCATTTGCAAACACTGGGATTACCTGATATGTGAACTAAACTAGCAAGAGTACAGCTATATCCTTTTTTAGGGCAGTATGTAAGTGTTTTGTGTGTGTGTGTGTGTGTGTGTGTGTGTGCGCGCGCGCACGCGCGTGCGTGCGTGTATGTGTGTGTGTGTGTGTGTGTGTGTGTTGGGGTTGAGCCAAGAGATCAGAGTCAATGCCCAGGGACTTCCTGAATAATAACCCTTTCTCCAGCTTTCCACTGTCTTGAAAAACTCTCTGCACAATCTAAGATGGGAAACCAGGCAAGGAATATTGAGAGAAGGTCATGCCTGAGCTGAATACATAAACAATCAGCAGGAACTGGCTAGGGGAAATCAGGGGTGAGGAGGAGACAAGATTCTGAACAGAGGGAGCAGCATTTTCTTAGAGTCAAAGGTAGGAGACCTGCTGCCCAGATCCTGCAACTGTCACGAGTTAGTATCACCGGGAAGCCTAAGCAGCAGAAGGAAACATCATGCAAGCCTTTCTTTGAGAAGGCAAAGGATGAGAGATACTCTATTTGAAAGAGATGCACTGCTAGAGAGACTCAGTATCTCATTCCCTGCAAATGCCAGATACACTCCTAGGTATTCTCTGATTTCCTAAGGCTTAACTGACAGGAAAAAAAAGAAATTAGATAAAGTCCTGCTTGTAAAGAAGATCATTTCTCCTAAGATATTTCTAGGCACTTGCCCTCCCCTCTAATTCCCCAGGACAGGGCTGGCTGACAGCCCTCTGATATGGAAGAGTGAACGGAGACTGGCCAGGCAGGGAAGGAAGAAAGGAAGGAAGCCTGCCAGGAGCACACGTCCATATATCAGTGTGAGCTCAAGATAAATAATCCCAGCCAGCCCATGCAGCTATCAAACCAAAGGGCATGTTGCAGGTAGCAAGATAAATCGCTCTTGTCAAGGATGTCTTTGTTTGTTCCCGACAGCCTCTTACTATATCTCCCTCTTCTGACAAAGCAACTCCAGGAACGGGTTTCTAACACACATTGCCCTCTGGAAACGATAGTGCTTTTAGGGAGAGAAAAATGAGTTTGAGCTCCTGGGTCCAGAAGCTAATATACAATTGGCTATGGGGACCACTCGCTAAACACAGGTTAGAAGCAGAATCTATTGGAAACAATAGCTACATGCTGTTTTCACAAAAAGTCATTCTATCTGTCCTGCCTAGCAAATTTAAATTGCCAGTGCTCCATCAGCCGGCTCATATGGTGAATTTTATCCACATTGGCCTTTCTGATCCCATCTCAGGCATCCTGATCCCATCACAGGGATTATATTCACCGACAAACACTGCACACCCAAGGAGCTCCACATGAAAAGTTTTTAAGAAAAGTCGGTGGTAAGGTTTCTAATCTAAGCAAAGAAAATGCATTAATATCATTCCAGGAATGTTCAAAAGAGACACACTCTTTCACTTTTTATGATAATTATAATTATGTCTGTTAGGGCTTTCCAAATATGTCCAACAAGATTTCGTCTAGGTAATTTGGGGAAGGAAACGTCAAATTATCTCTGCAGCAGACTCTCCCTCAGCCCATCACCATTTCAGAGATTATTTGGGGATTCTAATTATGTCTGAAGCAATGGAGAGCAAAAGTAACAGTCCGAACTTACTGATGGACAGCTCTGGGCACACAGGACCAGGCTTTGGCAGTGTGACTTTCTGGGAATGAACAAAGTGCTGGCTAAATTTTCCTGGTGTTGAACCAGAATCCCCCAGCCATTTATATATACAGGCTCCATCTCTCTACTTAGTCCTCCTTTTCCCACACACCAGCAACAGTGGGAAAAAAAAGTTTTAAAAAACACATTTTCCTCTTTATTTAACAGAAACGTATGTTACTATATTATCACAATGCAAAGTATCCATCTGCTCTGGTAGAAGAAGCCTCCATGTTTCTGGTGTAAAGAGAGCCATGTATAAAGACCATTCCAGTGCATCTGTGACATGCCTACCCCAAAAGCCCAAGTTTCTGATTATATCTTTTGCTCATCCACAAGAGTCAACATCAGGAAGAGATGAAGAACATGAGCCCTGCATCTGGGTTGCCTGGGTTTAGATCTCAGCTCTGTCTATCACTTACCATGTCACCTTGGGTAAGTTATTTAACTTCTTTGTATCTCAGTTTTCCATCTGTAAAATGGAAACAATAATATCTTTGTTAGGAAGATGAATTTATAAAGCACACAGCGTCGTGTCCACTACATAGAAAGAGCCAGTATTTGCAAAATCAACAAATGAACAAATAAAAAAAAATCAAGATACCCCTTTCTTCATATCCAGTATATTCTCATGTTGCCAGCATTTATTATTCATGAACCTCCCTCTGCACGTGGTTGTGCCCATCCCTGCCACCTTCTACACTCTTTTATGATGAGAACTCTGGAGAATACTGCACTATTAGATTCATATCCTCAAATAAACTAACTTCAAACCTGACACCTACTCATCCATCAAGTCTCCTCTTGCGTATCTCTTCCTCCTGGAATCTTGTCTGAGCAATTAAGTCTCCCTCTTCTATGCTTCATAGCAGTCTTTTCCCTCCATTCACTCATTCATTTTATCCATTCAACAGAAAAATGTCATGGAAGGTGCTGTACTGGGTATTGAGCTTATAATCTAGAGAGAAACTCACAGGATTTCTTGATTTAACAAATGATGTAAATGAATAACTCATCTACATAGCAGATCCTTAGCATTTTCTTCCACTGGAGTAGTCTAGAAACTCAAATTATGTTATGTACATATATGAATATTATATAATGACTACCACTATTATGTATAATTGTAATACATCAATAAAACAAAAGAAACTTTCCATATTACTAAATAATTCTAATTTCAGGGTGTGGCAAGGGGATTTGAGTAGGGTAAAACCATTCCTGCTCTAGACCCAATTGACATGAAGTTCCTTTAAGCTACTATAATTCTGCAGCCAGTGTAAGCACACAGCACACTGCACCAGCCTAGTACATGCAAATCTTGCTGGCTCCTGGGCCTTTTCAGAGCTCTGCAGTGTCCACTCAAGTGTACTGTCAGAGAGACTAAAACAATGGGTACTATAGTGAAGATAGCAGTGTCCCAGTGTGGGGAATGGCAAGGGAGAGATATAAGTTAGGCTAAAGATCAAATGAAAATAAGTTTTACAAAACAAAGTAGAGCAAAGTATTTAATTTTGTACAGAATAATTGCCTCATTGACTCTTTGGCTACAATCAACTGCACAACTTGCAGATTTTTCATTCCTTAATTGAAACACGTACATAGTCACCATGGTCCTCTGGGTCTTTCGCATAGATGATATAGGCACCAGCTCTGGATTTATCTTCTTTTGAATATGACACTGTTCAAGTAACTCAGCATAAGCCTTGAGGATTATTCACTATGGCTACCATCCCTGTCTTTAATGATATATAGGACACAAGGCATTGAATTTATAGATTTGGAAAATTGCAAGACAGAAATCTTTAAATGTAAAAGAAAAAAGCATTTAAAATAAAAGTTTTTTAAGAAAAAGTTTGTAAAGCAAGGATAATAAAGCAGAGCTGAAGGCTGCAAGCAGAGGAGTTGGAGTTGCCATTATGTTCAGCTAGAACTCAGGGAAGGCACAGAAACCAGCAGATATGGACAGAAACAGACCAGGGGAGTGCAAGAGAAAGGTACTACAGAGAAAGCACTGGAGAGGGCTTTAAGTCAGAAAACCTGAATCTTCATCTTGATTTTCCTTTATTTAACTGATGGACTTTAAGAATGAATCACTTGTCCTTTATAGGATCAACATCTATAAATCAATAGCTTTCCTATATTCTAACAGTGATTCAGCCAAAAGAAGAAATCAGGAAAATCATTCCACTCACAGTAACCTCAAAAAAGAGAATATTTGGGAATTAATCTAACCATGGAGATAAAAAAGCTGTACACTGAAAAGAATAGAAAACTGAAGAAAGAAATCAAGGACCTTAGAATACGGAAAGACAACCCATGTTCTTGGATGGGGAGAATCAATATTGTCAAAATGGCCATACTACCAAAAGCAATAAACAGATTTAATGCAATCGCCATCAAAATACAATGACATTCTTCACAGAATTAGAAAAAAAATGATTCTTAAATTCATTTGGAAGAATTAGAGATCCAAAATAGCCAAAGCAATACTAAGCAAAAAATGTGAAGCAGTAGGCATCACAATACCAGATTTGAAATTATACTATAGAGCTGTAGTAGCAAAAAACAGCATGATATTGGCATCAAAACAGACAAAAGGACTGGAGATATAACTCAGTTGGTAGAGTGCTTGCCTTGTATGCACAAGGCCCTGGGTTCAATTCCCAGTACCAAAAAAAAAAAAAAAAAAACACGAAGACCAATGGAACAGAATACAAAATACAGAGACAAATCCACATACCTATAGCCATCTGATATTTGACAAAGATACCAAAAAATATATTTTGGAGAAAAGAAAGTCTTTTTAACAAATGATGCTGGGAAAACTGGATAGCTATACGTAGCAAAAATGAAACTAGACCCCTATCTCTCAGCCTGCATAAAACTCAAATCAAAATGGAATTAGACCAGAAACTTTCCAAGTGCTAGAAGAAAAGATAGGGTCAGCACTCCATCATAGAGGTGCAGGCACCAACTTCCTTAACAAGACCACCAAAGCACAAGAAATAAAACCAAGAATTAATAACTGGGGTGGCACCGAACTAAAAAGCTTCTGCAGAGCAAAGGAAACAATAAAGACTATGTAGAGAGAGCCTATAGAATGGGAGGAAATCTTTGCCACCTCAGATAGGGCATTAATTTCCAGGATATACAAAGAACTCAAAAAACTTAACACCAAAAAATAAATAAACAAATAAATAACCCAATCAAATATGGGAAAAAGAACTAAACAGAAACTCCTCAAAAAAAAAAAAAAAGAAAGAAACACAAATGGCCAACAAATATATGAAAAAATAATGTTCAGGATCTCTAATAATAAGGGAAATACAAATCAAAACTACACTGACATCTCACTCTAGTCAGAACAACAATGATCAAGAACATGAATAACAATAAATGCTGGTGAGGAAGAGGGGGAAAAGGTACACTTGTACATTGTTGGTGGGATTGCAGACTAGTACAACACCTCTGAAAGCAGTATGGAGACTCCTCAAAAACCTAGGGATGAAACCACCATGTGACCCAGCTATCCTGCTCCTAGGTATTTTCCTGATACAACCAACTCATTATTTATAGCAGCACAATTTACAATAGCTAAATAATGGAATCAACCCAGATGCCCATCAGTAGATGACAGGCACACACACACAATGGAGTTATACTCAACCATAAAAAAATGAAATTATAGCTCAGTGCAGTGGTACACACCTGTAATTCCAGCAGCTCAGGAGGCTAAGGCAAGAGAATCAGGAGTTCAAAGCCAGACTCAGCAACTTAGAGAGGCTCTAAAGAAGGGCTGGGGATGTGGCTCAATGATTAAGTTCCCAGTACAAAAAAAAAAAAAAAAAAAGAAAGAAATTATAGCACTTGCCAGTAAATGGATGGAAATGGAGAATATCATGCTAAGTAAAATTAGCCAAACTCAGAAACTCAAAGGTAGAATGTTTTCTCTCATGTGCAGAAGCTAGAGTAAAATTAAGGAATGGGGAAGGGAAAAATAGGATAAGATAAAGGACTAATCAAATATAAAGGATAATGGGAGAGGGGAGTGTTATGGTTTGGACATGAGGTGTCCCCCCAAAGCTCATATGTGAGACAATGCAAGAAGGTTCAGAGGAGAAATGATGGGGTTGTAATAGTCTTAATCCAAACAGTGAATTAACCTCCTGATTGGGATTAACTGAGTGGTAACTGAAGTGGTAGGGTGTGGCTGGAGAGGGTGGGAATTTGGGCACGGCATTGGGGTATACATGGAATCCTGGCCAGTGGAATCCTCTCTGCTTTCTGATCAACATGGAGCTGCTTCCCTCTGCCACACTCTTCTGCCATGATGTCTGCCTCACCTGGAGGTCCGAGGAGTGGAGCCAGCTTCCTATGGACTAAGACCTCTGAAACCTGAGCCTTCAAATAAATTTTTCCTCCTTTAAAATTGTTCTGGCCAGATGTTTTATCACAGCAGTGAAATAGCTGACTAAAACAGGGAGGGAGTAAGGAAGGGGAAAGGGATGATCATGAACTGATATCAATGTCCGTGCATCTATGAGTTTTTCAGGATGAACCCAACTACTGTGTATAACTATGAAGCTCATAATACATTTAAAAAAGAAAGTGAAAATCTAAAAAAGAATTAGTTATCCTCCCTAAGCCTCAGTTTTTACATATATCAAATGGGAATAATATTAATGTTTGTCCTTCATGGTTTGACCCTAGGATCAGATCTGTTATGGGTACAAAAACCCCCAGCAGAGGACTTCATGTACAGTGAGACACAATATTTTTTTTTAAGTTGGAATAAAATAAATCACTAACATAAGTGATCAGCTTATGTGTCTCTAACTTGGGCCATGATGATCTATAACAGTCATAAGATCACCATCACTTTTAAAACTAATAATAATAATAATAATAATAGCTAACACAGAATATTTAAGATAGAGATGCCAGGAACCAGGCTAAGTGTGTTACATATATTCACTTATCCCTCCCGTCATTACTAATGTAGGTCTATTATTACAGATGAAGAAATGGGGGTGCAGTGAGATTGGGCCACATTCCCAAAATCTTGAAGATAATAAGTGGAGAAATCATCTTTAAAATGTTGTGTTTTTATTTAAAGTAAACCCAGGTGTGGTGGCACATGCCTGTGATCCCAAAGATTCAGGATGCTGAGAAGAGGATTGCAAGTTCAAGGCCAGCCTCAGCAACTTGAGGAGACACTCTCTCAAAGTAAAAAATACAAAAAAAAAAAAAAAAAGGTGGGGAGGCTGGGGATATGGTTTACTGTTTAAACCCCCCTAAGTTTAATCCCTAGGACTAAAATCAAAATAAAAGGCAAAATGGAAAATCTGATGGTGAGGTAAAAGATAAGAAAAAACATGCAAATTAATTTTAGGACTTATATCCTTTATACTTCTTGTCATGTCTCCTACCAAAGAAAAGCATGCCCCTCACAGGACTGTCACTTCTTTCATTCCTGCTGCTTTGAGACTCCTGCTGTCAGAGAGCCCTGAATTCCAGATGCCAGCCTTGCTGCTGCCTGAGAAAGATGCTCAGATTAGGTTTTTACCTTTTGGATCATATATTTCTCAAAACAGTATATTTTTATTAAGAGAACATTGCACCTCTGACTCAGGTTGACAAATTTTTTGTTTGCTTTTCAGTTTTCAGAGAAGGAGTCAGTGCTCTAATATTATGTTCTGGTTAACACATGTGTCCTACATTCTACAGTCAGCCAGAGAGCTGCCTTCAGAAGATGGCAACATGGAACGTTGTAGACAGGTCATTTCCCCTCTTGAGGTTTTACTGTCCTCATCTGAAGTATGGGCACAAAACAAGCCCACACCACAGGGTTATTCTGAGACTGGAATGAAAGCATGGGAGGTGGGGAGGAGGTTGGCAATTGTAAATGCTCAATAAATGAGAGCTGTTGCTGTTATCTGCAGACACCCAAGGGTCTTAACATAAATCTGAGGTGATGAGGTACTATAGAAAGAGAACTGAATGCAGAGAGAGGAAGACCCAGGACCTAGGCCTAACTCTGTTACTTACAAGCATTATGGCTTTAATAAACCATTATAAGTAAGAGACAGACATGTTTTCATAAGCCATCTTGGGTTTGTTACATTCTTACACTTAGATACTTGCAGACCAGACAGCCTTTCTCCCACTGCCTCCCACTCCCCATTATCTCACAGTTGATGGAGTTTGAGTTTACATTCCTGATCATCTTCCAATGGCTGCATACCCCACCACGAAAGCAGAGAGCACCCACCCTTATTCTTGGTGAAATTGTCATTTGGTTGAAATGAGGTCATGGATATAAAAGTAATAATGATCATAAAGCACTACACAAATGGGTTTGCATTAGTGAAATTCAGGACATTTTACGCCCCTTCCACCTCCCGCCCAACACATACACACACATACATTCTCTGTTAATTGTAGAAAATAGTTTTGTTGGAAAGTAAATAAAAGGTGGTAGGCACTGTAGTTGTTTTTAAACACTTCTTTGCAGCAACTTTGTTCAAACCATGTATCTATTCCAATGATTATTTGAGTGAGGAGCACAGAGCATATGTCTAGATCACTTATTGGGGAATTAATTCATCTAGCTGCCTGATGGTGAAAACCTATCACTTAGAAAAATATCCCCCAGGAGCAGGTAAATGAAGCTCCCCAATGAACTGAAAAGGTATTAGGACCTCTTTACTCACTTCCAGAAGCTTTAGAACTCTTTTTTTTTTAATTGTAGTTGGACACAATACCTTTATTTTATTTATTTATTTTTATGTGGTGCTGAGGCTCAAACCCAGGGCCTTGCATGTGCTAGGTGAGTGCTCTACCGCTGAGCCACAACCCCAGCCCAGCTTTTACACGCTTGTTATTATTTATCCTAGTGATTCCTTCACCCAAGTCCATGGATTATGATTTTTCAGAATCTGAAGAGACCACCCAGATCCTGAAAAAATAATTTGTCTCTGACTACAGATTTAATTTCCCTCCTAAAAGAAGCACCATGTCACAAGATCAATTGTACTAATTATTTGGTGAGCTTTAACACTTTCATAGTATTAAAAGACCATATGTCTGAAATTTAATGTGGATGTCCCACAGAGTTCACTAACTATAAAACACAGTCATAGAAACTCAGTATCACAGTGGGGGAAGAAGTAGACCCTGAATCTGAGTTCCAGCCAGACATTAATGACCTTGGCCAGAGAACCCTCTAGTCAGTTTGGGCTGCTACAACAATAACACCACAGGCTAAGTTGCTTAAACAATGAACACTTATTTCTAACAGTTCTGGCATGCTGAATGAAAAAATTAACCCTGAGCTGCATGGATATGGCAAGCAGTGGAGACTAGAGAGGCAAAGGGACCAGGAGGAAAGTCCATAGCTATCACAGTGATATCCAAAAGCTAACATGGTGAAATTTAGAGTGAGGCAAAGGAAAAAGGTGAAAATGAAAAAGAACTACACTTTGTCCAAGCCTCAGAGGTGGACCAGTCCTAGCTAAAGCCTGTGTGCAGGGTGGGGCCATGAAGGTGGGCTGCACTTCTCTCAGTCCATGCATGATTTCCCTGCTGTAATCAGAGTGCTTGCACATGACACCTACCTGAGATGATATGTAAATGTACATTAAGATGAATAAAGCCAGCTTGAGGATGATTTCTACTGAGATGTGGTCTATAAAAGACTTAGAAATTAGTAAATATGAATTTGGACACCCTGAAGAGATGGCCCTTGTTGTTTTCTTTTTGTTTGTTTGTTTATTTGTTTTTGCATCTGTGATTCTGTGACTGATTGGTAAACAAACACAGGTGGACAACAAGAACCAACCAGACTTAGAGACAAAATGGCACAAACCTTGGAGCCATAACAGGTTTCCAAGATCTTATAAGGTGACAGGAGCCATCAGAGTAAGAGGTCCATCCCAAGGTCCTCTCACTCAGTCTGACCTTTCCACACACCAGACCAAACCCCCCCCCCATCATCTGTAAATTCCAATCATGTTGTCCCTCCTCTCATGATCTTTGGGTAAGAAACAACACAGAGATGAGGAAATGAATCAGAGAAGTGAATAGAGAACTTCATCAAGGTCAACCCGTGGCTAAAACCTACAGGGTATCCTATCTGTACAGAACATGAAAGGCAAATGGAAATTACCCTTGGCATTTAACATTTGCAACAGAGTGTAAAGCATTGCTCTGAGTGTTCTGGCTCTGTCCAGAAAGATAACTTTATTAAATGTATCTTTGTTGCCATCCAGGGCACTTGCCACAAAGATGCTATAAAATATAGCTCATTGCTAGGTTCATAAAGTCTTTGGGATCAGAACAATTAAACCTATCCATGCCTCCAGGGACATCCCATTTTATATCAACAAATGTTATGTCATCTGTAACCATGCCAACTTCCATTTAAGAACTGTCAATTATTCATAGCGCTAGAGGGTGAAATCTGGTTTTCTTGCTGATGGTTCCATTACCTTCTTCCCATTCCCCTTCCCCAAAAAGACAGATAGTAGCCTTTTGGTGGGAGAAATAATCATAAACAAATTGCAAGGTCATCTTTCCAGTACTGCAAAGCTGGGTACTATTTTCCAAGGTTCCAAATGGCCTCTTCAAAACCACATGAAATAAACCTCTTTTATTTTCACACACATCATTGTTTCCCTGCAGGTTATAGAAAAACATTTTCAGTCACCAATTGTTCTATGTGGATGCAAAGTTTTCCTTATTGTCCTACCACCAGGGCGCTTGGACTTGCACAGGGGGAAGGAGGAAGATAGTGAGGAGTATGGGATAGAAAAGGAGATAAGCCTGGTTGAGTGATCCCAAAGGTGCCACTTCAGTGTTGGACTTTGCACCTGCCAGGGAGTCCATAGGTTACAAAGAGACAGCTATGTCAGCTTGAGAATCAGACAAATCATAGAACCCACTTCCCAGGCTCCTGAAGGCACTATGCATAAATTAACATCTCATTCCCTGATGTCACTGCAGTGGCTGGAAGATGTGGCTGATCTGACATTTGGCCTCCCTGGGAGGCATGTGTTAAGACTCTCTTCCAGCCCTCTCCACTTCTTTATGAGCTCAGCTTTTCATTACCAAACCAATGTCCGGGTTTGAGAGTTGGAACCATCAGACAGTAGGCAACCTGCTGGGTGGCTCCTCCACCATCTGTCTATGCAGTGCCACTTAACTCACAAGGCAGGGTAAGTGATCCCAGAGTCAGTGGACTCCAGGGCATCAGGAACCTTGGCCAGCCCAGTTTCAAATTATTAACCTTGCTCAGTCTTGAGGCCTTGTTAATGTTTTTCTGTGTAAAACTTGTACATATCTGAGCAAAGTGGCTTTGGTTTACAGGCAAGACCAAATTTACAGAAACCCATTTGGCTCATTCCCTTTGAAATAACTCATTAATATTTAGTTTGTTTCTTTTGTAACATCATCTTTTAACCAACAATCATTTCTAAGAGCTTGACCATGTCCAAGAGCTTTTCTATTATCAGTCATCTGACTTCCTGACTTGTCCAAGAAGTCGAGCCCACAATAGAGCCTTATGAAGAAGGGAAGGGACTGCCAAGAGGACAGGGATCACTTTTCTAAGGGCCCACAGAGGGGGCACCTTTTCCTAGTTTGCACAAGGACTTTCCACATATGAGTAGCAGCCAGGGTAGTGCCATTCTGTGTCCTCTCAAGAAGTTATAGGGAGACTCTCATTTGCACATAGTGTAGGCTCAATATATTTTAGCTGGCAATTGAGATGGGAGGAGGGGACTCTGTATGTGTTAAAGGTAAGCTAATCTCCTTTTATTTGGAGAGTAAGGAGAAGAGAGAAAGGCTTGAAATATCCTTGCTGTGCTTTTGGCTTACCCAAAAGGATGACAGACTTGGTGATTTGGTGGTCCTTGCACATTTTCTTCTAATGAGGGCTGACATAGGGAGAAAATGAAAAGAGAGGTATAAAAAAAAATCTTTTTCTTCACTGGGGATTATAATGCGAGATAAATATCCTGTGGAATTGGCCAGAACATGCTCATTCACTCAGCAAACATATACTAAGCCCTGCTCTGTCTGAGGCACCAAAGGAGTATATATCACAAACACTATCAAGAATGGGTTTGCCTGAAGCTGTCACTTAGGACCCATAGTCTGCACAAACCGAGCAGAGGGAGCAAAGATATCTGGGAAGGAATGAGTTAGTCTGACACACTGGAGTGTGAGCACTTAGAGAGAGGTAAAGGCAACAAGCAATGGCAAGGGTGTTCAAATGTGTGAAGAGCTGTTCTAAGAGATTAGATGACTTTTGTATGACCCTTAAGTGTAGGACCCACAGGTGGATGTGTTGAGGAGGCAGAGCTGGGTCTCGATGGAAATAAGAACCTTCAAGTCTTTGTTTCTGAAGCCTTGAGTGCTAATGACTATTTCATCACATAAAATTTTCAACAGGAGTTGAACAAATACTAGTTCTGGATGTTAAAGTAGCAATTTGAACCGCACAACAGAAGGCAAATTAATTTAAAGTCCTTTATGATTTTCATAGTCCATGAGATTCTGAAAGAAGGAATCCTCCTGCTTTTCATGTCAGTTCTGGGGAACCAAATCCTTCTCTATCTTCTATAGCCCATTATGTTCCTCATCCTAAATACGGGACACATATGAAAACTTAAATTGAGCAATTTTATACATGTCCAATTTTATAGTTTTTTATGGGCATCCTATGTATAGGAAAACAGAACTATAATGGAATAAACATTGTTTGTGTTTAATATTAGAAAGATAGTACATGGGGCTGGGGATATAGCTCAGTTGGTAAAGTGCTTACCTCATATGTATAAGGCCCTGGGTTCAATCCTAAGCACCACAAAAAAAGAAAAAGAAAAAAGACAGTACAACATGATCAAGTGAATTTCATCCCAGGGAGGCAAGGTTGGTTCAACATACAGATATTAATAAATGTAATTTATCACTTAAGTATAAATAAAGACAAGAATCACATCATTATCTCAATAGATGCAAAAAAAAGCATTTAACAAAATATAGCATCCATTAATGTTTAAAACAGTATGAAAAATAGGATAGAAGGAACCTATCTCAACATTGTAAAAGCTATATACAACAAACCCAAGGCCAACATTATTCAAAAGGAGAAAAACTGAAAACATTCCCTCTAAAAACAGGAATAAGACAAAGATGCCCACATTCAACCCTTATATCCAACATAGTCCTTGAAACCCTAGCCAGAGCAAATTGACAAGAGAAAGAAATTAAAGGGATATAAACAAGAAGAGATCAAATTATCTCTGTTTGCTGACAACAGGATCCTAGAAGACCTAAAAGAAAACTCCACCAGAAAACTTCTAGAACTCATAAACAAATTCAATAAAGTAGCAGGATATAAAATTAACATCCATAAATCAATTGCATTCCTATACTCAATGACCAATCAGCTGAAAGTGAAATTAGAAAAACCATCCCATTCACAATAGCCTAAAAAAAAACAAAAAACAAAAAAACACTTGGGAATCAATCTAACACAAGAGATCAAGGACCTCTACAATGAAAACTACAGAACACTAAAGAAAGAAATTGAGGAAGACCTCCCATGTTCTTAGATAGGCAGAATTAACATTTTCAAAATGGTCATACTACAAAAGTATTATACAGATTCAGTGCAATTTCCATCAAAATTCTAATGACATTCTTCATAGAAATGGAAAAGGCAGTCATGAAATTCATTTGGAAAAATAAGAAGCCCAAAATAGCTAAAGCAATCCTTAGTGAGAAAAGCAAAGCAGGAGGCATCACAATTCCAGACTTATACTACAGAGCTATATTACAAAAACAGCATGGTATTGGTGCCAAAACAGGCATGAAGACCAATGGAATGGAATAGAAGACACAGAGACATATCCACATAAATTCAGTTATCTCATACTGGACAAAGATGCCAAAAACACACACTGAAGAAAAGATAACCTCTGCAACAAATGGTGCTGGGAAAACTGTGGTAGAATGAGATTTAACCCCTATCTCTCTCACTGCACAAAACTCAACATAAAAGACCTAAGAATCAGACCAGAAACCCTGCATATACTAAAAGAAAATGTGGGCCCAACCCTCAAACCTATCAGTTCAGTAACTGACGTCCTTAACCAGACTCCTAAAGCACAAGAACTAAAATCAAAAATCAATAAATGGGATGGCATCAAACTAAAAAGCTTCTTTACAGCAAAGAAAATGATAAAGACTGAAGAGAGAGCCTACAGAATGGGAGAATATCTTTGCCACCTGCACCTCAGATAGGGCTTAATTTTCAAGATATACAAAGAACTCAAGAAAAAAAAAGAACAAATAACCCAATCAATAAGTGGGCAAAGGAACTAAACAGACCCTTCTCAAAAGAAGAAATTTGTATGGTCAATAAATATATGAAAGAGTGTTCAACATCTCTAGCAATTAAAGAAATGCAAATTAAAACTACACTGAGATTTCATCTCACTTCAGTCAGAATGACAATTATCAAGAATACAAGTAACAATAAATGTTGGCAAGGATGTGGGGGAAAGGGTAGACTTTCCCCTTAGATTGCTGATGGGACTGCAAATTAGTGCAACCACTGTGGAAAGCAGTGTGGAGATTTCTCAAAAAACTAGGAATGGAGCCACAATTTGGAGTATATGCAAAGGATCTAAAATTATACACCACAGTGACGCAGCCACATCAATGTTTATAAGGAATACAATTCACAATAGCTAAGCTATGAAGCCAAACTAGGTACCCATCAAGAGACAAACAGATAAAATCTGGTATATATACACAATGAAACATCACTCAGCCAGAAAGAACAATGATTCTATGACATTTGCCAGTAAATGGATGGAATTAGAGACTATCAGGCTAAGTGAAATAGGCCAATCCTCTAAAAACCAAAGGCCAAATGTTTTCTCTGATATGTAGAAGCTAATCCACAATAAGAGTAGGGAGGGTAAGAATAGAAATTTAGAGGATTAGACAAAGAGAAATAAAGGAAAGGGAGGAGGATAGGAATAGGAAAGACATTGGAATGAATCTGCCATAATTTTCCTGTACATATAAGAATACACCACAGTGAATCTCACCATCCTGTACATCCACAGAATGGGGTCCTAATTAGAATAAGATAAATTCCATGCTTGTATAATTATATCAAAATGGATTATACTGTCATGTATCACTAAAAAAGAAACAATTAAAAAAACCAAGAATGCTTTTCAATATACAATAAATCATTCATATTATTTAGGTTAAAAAAAGGTTTTTGTTTAATAATGAATGTTATTAATCGTGCAATTTGTCTTGTTTTTGCTATGTCCTAGCAGTTGTAAAGTGTTTGAATCAAACCTTCTGTTTATCTCATTTTGTAAATAAGGAAATTGCTAACAATTGAATTAAATAAAACAAAAACCAAGGAAGGATTCACCATAGTAATGTTTCATTTCTTGAGCTTCATGTGAATATGGATACCTATTCTATCTATTGTCTTATCTATCCATTTGGAAAGCAGCAACTGAATTATAAAGAAAGAAAAATAATTAACATTAGAATGCCTAGATTCTGACTTTCTACTTTGGATCTCAAACTTAAACTATCCACATGTAATTATGAGTAATAAAACATAATCTTAAACTAAGGAGTTTTCCAGTGGGCTCCTGGATTTCTGACCTTATAAAATTACATAATGATAACTCAAATTGGCATCAGACCCATTTTGCAGTGCTTTATGGCATACCTATATCCCTACACCTACTACACAAGCCACATAGGACACTGCAAAATGAAAACAAGCAACAGCCAGATCTCAAACATAAGCAAACATACCATCCTTTTCAAGTTGTCCTGCCTCTCTCTCCCTCCCACCAGGACTCACCCAAGCCCCTCTGATGCATACACACAAAGACACATATATCCAAACAAGCTCCTCTGGAAAATTCACTGCCCAATTTCTGGAGGCTCTAAACACTGGCCAATTGCACACATCAGAAAATCCATATATATTCCAGTAGGCTGTAAAAAAAGAATTTCCCCTAGAATTTGATGAAATGACTACCCAGAACCAGAATAACTCTTATTCAAGACATTTAAAACCCACTGGACATAGAATTAGAGATGATGATGTAAAGATCAATTCGCCCCTAGCAAAGAAATGGACTAGGTAATTTAATGTACCATTCCCGTTGTTAATTTCTATGATCTTGAGATTAATTTGAATGCAGATGGAATATATTTGAATAATGGCTCAAGCAAAGAACTTGGTTGCTAATTCAATAGGTGCCAGGGTGTGAAAAATTATTACCATGATTATAGTAACTGGAACTGATCTTGTAAAAATATTTTTGTAGAAAATTAAATAGTTCTTTATGTCTAGGGCCACACACACATACATACACCAAACAGGCTCCTTTTATCATGAATCTATATTTTCTTGAAGTTAAAAAGTCATGCCAAGATGTTGTTGGGTTAGAATTGCTTTAGTATATATTGCTCTAATGTGTCATGAATCTATAAAAGATATGAGAGACACCTGCTAAGTAAGAATAACACTTAGGATCAGAAGATGACTGAAAATTAAAACAAATACTCAAAACTATAACACTGAAGGACATGGCAGGGATGTGGGGACATCCTCAATGTTTGTATTTTGTAATTCTGCATTTTCTAAGACATAGGTTTGTTTCTTCTGAAAGTATCTATAGATAAGAGATTCACTGTTCCCTTATATAGCAACAATGTAGGTAAAATGTTTTAACTCTTATAAGCATGTACCTCAGCATATGCATTTGCATAGTTAGTGACATCTTAGTGACAAAATAATAAATGATAAACACTTCATATCCAGTGAATAAGGATACAAGAAAGCAACACGTCATAATAATTTTGTATTTTCTTTGTTGATAGGCTGGTTTTTTATATAAAGGAAATCAGGAAAGAATAGAAGTCCAGTAAAATGGGCCCATTTCCTACTTTCTAAAAAGCAACCAAAAAATTAGTAATAACATCCATACTTTTTAAGGCATCTACTAAATGCTATGTAGTCTATGGATTTCTCTTAAATCCTTAGAAAAATTGTATATTGTAGGCATTATTATCCTCTTTTTAAGGATTAAGGAATCAAGAACCAGAGGTTTGTCCTATTGACCAAATAAGTAAGTGACAGAAGAAAAGAACCATTGAAATCCAAAGCTCATGCTATTTCACCTGCACGTCTCAGCATCTTACATAAATATCTTGGTCAGCTTTTTTTGCTTCTGTGATTAAAAGACCATGACCAGACAATTGGAGGAAAACTTTATTTGGGGGCTCAGCTCATGGTTTCAGAGGTCTCAATTTGTAGGCAGCAGGCTCCATTCCCCAAGGCTCCAGCTGAGGCTGAAGATCAAGGGAAGCAGCTTACATGATGATCAGGAAGCAGAGAGAGAGAGAGAGAGAGAGAGACTCCACTGGCCAGATACAAAATATATACTCCAAAGGCATGCCCCCCAATGCCCTACCTCCTCTAGCCACACCCTACCTGCCTCCAGTTACTACTCAGTTAATCCTGTCTGGGGATTAATTCACTGATTGGGTTAAAACTCTCACAACCCAATCACTTTTCCTCTAATTGTTCATTGATTGTGTCACACATGAGCTTTAGGGGGCCACCTCACATCCAAATCATAACATATCTGAAGCAAATGTCTCCTATTGAGAAACAACAATTCAGTCTGTCTGCTGTTGTTGTTGCTTAATATTTTTACTTAAGACAAACTTTTCTCACAGATTATTTTAAAATTCCCAGCTTAACCTAACAACTCTTAGAGTATTATAATTTTGATGCAAAACATTGGAAAGACTGATATTGACTAAATTTTAATCTCCCACATGCTAACTATACATTAACATAAACCCTCAAGGACTTAATGCAAAGGTACAAGTAAGTATGCTAAGAAGTGACAAGATGAAAGACACAGTGAAGTGAACAGAGGGTGTGGGACATATCCTGGGACCCTTAGAGTCCCATTCCAGAGAGGTCGTGGGAATTCTATGCGTGTAACCTGTTGCAGCTCTTACAGTTTCAGCCCAGACTCTTCGTCTCACAGAGGTTCAGGTGGGAAAGTATCCTGGTGGGTGAACTCTGTCTAATCATTTAAGACATATTTGGAAAAATACTTTACATCTCATTGTTATCAGCTTATTCAATGACTGTGCAAGATCACAGTGCAATGACAATCAGAAATCTGCTTTGAGACACAATCCCCAGAAATAAGTTTCCTCTAAAGCAGATGCTTTAGGATACAGCAATCTCTTAACAAATACAGACAAAAATACAAGTTCCTAAGTCAAATAAAACCTGAGGAGGACACAAGGAAGCATTAGAGTCTGCCCAGAGTCTTCCCTCAAGACATTAAAATCTAGTTGGGGATTTAAAAAGACAAATAGGAAAAAAAAAAAGACAAGAAGTAAGAAAGTAGGTGGTAGATGATAGCTCTGGCCTTCTGAATCCTGGATTCAGGCCAGGATAAACCTACTCTTGGGCAGGAGGGATGATAGAAGTTGCCTCTGAAATAAGATAACAGTCCTTGGCACACAGCAGGCACCCAATGAGGATTATTTTCCCTCTCTTCCCTTTCCGGCCCATCACTCCAGAGAATAGCATCAAGTTCTCCTTGCAGCAAACCCAGCCTCACCTTTCCTCCCCAGTCCTGATAAGATGGCTTTTCTTTCTTCTTGGCCCAGTTGGAGATCTCTTTCCTACTCCTATCTTGGTAACAGCTCATTATCTTAACAACTGAGTGCTTCATCTTCTTGCCTGGCTTTTTCTTGCCATCTCTAAAACACTAGCACTCCAGGCCAGAGCCTGTTCCACAGTGCCTACAGCCTGCCTGACTGCTGTTTCAGATGTTGCATACTTTGTGATTTCTTATGAACTAGATCTGTCTGCTCTTTGGGTTATTCCACAAGACCACAAGGTTGAATTAATTTAAGTGTACTGGCTGCCTACAGGAACGGTTGAAAAGAAGACCAAGGTTATGTCCAGGTTCTAAAGAAAAGGATGGCATGGTCACCTACTGATGCCTGTGGCTGATGTGGAAGTTAGGGCCAAGAGCAAAAGGGTCATCCCCTCCCTCACCCTGCTTCATGGGCTATCATCTTGTAATTAACTTCTTACTAGGTTCTATGTTTAACTTGTCACTTTTGTCAACTTCCCAGTACCTATAACTGGCCCCTGACCCCAGACCCAGACTGGATCCAGAGCCAAACACAAGCCTCCCTTCCAGTTTCACCATCCTATTATTGAAGGAATCCCAGGATTAACACAATAAAAATGATGTAGTTCAGACTGGAGAGGTTAGGGATAGAACAATAAGATAAGAAAATAGAAATTCAGACTAGAGGAAAATAGGTTCAAAGATGTGACAGTCAGAAAGTGTAGAAGTTGCCAGCACAATAGACCACCACAACTGATAGGAACCCACTCATTCAAATCTGCCTTCAAAATATTGTACATCAAAATTTGAACTCTGTTCTCTAGGACACAAGCATTGATAAAATCATTAACTCCTCTGGAGAAACTTGACAGATCTTGTTAAATTGCCATCTAATCTTAACAATGCCAAAATTCAGATATGTTTGCAATTCTAATTTTCAAGTGGCCTTTCTTTTATGCACATGTTTTTCCATTCCCTTTGGCTAATTAAGAGCCATAGTTTCTGTGCATATTTTATTTTGGAGGTTGGTTAGGAAGCTTAATTGTCTACTCCTTTTATTTGTCTCTTTCTTCTTAATGGAACAAGGCATCAACTTTTCTTAGTTGGGACTCAAAGTTATCAGACAAAAACCAGACTTAATGGTGATCAGAATTTCAAGTTGCTATGCAGTTTATTTGATCTGCATACCATAAATATTATTTACACTGAATCTGAAAGAAATGAAAAAAAAGAACCATGTAAAGGTTTCTAGAGATTTCTTTCCCGCTTTTTTTCTAGCATTTCTTTCTATTCAATTTTTAGGGAAACAAGATAGTGGATATCATCTCCCTTTAAAAAGTTTAACCTATTGCTATGTATATGTTCCATTACACATACATGTTAAAACATTTATCTCCACACAGGCCCACTTCTAAAACTATGATCTGTTTCTGTTATAATCTTGTACCACTAGGAAGGAGAGCTCTCTTGTTTCTTCAGTCTAGTGGATACTCTTTAGAGGGGAGAAATAAGGCTGCTCTGTGATTAGAAGAACACTCAAACTCTTAAACATCTTGGGCAAAGGATACTACCCCCAAACTTGTATTTGGTTACAACATAATATGACACAATTGTTAGATGAAGCTACACTTTAACTCCTCCACTACACCCTTCCATCTCAGGCCCAGGGTAATGGAGTCTACCCACCATGGACTACACCTCTGAAACCATGAGCCAAAATAAAATT
Organism: Marmota marmota marmota; assembly: GCF_001458135.2. Taxonomy (NCBI): domain Eukaryota; kingdom Metazoa; phylum Chordata; class Mammalia; order Rodentia; family Sciuridae; genus Marmota; species Marmota marmota. The sequence continues at coordinate 3,878,964 of NW_026000119.1, read as the reverse complement.
CCTTTCCTCTACAGAAATTGATCTTGTCAGTATTTTGGTCACAGTGACAAAAAGTGAATAACTACACACTCCTACAGAAAAAAAGTAAGAAAGGTTTATGGCATTGCTCACCAAGAAGCAAGTGAAAGGAATCTTTCTGCTCTAGAGACAAAGATGGTCAGGAAACCTTCATCTTTAGGAGTAGATATGCACGAACACAGCTGTCTACTCCCCAGGAGAGAAAAATGGAATGCATGTTTTCTTTTCTTTCTCCACCCACAGCAAAGAAGCACAGCTGGACTATGGAGTATAGGAGTTCTTAGCAATTCAGGTTGCCATGCGCCATTCCTGCTGATTTCCTAGACTAGAAATTGGGAAGGAGGAGAGGGAAGAGGTGTAATAGGAGAGAGGAGACTTTTGGGAAGCAGCAATTGAGAACACATGCCTGTCTGAGAACATGGGTCAAAAGGTTACAAAACTCAACTTACCTGGTTACACACCTGAAACTAGAAAAGTTAACCCAGCAGCCTGCTAACTTTTCAGTTCTCCCCATGTAAAGTAGGGCTTCTTGGACAGGTGCCATAGCAGACCTATAAGTTACTGTTCTCTCACCTTCCCTCTCCCTTTTCAGAGAGCTTTGTGTCCAGCTATGCTCTTTCCTGTACCCTTCTCCTGTCAAAGTCTTGTGTGACCTTGCTCATTTCACAGAACACAGCGGATGCATTGCATCTCTGCTTCATACCCACTCTTCAATTCTGCCCAAACTGGAGAGATGGGTACTTGAAGTTACAACAGCCTCTCTCAGCCACAGCCCCAGAGTAGCCTTTTGGAATGAAGGGACACAGGTTCATATCCTGTTTTCACTACTGTCTCTTCAATCTGGGATAAATTACCCTATTTGAGAGTTTCTGTATCTATCCATGAGAATAAATCCTATCCCCTAGGTTTCTTGTGGATTAAAAGTGACTGACACATGAGAAGCTGAGATTAATCATGAAATCTGATATAATTAAGTAATTTAAAATAAATGTAGAAGAGCACCACAAGAAAACTGAAGTCAGGGGGAAGATTTTGTGTATGAGGAGAAGCAGGAGTAGAAGACCAAATGATAGAGAATAAAGGAAGCCCTCTAACTATTTTGAATCCACAATTGTGGTTTTAGGTGACAGTGTAGTTAAGTCAGTACACAGAGGATTAAACTGTATCAAATATCCAGAAAAAAAATATACATGTAGTCAAAAGGAATACTGCTGTTGATGAAGGGTTCCATGTGGAGGGAGCCTGCTAAGCATAATGCTCTGAAAGGGACTTATCTGATTGATGAGTCCAGAGGAATGGGCTGATCATGCTCAGTTCCCTTTTATTCCTGGTTCACGTGTGTCCCTCTGAGAGCAGTTGGCTGCCTTCTCTCACCCCAGCCCTTCCTCAACCCACAGACAATGGGCTTTGGTCCAGCATAGCCAATGGCTAGGTGGCAAAATCTGATTAAATAATCCTACAACTGAGCCTTTATGAGGAATAAAGGTGGCCTATCTTCTTTACCCTCATTTTCTTACCTTCCTTTGCATTTGGCAGGACAGAGGGTTTTAATGGGCCCCCTTCAAGGGAACCCAACTTGTAATGGTATTTGTGGATTCTGGAAAACAGAAGGGAAAACTCAAAACTAATCCAGTTATATCAAAGCAATACTAATTTGAATAACTAGCAGAAAATATCATTATGACACGTACAATAATGATGAATAGTATCACTAATGTAGACCATCTTAGTTTTTTTTTTTATTTTATGCAACTACAACACTAAATGTATTTCAATGTACTTAGGCTTCCTTTGCTCTCCTAGTACTCAAACATTACAAAATTGAGAGGCAATGGTTACCTCATGAATGGATGTCGTTTAAGCAACTTGGCTTAACTGTAGTTTTTGCCTCCAGCCTAGACCCTCACCCTGTGGGATTTCCTGCACTGACCTGAAGGAAGTTGCTTCATTGCTTAAATAAATTTCATATACATCAAGGGATCTACACCTTCCACCCGAGGGAGGCAGTTATTTAGAGAGAAAGCAGTTTAAAGGTGAAGTTCATCAACAGTGGAAGCACTCAGGATGACCCAGAGGGCCTACTTCTAGGAAAGAAAATAGGATTTTAATTGACAGATTCGATCCCAGGTTCCTCTCTAGGGCCTTCCAATAGAGGTCAGGAACTGTGACACAACCACATGGTTTCAAATCATTTTCAATGCAGTTCACACCTGACCCCCATGAAAAGCATTTCAGTCTGCAATGCCATTCTGTGTCCCAGTCTCAATCACTCTGTCCCACCTCCCTATGTTCAAAACTTTAGTAGGAAAAGTTTACATTGTGTCAACCTCTGTGATTGATTATGCACCTTACCTTTGGACTACTTGAGCCTCAGTTCTGTCCCCCAACATTGATCCCTCTGAGGGAAGTAAATTCCTTCTGATCAGGTATACACGTAAAGACTTTCTTGACCCAATTACAGTCAGAAGAAGACTCTGACAAGGATTTACCTTTGAAACTGAGGACGTCAGCAGTTCAGGAGCTCTATTCACTAGGAAAACCCTTAAATTTGGGAGCTGTGTTTTGTTCACTTCTGAATCCCCAGTGCTCAGAACAATAGTTTGATAAATCTTTGAAAATGAATAAAAGACGTGCTTGAAACTTTAAAAGCAAATTTCTTCATTAAAATCTTTAGGAAATGATCATAAATTAACAAGGTATTGATCAAGAAGAATGATTAAAGGGACCTGCTTATATAAGTGTAAGAGACTATGACTTCAACTCAGCCAGGTTTCATTACTCAGAAGTGTTCCTTTGTTTACACTCTTAGAGGGACTGAGCTATTTTCATGTTTGCTGAGTTGGCCTGCTCAGAACAACCCCCTTCCCCAGTGCAGCTTGGGTACTTTGGCCATGCTCTATTTTATCTGGCAACTTTGGGGAAACACTGAACACACACACACACATACACCCACACTGCTGAAGTCGAGAGCAAAGCTTTCCTTTGACCACTGTGATTGTTCAGGTATGATCCGCAAGGCAGAGGCTGAGTCTAGGCCAATGGATGTGAAAAGCTGCTTCTTGGAGGTTTCTAACACACTGTGACTGCTACTAGCGTTATTCTCTCATCCTGTAGGATGGAAACTAAGAAGCATGGAGCCCCTAGAAACTATCTTCTGACCAGCTGTCTTCTGACCACAGGAGAGGCTAGCCAGCCTTGGAGAAAGCAAGCAGAATGAAAACAGAGAAGATAAAATGAGGGCATTTGTGAACTGCTGGCCTGAGCCTGACCAACCTCTCTGAGTTCTCAGTTACATGAGCTGATAAACACCTTATTGTTTTAGCCATTTTGAGGTCAGTTTTCTGTTACTTTCACATGACTTAAGTCAATAACTGAAGGGATCAAGGCAGCTTTTAGGAAGATACTATATCCTCACTGAGTAGAGATTTTAACACACCAAGGACAAGTGACCTGCTAGGAACTTTCAGTGCAGCAAAAAGAGTGAGAGAATGCAAAAGCCTTATCACTTCCCAGCGTATGCCCTCACCTCTGCCATTAAGTTCACTCAGTCATTTATCAGCATTCATTGCATGCTAGCTATGACCAAGCCAGTGCCTACAGAATGAATGAAAACATTGTACTTATTCTCAAAATGCTCATCCATAACTATAGAATGCATGTAGGCAAAGGCTTAAAAGTATTTAAAAAATTAAATAGTTATGTTAAGGTATTAATGTGGTGCTCACCCCCACAAATTTCCTTTAAATTTATGCCATATTTTTTTTTGTTCTAATTAGTTATACATAATAGTAGAATGCACTTTGACACATCATACACTTCTCATTTTTCTGGTTGTACATAATGTAGAGTTACACAGGTCATGTAATCATATATGCACATAGGGTAATAATGTCCAATTCATTCTATTATCATTTCTACCCCCATGCCCCCTCTCCTCCCTTCACTCTCCTCTGTCTAGTCCAAAGTACCTCTACTCTTCCCTAGCCCCCCCTCTATTGTGAATTAGCTTCCGCATGTCAGAGAAAACATTCGTAAAACCATACTATTTTTAAATAACTGCATAATAAACTAGAGATTAATTAGTAGCAAGTGCCATAATGTGGTATGAAATCTAACAAAATAATATCTGTGACACTTTTTGTGCAACACAAAGCCCCATGTACCTAATATTTTATAAATAATAAAAGTCAACTTTTTTTTTTTTTTGGTGGTGCTAGGGATTGAACCCAGGCCTCATGTATGCAAGGTAAGCACTCTACCAACTGAGCTATATCCCCATCCCTAAAAGTCAACATTTGTTGGACATCACCCTACATCATGTACTAGCATATGCTGAACATTTTATCTATGATATCTCAATCTCTGACACAAATTTATTATCCCCTTTTTACAGATATTGATGTCAATGTGCAGAGAATGTAATTAACTTGCCCCAAATCATACAATGAGAAAACTGAGGATCAGGACTCAGGCAGTCTGACTTCAGATCTTAGACTTCTTGCCAATGTATTATTCTGCTGAAAGACTTCACACAGTGTGGGAAATATAATAGAGGTCTCCCAAAGATGTCTATGTCCTAGTCCCCAGAACTCATAGATGTGTTAGAACACATAGCAAAGGAGAATTAAGATTGCATATAAAATTAAGGTTGCTAGTCATTTAACCTGGAGATAGTGTTATGGTCTAGATCTCCAGTGTCTCCCAAAGTCTTATGGTTAAATGCTTGGTCCCCAATGCACCTATGTTCAGAGGTGGGGCTTTGGGGAATTGATTGAATCATAAGGACTCTGACTTCATCAGTGGATTAATCCATTGGAGTGATTCATACTTTGAATGAACAATTAAAAGGTAGTGGAAAGTAGAGAAGCCAGGATCTAGTAGAAGGGAGTGGGTCCTTGGGGGCCTGTGTTTGGGGACTATTTCTTGCTGGCACCTTGATTTTAACCCAGTGAGACTCTTTTTATTTTTGACTTCTGACTTCCAGAATTGAAAAATAATAAAATTATTTTAAGTCACTAAGTTAATGGTAATTTGTTATAATAACAATGGGAAACTAATGCATAATACACATATATATTCACATCATATGTTATAAAGAAGGGAAAATTATTTTCCTTTACCCATGTTAGGTTAATTGGTGGGATGGACTCCTGTAACAAAGATAGATTATCCATAGAAAAATAGGCAGATGTTTATTAACATGTCTATTACACTTAGGGAATCAGTAATTCACCAAAAGGGGGTTTGAATTCAAACTTACATATCATATTCAACAAAAAACAATAAATTTTTAGAGAAGTTTAAGACATTGAGTCTCTAGGGGCAGCAAATTGTAGGGAGGTAGATAAAGGCAGTTGGTGCCATTTCCAGGTTAATGAAGTTCTAGAGCTGTCTTTGGTGGTTAACCTGTGACTTCCCTGCTAGAGAGGGAAGGCTGGCCATTTTTGCCCTTGTCAACTTATGTTCTTCTTTTAGGCAAAAATAAATAAATAAATAAACAAACAAATAAATAAATAAATAGAAATAAAAATAAAAAACAAAGGTTGGGAGATGCAGCCAGTCTTTCCTTTATGCTTGTACTTGTTTTCAGTTCTTTCTTTTAGGAGAAAGAGACATTTGGGGTGATATTTTGGGGTAACATATTCTGATTTCCTTTCATAAGTGAAAGGTGAATAAAAGGAGAAGTCCCCAAAATACCACTGTGAAAAGTGATACTGATATTTAACCCTGTAGCCAAGCGCTGTGGTACATGCCTATAATTCCAGGGGCTCTGGAGGCTGAGGCAGGAGGATGGCAATTTCAAAGCCAGCTTCAGCAACTTAACAAGACCCTAAGCAACTCAGTGAGACCCTGTCTCTAAGTAAAACACAAAAAAGGGCTGAGGATGTGACTCAGTGGTTAAGTGTGCCCCTGGGTTCAATCCTCGATGGGGATGGGGGATAAGCATTGGCCTTGAAAACATGAGAATTTTAGTTATGATTCAAATACCAGAAGATTACCCAGGCTTTCTGTGAACTGGACATGGGGCTGTAGAAGGACTAAAAGCTAGAATTGGAAAGAAGCCAACACAATGCTGAGCACTCACCTGAGGATCTCCTGTCTTCTATCTTCATAAACTCTTAAGGGAACACAGAAAAATCAAACTCAACTCAGAAAAAAAAAGCTAAAGTTTATGAATATTAAGAATGTCCCATAATTTGAATGCATCAATAGAATTTGCTAAATGGAAATTCTGTACCCTTTAAGAAGTGAGATCTTTATATCCAAATTATTAATGCAAGAAACTTTTTATCCTTGGGCAATTTTAGAGTTTTGGTCTCTGCATGCAAACATTCTTGCTCTTGCTCTTGCTCTCACTCTGCAGAGATCAAGTTCAAGCAGAATAGCATTCAACCAAAAGAAGGAAATAGATTGATTTATGTTCATGGTACTGAGCACTGCATTTGCTACATAGGCTACTTCTCAAGAGGAATATAGGTATTCAAAATGGCTTTCTCTGGGGCTTTGATTCAGATCTGCATATCAAGGTTTCACCCTTTCCCCGGGTGACCCATTTGTCTGAGGGAGGCATTCAATTAGACTGCCAGAGCAAATTGATTCAGTATTGACCAGGAAAGTCTTCGCACTTGAAAGACATATGATGCAGAGGTGGAGATGTCAGCACCACGAGTCAATACTCCAAGTGCCAGGGCCCAGATGATTCAGGAATATGAAATGAGGAAGGGTCCTTCCCGGGGCGTTTAGAGCCAGGAACAGAAAGCATGTTCTTCCTCTTAAAGAGGAGACAGAATGGGAGGGAGGAGCTCTTGAAAATGTGCTCTAGTAAAGCTAAGAAACTGATTCCCATCCTCTGCTAGTAGAAAAGGAGAATAAGGCAAACATTTCCTTGTTTCAAGAAACAACACCAGGATATGAGGTTTCAATAATCTAATTTCTCAAGGTCATTGCTCAGAGAATACCCTGCTCTTTTTAAATGTCCTGCTCCATATGCCCTCTCCTGCCACCCTGCTCCCTCTCTGGACCACAGTCTGAGATTGATCAGAACTCTGTCTTCACATCCTTCACACACTATATTTATCTTTATAAACAGAAGATAAGTGCTTAGTTATTTTGGAATTGAGCCCCCTTACATCTAAGAGCATCAAAAACATGATCCATCAGAGACAGCAAAATAAGTGTTGATCAATGAAAAATTCGCTTTATTTAATATAAATTTGGTACTTAGATTAAAGGGCAGAAAGGACTCAAGTTTGTGGTATTCAATGCTCGTTTTAATCTTTGCTATTTCTCAAATAGTGGCTTTGATTTGTTGGAATGTTTTACAACCATGAATATGTGACAGAATAAATTAAACCCTTACTGCCAATCATCCCAAGTACCCACTATATATAAAATTGTCCTCCATATCCAGCTTGAAAAAAATCATAAAATTGGCTCTATTAAGAAAACTAGGACCCCCCCACACATACACTTCATTTTAAGGTTTAGCTTCTATATATCTATAGCACTTCGTTGTTATTTATATTTTCACATCGTTAGAAAAGGGTGACCGTTTTTATTGAGTGGCACACACATCATTTAAGATATGTAGTTTCTAAATGTCACTGGTGAAAGCTGAAATCCATTATCTTTTACTCACAGAAATGAAGCCCATCATGCTGTGCACTTGGAGAAAAGAATAAAGAGGTTTAAACCAGAATCTGCATAATCCCAGGTAGAGGAGGTGGCAGCAGCAGGGGGGAGAGAAAGCATCATCTCTAATATGCAAACCATGAAGAAGAGCAGCATATATTACACATCAGGCCATTTGAATGCAGAGTACCCAATAACATGTTTAAGTAAGTACATATGTTGCCATGAGTCAGTCCAAAGCATGGATAGTCACTTGCAGAATCATTTGATCAAGTCCAACAGACACAAATATGCACAATTCTACAACTAAGAAAACACAAAGCTGGGGTTGTGGCTTAGTGGTAGAGTGCTTTCCTAGCAAGTGTGAGGCACTGGGTTTGAGCCTCAGCACCATATCAAAATAAATAAATAAAATAAAGGTTATAAAAAAGAAAGAATACTTTAAAAAAGAAAAGAAAACACAGTGGTAGGTCCTTCTGTTTTCATTTGGAAAGAAATATCAGATAAAATTTTTAAAATCTACCTTTAATGCTATCCAAAAAGATTCTCTCCCAAGAACACTTCTTTCACTTATTATTTCTTTCCAAATAAATTTCAAATATTATTCGTATTTCTATATGAAAATTATTTCAAATATTAAGAGGGACAATAAGAAAATGAGTGAACACATATTCTTAGGTGACAAGAAGAATGACCTACACATTCCAGAACCCTGTCAAACAAAAAGAGAGAAGGGGAAATGTTTCTTCAAGAATTCATTTCTTGGTGCTGGGGCTGCAGCTCAGTGGCAGGGAGCTTGCCTAGCATGCATGAGGCACTGGGTTCAATTCTCAGCACCACATAAAAATAAACAAATAAAATAAAGGCATTCTGTCCATCTACAACTACAAATTTTTTTTTTTAAAAAGAATACATTTCTCCTAGCTATAACTCATTCTTAAACCATCATTTTAACTCAGTAAACTGGTACTGTGCACTAAAATAGTAAAAATGAAGACTATGTAAAAAACATGGAAAAGAGTCTATAAAATGCAAAAGGGAAAGGAAACATAGAATGTGTCTATATACTATTATTATAACTATGATAAAACTATTTATACCTGTATAAGAAGTTCAAAAAAGACCATATTATTCACAGACATGAAAATAGCAATTATTTTTTCTGTGGAAGAGTGATGGCAGTTAAGGACAGATTATTTTTTTTCTGTTTCTGTTTTTTTTAATTTATTATTTATCTTTATAATTAGCATTATTATTTTTCATTTAATTCAAATGTTTTAAAATTTTTTATTTTAAATGCCCAAAAGGATGACAATTCTTGATGTGGTCCATAAGACAGCACCCCAAAATATGACTCTAGAAGACCAGAATACGCTACCCCCAAATATACCTTTTTGACATAAGAAATATTTTGAGCTGCTTATTTTGAGAAACAGCAGATGGAGGAGTAGCTGTGAAAAGCTTTTGTAAAGAAAGCTTGTATCTACAAAGGAAATCTCCTTTGTAAGGACTTCTCGCTCTTGAACAGTTGAAAGATGAATAATACCATCATAATTACCATCATCATTCAGAGAACAATGCTATTTAAGCTTGAAGTCTAAGACAACTCTTCAAGGTTTAACTCTAATGAGAGATTTACTCATTTCCCTGAGTTATATCCCGTGTATAATGGAGATATACATCTTATTAATCTTTTGTTTGTTTTTCTCTTGTAAATTTGCCTTTTGTTACAGGGGTCTGTCCCCACTAAGAACTGTGGAAAGTGAAAGATAAAATATTTTTTCCCCTGCACTCTAAACCTGGAACCCCAACTTTTTTTTGCAGGGTAAATTATTTTTATAAAACACTGAATTCACAAGGCCAGGAGAAAATACTACCAACAGGGGCTTAGTATATCTGAAACTCAGTACTTGCTCATTCATAAATTGGCAAATGCCATACCTGTTTGGGAGACTTTGGGAAGAAAGAGCTTTAAAAAAGGAGGGGGGGAGGGGGGAGAAATACAGAGTTTACCTATGGCCACTGCTCTTTCCTGGACATTTTCTCATAGCAATATGATAAAAAAAACTACCTTAGTGGATCAGGTTAAGCCCAAATCACTTTGGGAAATGTTAAGAAATCAGTATAAAGAACTCCTCCCTTCCTTACCTCAATATCTATTAGCCTTGGTCTATACCAGGTTAAGCAGTTCTTCTCTTTCCAATAAAGTGTTCAAACTCAGCTGGATGAAACCTAAGAGCAGGAGTAATAGTTGAGTCTTTTTTAACATTTGAATAAGTGTGAGTAAATGTGATACTCAAAAAAATAATAATAATAGCAATTGTAGAGCAGGCATCGCAGAATGGTATGTTCACTGCTCTCAGGGTTCATATCCTTTGTACTATCTTCTTGACAACAAAGACAAGATCTCACCAACTGACTCACCAACAGAGATTCCATCAGTGGTAACAAAATGAGAAAAGATGTCTCATTTTTCTTCTGGGAAATAATTATGCAAAATACAGCACTTCTGATTAAAAAAACAACAACAACAACAAAAAAAAAAAACAGGGCTCTTTTTTGTCTAGACACAAATTAACCACATGGACACAAAGGGAAAAAGTACTGAAATGAATGATACTGATAGCTAAACAAGATGCCAACAAGCACAGAAATGTTAGTGAGGTCAGCAAGATGGCTGACTGAAGGTGCCTGGTGTGCTTTCCTCCACAGCAAAGGACCTAAATAAAGGGACGACAGCAGCTATTTGACAAATGTGCTTGAGGAGGCACAGAACCAGAGTACAGGGGGAAGGGACAGAGACATTGTGGAGCATGGAGATTCATGATGGCCTGATAAAGATCTAAGCACATGGGATTCACCATTCAGTCTCTTGAGATCAATCCCAAACTAATAGACGCTTTGTCAGGGAAAGGGTAACCAGCAAACACCCCAAAGTCCACACTCACCCTATGAATGTCTGAAACACTGCTGCTGGAGAACACTATATAGGCCCTGCACTCCATCTGGAGTTTTGCTAGGTTACCACACCACTGCACTGCCTCAGAGAAATAGCCAGGTCCATGATATACTCTGCCCTACCCAGGCTCCTACTATACCTAAGATCCTCCCACCCAGGATTCTGTGAAACAACAGGCACCTATTCCCAGAAGAACCAGTGATCTACCACCACAACCCAGCCAGGTGGCCTTGTCCCCCTCCCATGGCCCTAGGAAGCCCCTTGGCAGCTGACCCTAAGCCATTCAGGCTGCAGAGTCTCCCAGGAAGTAGGTAGATAACCCAGCCATCCTTCTGCAGCCCCAAGAAGGAGTTAAGTACCCCATTCTCAGAAGCTGAGCCTGCTGAGGCCCTGAGAAGCAGTCAGGTGGCATTGACCAATGGCCACAGGCTTTGGTCAGCAGCTAGTCACATTTTCTTGAGCAGGTCAGCCCCTGAGACCCAGAGAAGTAACCCATAGAGCCCCAAACACTGACAGGTGCCTTGTCTTGACCCATAGGTACAGCCCAGCTTCCATGTAGACTTCTGACACTGATAGGGGTCCCACACCCACAGTTGGATGTACCTTCTCCAGATCAATCAGTGAACCTATACTGAGGCCAGCATTACTTTTATTCCAAAAGCAGACAAGGACACAACAAAAAAAGTAAACTATAGACCAATATCCCTAATGAACATAGATGTAAAAATTCTCAACAAAATACTAGCAAATCAAATCTAACAGCAAAAATACAAAAAAATGATACAACATTATCAAGTGGCATTTATTACAGGGATGCAAGGTCAGTTCAACATCAAATAAATGTAATACAACAGAATGAAGGACAAAATCTACATCTCAATAGATGCATTTGATAAGTTCAATATCCTTTCATGATTAAAAAAAATTAGGTATTGAGGGAATGTACCTCAAGACAATAAAGGTTATCTATTACAAACTAACAGCCAACATCATATTAAATGGGGAAAAGTTGAAATCATTTCCTCTAAAATAAAAAATAAGAATGTACACTTTCACTGATCCTGTTCAATATAATATGGGGAGTACTTTTCCAGAGCAACAAACCAAGAAAAAGGTTTAGAGGGCATTCAAATAGGAAAGAAGAAAGTCAAATTATCCCTGTTTACAGACAACATGATTTTATATAGAAAAACCTAAAGATTACACACACACACACACTCACAACAAAACCACCTCATAATTAATAAATTCAGTAAGGTTATGGGATACAAAATCAACAAAATATATCATTTTTTAAATACATCAATCACAAAATTTCAAAGAAATCAAGTATCCCAACCACAATAACTTAAAAAAAAATTAAGCTTAGGAATACATTGATGTATTCAAAATTTAACAAATAAAGTTTATGTAGTGAAATTTACAAAATAATGTTAAAAGAAATTAAAGAAGACACACAAAAGAATGAAAATACATCCTATGTTCATAGATTGGAAAAATTAACATTTTATATGTCCATACAACCCAAAGCAATCTAAAGATTCAGTGTAATATCTATCAAAATACCAATTACAGAAAGGGAAAAACTCCTTAAATTTGTATGAAACCAGGCTGTAACAGTAGTAGAACACTTGCCTTGCATGTGTGTGACACTGAGTTTGATCCTCAGAACCACATAATCTGTCCATCTACAACTAAATACATATTTTTTTAAAAATTTTGTACGAAACCACAAAAGACCCCAGCTAGCCAAAGCAATTCTGATCAAAAAAAGAACAAACCTGGAGGCATTACAATTACTGATTTTGAAATATACTACCAAGCTATAGTAATGAAATCATCATAGTACTGACAATCATGTGAAAAAGAAACAATAAAACAGAAGAGAGAACTCAGAAATAAAGTCATATTTATAGTAAACTGATTTTTGACAAAGGCAGCAAGAACATACACTGGCAAAAGGAAAGTTTCTTTAATAAATGGTGCTGAGAAAACTGGATCTATGCGCAAAAGAAACAAACTCACCACATATCAAAATCAACTGAAAGTATATCAAAAACTTAAATATTAAGACCCCAAACTATGAAACCACTAGAAAAAAAAATGTAAGAGAAATACTTCAGGAAATTGGTCTGGGCAAAGATTATGGGAATATGATCCTAAAAGCACAGGCAACCAAAGTGAAAATTGAATGGGATTACAACCAACTAAAATGCTACCATACAGCAAAGAAAACAATCAACAAAATGAAGAAACAATCTACAGAATGAAAGAAAATATTTTAAAACTATTCACCTAACAAGGGTTGAATTTCCAGAATATTTAAGTGTTATGATTTGGATATGAGGTGTCCCCCAAAAGCTCACATGTGAGACAATGCAAGAAAGTTTAGAGGAAAAAATGATTGGGTTATAGCCTTAACCTGATCAGTGAGTTAATCCCTCATGGGGATTAATTAAATTGATGGTAACTGGAGGCAGGTGGGTTGTGGCTGGAGGAAGTGGTTCATTGGGGGCATGGCTTTGGGGTATATATTTTGTATCTGGAGAGTGGTATTTTTCTTTCTCTCTGCTTTCTGATCATGATGTGAGCTGCTTCCCTCCACCATACTCTCCTACCATGATGTCCTCCTGCTTCACCTTGAGCCCAGAAAAATGGAGCCAGCCTTCTATGGACTAACACCTCTGAAACAGAAAACCCTCAAATAAACTTTTCTTCCTCTACAACTGGTTGTGTCCCTCTACAACTGGCTGGGTCCCTTAGTCACATCAGCAACAAAGCTGACTAAAACATTAAGGAACTCAAATAACTCAAAAGCAAATTCGTCATCAATGTCATTGTCATCATCCTCATTAACTGATTAAAAACCAGGTAAACAATCTTTCTCAAAAGAGGATGTACAAGTGACCAGGAAGAATCTGAACAATGCTCAACATCACCTATCATCAGGAGAATGCAAATCAAAACCACAATGAGATCACCTCACTACAGTTAGAACAGCTATTATGAAACACCACACACACACACATACATATGTGTGTGTGTGTGTGTGTGTGTGTGTGTAAGAATGCAGAGAAAGAGAAACTCTCAGACACTGTTGGTAAGAATGCAAGCCAGTACAGCCTTTATGGAAAACAATATGGCGGTCCCTCAAAAAAACTAGAAATAGAATTACTATATAACCCAGAAATCCCACTGCTGAGTTTATGTCCAGGAATTGAAAATCTGGAAAGGAACTAAAAATCAGTATGTCAATGAGACATGCGCACTTGCGTGCTCCTTGCAGTACAGTTCACAACAATCAAGATATGGAGCACATTAATTATAATGAATTAATTTGTAATACATTAATTATATATATATATATATATATTTATATTTAAGGAACTCAAATAACTCAAAAGCAAATTCGTCATCAATGTCATTGTCATCATCCTCATTAACTGATTAAAAACCAGGTAAACAATCTTTCTCAAAAGAGGATGTACAAGTGACCAGGAAGAATCTGAACAATGCTCAACATCACCTATCATCAGGAGAATGCAAATCAAAACCACAATGAGATCACCTCACTACAGTTAGAACAGCTATTATGAAACACCACACACACACACATACATATGTGTGTGTGTGTGTGTGTGTGTGTGTGTAAGAATGCAGAGAAAGAGAAACTCTCAGACACTGTTGGTAAGAATGCAAGCCAGTACAGCCTTTATGGAAAACAATATGGCGGTCCCTCAAAAAAACTAGAAATAGAATTACTATATAACCCAGAAATCCCACTGCTGAGTTTATGTCCAGGAATTGAAAATCTGGAAAGGAACTAAAAATCAGTATGTCAATGAGACATGCGCACTTGCGTGCTCCTTGCAGTACAGTTCACAACAATCAAGATATGGAGCACATTAATTATAATGAATTAATTTGTAATACATTAATTATATATATATATATATATATTTATATTTAAGGAACTCAAATAACTCAAAAGCAAATTCGTCATCAATGTCATTGTCATCATCCTCATTAACTGATTAAAAACCAGGTAAACAATCTTTCTCAAAAGAGGATGTACAAGTGACCAGGAAGAATCTGAACAATGCTCAACATCACCTATCATCAGGAGAATGCAAATCAAAACCACAATGAGATCACCTCACTACAGTTAGAACAGCTATTATGAAACACCACACACACACACATACATATGTGTGTGTGTGTGTGTGTGTGTGTGTGTAAGAATGCAGAGAAAGAGAAACTCTCAGACACTGTTGGTAAGAATGCAAGCCAGTACAGCCTTTATGGAAAACAATATGGCGGTCCCTCAAAAAAACTAGAAATAGAATTACTATATAACCCAGAAATCCCACTGCTGAGTTTATGTCCAGGAATTGAAAATCTGGAAAGGAACTAAAAATCAGTATGTCAATGAGACATGCGCACTTGCGTGCTCCTTGCAGTACAGTTCACAACAATCAAGATATGGAGCACATTAATTATAATGAATTAATTTGTAATACATTAATTATATATATATATATATATATTTATATTTAAGGAACTCAAATAACTCAAAAGCAAATTCGTCATCAATGTCATTGTCATCATCCTCATTAACTGATTAAAAACCAGGTAAACAATCTTTCTCAAAAGAGGATGTACAAGTGACCAGGAAGAATCTGAACAATGCTCAACATCACCTATCATCAGGAGAATGCAAATCAAAACCACAATGAGATCACCTCACTACAGTTAGAACAGCTATTATGAAACACCACACACACACACATACATATGTGTGTGTGTGTGTGTGTGTGTGTGTGTAAGAATGCAGAGAAAGAGAAACTCTCAGACACTGTTGGTAAGAATGCAAGCCAGTACAGCCTTTATGGAAAACAATATGGCGGTCCCTCAAAAAAACTAGAAATAGAATTACTATATAACCCAGAAATCCCACTGCTGAGTTTATGTCCAGGAATTGAAAATCTGGAAAGGAACTAAAAATCAGTATGTCAATGAGACATGCGCACTTGCGTGCTCCTTGCAGTACAGTTCACAACAATCAAGATATGGAGCACATTAATTATAATGAATTAATTTGTAATACATTAATTATATATATATATATATATATTTATATTTAAGGAACTCAAATAACTCAAAAGCAAATTCGTCATCAATGTCATTGTCATCATCCTCATTAACTGATTAAAAACCAGGTAAACAATCTTTCTCAAAAGAGGATGTACAAGTGACCAGGAAGAATCTGAACAATGCTCAACATCACCTATCATCAGGAGAATGCAAATCAAAACCACAATGAGATCACCTCACTACAGTTAGAACAGCTATTATGAAACACCACACACACACACATACATATGTGTGTGTGTGTGTGTGTGTGTGTGTGTAAGAATGCAGAGAAAGAGAAACTCTCAGACACTGTTGGTAAGAATGCAAGCCAGTACAGCCTTTATGGAAAACAATATGGCGGTCCCTCAAAAAAACTAGAAATAGAATTACTATATAACCCAGAAATCCCACTGCTGAGTTTATGTCCAGGAATTGAAAATCTGGAAAGGAACTAAAAATCAGTATGTCAATGAGACATGCGCACTTGCGTGCTCCTTGCAGTACAGTTCACAACAATCAAGATATGGAGCACATTAATTATAATGAATTAATTTGTAATACATTAATTATATATATATATATATATATTTATATTTAAGGAACTCAAATAACTCAAAAGCAAATTCGTCATCAATGTCATTGTCATCATCCTCATTAACTGATTAAAAACCAGGTAAACAATCTTTCTCAAAAGAGGATGTACAAGTGACCAGGAAGAATCTGAACAATGCTCAACATCACCTATCATCAGGAGAATGCAAATCAAAACCACAATGAGATCACCTCACTACAGTTAGAACAGCTATTATGAAACACCACACACACACACATACATATGTGTGTGTGTGTGTGTGTGTGTGTGTGTAAGAATGCAGAGAAAGAGAAACTCTCAGACACTGTTGGTAAGAATGCAAGCCAGTACAGCCTTTATGGAAAACAATATGGCGGTCCCTCAAAAAAACTAGAAATAGAATTACTATATAACCCAGAAATCCCACTGCTGAGTTTATGTCCAGGAATTGAAAATCTGGAAAGGAACTAAAAATCAGTATGTCAATGAGACATGCGCACTTGCGTGCTCCTTGCAGTACAGTTCACAACAATCAAGATATGGAGCACATTAATTATAATGAATTAATTTGTAATACATTAATTATATATATATATATATATATTTATATTTAAGGAACTCAAATAACTCAAAAGCAAATTCGTCATCAATGTCATTGTCATCATCCTCATTAACTGATTAAAAACCAGGTAAACAATCTTTCTCAAAAGAGGATGTACAAGTGACCAGGAAGAATCTGAACAATGCTCAACATCACCTATCATCAGGAGAATGCAAATCAAAACCACAATGAGATCACCTCACTACAGTTAGAACAGCTATTATGAAACACCACACACACACACATACATATGTGTGTGTGTGTGTGTGTGTGTGTGTGTAAGAATGCAGAGAAAGAGAAACTCTCAGACACTGTTGGTAAGAATGCAAGCCAGTACAGCCTTTATGGAAAACAATATGGCGGTCCCTCAAAAAAACTAGAAATAGAATTACTATATAACCCAGAAATCCCACTGCTGAGTTTATGTCCAGGAATTGAAAATCTGGAAAGGAACTAAAAATCAGTATGTCAATGAGACATGCGCACTTGCGTGCTCCTTGCAGTACAGTTCACAACAATCAAGATATGGAGCACATTAATTATAATGAATTAATTTGTAATACATTAATTATATATATATATATATATATTTATATTTAAGGAACTCAAATAACTCAAAAGCAAATTCGTCATCAATGTCATTGTCATCATCCTCATTAACTGATTAAAAACCAGGTAAACAATCTTTCTCAAAAGAGGATGTACAAGTGACCAGGAAGAATCTGAACAATGCTCAACATCACCTATCATCAGGAGAATGCAAATCAAAACCACAATGAGATCACCTCACTACAGTTAGAACAGCTATTATGAAACACCACACACACACACATACATATGTGTGTGTGTGTGTGTGTGTGTGTGTGTAAGAATGCAGAGAAAGAGAAACTCTCAGACACTGTTGGTAAGAATGCAAGCCAGTACAGCCTTTATGGAAAACAATATGGCGGTCCCTCAAAAAAACTAGAAATAGAATTACTATATAACCCAGAAATCCCACTGCTGAGTTTATGTCCAGGAATTGAAAATCTGGAAAGGAACTAAAAATCAGTATGTCAATGAGACATGCGCACTTGCGTGCTCCTTGCAGTACAGTTCACAACAATCAAGATATGGAGCACATTAATTATAATGAATTAATTTGTAATACATTAATTATATATATATATATATATATTTATATTTAAGGAACTCAAATAACTCAAAAGCAAATTCGTCATCAATGTCATTGTCATCATCCTCATTAACTGATTAAAAACCAGGTAAACAATCTTTCTCAAAAGAGGATGTACAAGTGACCAGGAAGAATCTGAACAATGCTCAACATCACCTATCATCAGGAGAATGCAAATCAAAACCACAATGAGATCACCTCACTACAGTTAGAACAGCTATTATGAAACACCACACACACACACATACATATGTGTGTGTGTGTGTGTGTGTGTGTGTGTAAGAATGCAGAGAAAGAGAAACTCTCAGACACTGTTGGTAAGAATGCAAGCCAGTACAGCCTTTATGGAAAACAATATGGCGGTCCCTCAAAAAAACTAGAAATAGAATTACTATATAACCCAGAAATCCCACTGCTGAGTTTATGTCCAGGAATTGAAAATCTGGAAAGGAACTAAAAATCAGTATGTCAATGAGACATGCGCACTTGCGTGCTCCTTGCAGTACAGTTCACAACAATCAAGATATGGAGCACATTAATTATAATGAATTAATTTGTAATACATTAATTATATATATATATATATATATTTATATTTAAGGAACTCAAATAACTCAAAAGCAAATTCGTCATCAATGTCATTGTCATCATCCTCATTAACTGATTAAAAACCAGGTAAACAATCTTTCTCAAAAGAGGATGTACAAGTGACCAGGAAGAATCTGAACAATGCTCAACATCACCTATCATCAGGAGAATGCAAATCAAAACCACAATGAGATCACCTCACTACAGTTAGAACAGCTATTATGAAACACCACACACACACACATACATATGTGTGTGTGTGTGTGTGTGTGTGTGTGTAAGAATGCAGAGAAAGAGAAACTCTCAGACACTGTTGGTAAGAATGCAAGCCAGTACAGCCTTTATGGAAAACAATATGGCGGTCCCTCAAAAAAACTAGAAATAGAATTACTATATAACCCAGAAATCCCACTGCTGAGTTTATGTCCAGGAATTGAAAATCTGGAAAGGAACTAAAAATCAGTATGTCAATGAGACATGCGCACTTGCGTGCTCCTTGCAGTACAGTTCACAACAATCAAGATATGGAGCACATTAATTATAATGAATTAATTTGTAATACATTAATTATATATATATATATATATATTTATATTTAAGGAACTCAAATAACTCAAAAGCAAATTCGTCATCAATGTCATTGTCATCATCCTCATTAACTGATTAAAAACCAGGTAAACAATCTTTCTCAAAAGAGGATGTACAAGTGACCAGGAAGAATCTGAACAATGCTCAACATCACCTATCATCAGGAGAATGCAAATCAAAACCACAATGAGATCACCTCACTACAGTTAGAACAGCTATTATGAAACACCACACACACACACATACATATGTGTGTGTGTGTGTGTGTGTGTGTGTGTAAGAATGCAGAGAAAGAGAAACTCTCAGACACTGTTGGTAAGAATGCAAGCCAGTACAGCCTTTATGGAAAACAATATGGCGGTCCCTCAAAAAAACTAGAAATAGAATTACTATATAACCCAGAAATCCCACTGCTGAGTTTATGTCCAGGAATTGAAAATCTGGAAAGGAACTAAAAATCAGTATGTCAATGAGACATGCGCACTTGCGTGCTCCTTGCAGTACAGTTCACAACAATCAAGATATGGAGCACATTAATTATAATGAATTAATTTGTAATACATTAATTATATATATATATATATATATTTATATTTAAGGAACTCAAATAACTCAAAAGCAAATTCGTCATCAATGTCATTGTCATCATCCTCATTAACTGATTAAAAACCAGGTAAACAATCTTTCTCAAAAGAGGATGTACAAGTGACCAGGAAGAATCTGAACAATGCTCAACATCACCTATCATCAGGAGAATGCAAATCAAAACCACAATGAGATCACCTCACTACAGTTAGAACAGCTATTATGAAACACCACACACACACACATACATATGTGTGTGTGTGTGTGTGTGTGTGTGTGTAAGAATGCAGAGAAAGAGAAACTCTCAGACACTGTTGGTAAGAATGCAAGCCAGTACAGCCTTTATGGAAAACAATATGGCGGTCCCTCAAAAAAACTAGAAATAGAATTACTATATAACCCAGAAATCCCACTGCTGAGTTTATGTCCAGGAATTGAAAATCTGGAAAGGAACTAAAAATCAGTATGTCAATGAGACATGCGCACTTGCGTGCTCCTTGCAGTACAGTTCACAACAATCAAGATATGGAGCACATTAATTATAATGAATTAATTTGTAATACATTAATTATATATATATATATATATATTTATATTTAAGGAACTCAAATAACTCAAAAGCAAATTCGTCATCAATGTCATTGTCATCATCCTCATTAACTGATTAAAAACCAGGTAAACAATCTTTCTCAAAAGAGGATGTACAAGTGACCAGGAAGAATCTGAACAATGCTCAACATCACCTATCATCAGGAGAATGCAAATCAAAACCACAATGAGATCACCTCACTACAGTTAGAACAGCTATTATGAANAAAAAAAAAAAAAAAAAAAAAAAAAAAACCACACTTTCATCAAAGAGGACTTAGAGGGCTGAGGTTGTGGCACAGTAGTAGAGCACTTGCCTAGCATGCATGAGGTACTGGGTTCCATCCTTAGCTCCACATAAAAATAAATAAATAAAACAAAGTCATTGTTACAGCAAATATCCATTGTGTCCATCTACAACTAAAATATTTTTTCTTTTAAAAAAAGAAGACTTAGAAAATCCTTCTTTATTTCTTCTACTCCAAAAGAACTCATTTGCCTACTGATAAAGTCTACACCAGTTACTATTAAAACTTATTTGCCTTTCCTAAGCATACATCATCTTGTGAATAGGTGAAGGTGTTGTTGGGAGCGGGGTTTGGGGGGGAAAGTCAAGATGTTTAACAACAATATATCCTGGACATTAACCAATGGAATCAATTCTGGGCCCCAAAAGCCTCTAGGCTTCAATGCTTCAGTTTCTGCATTGTAGGGAAATCCAGGATGCTGAGGGCAGTGGAAAGGGTAGGCACCCAGAATAATGATAAATACCAATTGTTTGCACACCAACTGAGTTTATATCTTATATCTAGTACTAAATGTTAACGCTGATCACATGTAAGCCATAGTTAACTATTTAAAGATTATTATTGGAACATTTCCTTGTCATTATTTGCCTAACAGGTTTAAATCTTGCTTAATATTTTATTTCTTGAGACCTTTTATCTTATAGTGATTCATAAAAGTTCACAGGTATTGAAATCAAGAACAAGTTTATTAAGCATATGTGATGTGACTGGCACTGTGGTAGGTGCTTCTATAAAATTAAACTAGAAAATGTGTTTTCTCTTTAGTTCAGGACATGCTAAGACATTGAATTAATACATTCTTATAGATTGAAATGCTGAAAATGTAATAGTCTAACTGGACATTTGGCAAAGGTAGTTAAATTTTTTTTAAGTTTTGTTCCATCTTATTATAACTAAAGCACAACAGGAAGTCAGATCTATTAGACCTCTTCTTGTATGGAAAACTCTTTGACTTTACTGAAAGAGTATTTGAACACAAATCTTATTTTACTGGTAAAAGAAGCTTATTGAAAGGACATTGTTAAAGGTATGTTACCTATCAAAACAGAAATATGCCAGAATATTCTTTAGAAAATGACTCTTCTCACTACCTGATGTCAAGTTGATAAGAGGCATTTTTAAAATTTATGGGATATTCTGGAAAATTATAACATGAGTTTGGAATGGAGTGAAAAGGAAGTCAATTAAGTGAATCTTCTAGCCAAAACTGTTATCTGTCTGTTAACAAGATATGTTAAACTGGGGCTGGGGTTGTGGCTCACTGTAGAACACTTGCCTTGCATGTGTAAGACCCTGGGTTCGATCCTCAGCACCACATAGAAATGGATGAGTGAAATAAAGGTATTGTGTCCAACTACAACTGAAAAATAAATAAATATTAAATAAAAGATGTTAAACTGTGTTGGATCCAAACATCCAAGGAAATGTACTATTCATGTGACATTTGAGGGATCCTTAACATTTGAGTCCTCTGGGTGGCTAAATTGATCAATAATGACCTAAAACATTTCTCTCAAAAATCTTAGCCTCTACAAAATGTAATTATATAAATTATGAACATGGCCAAGACTGATACAAGAATCATTTGTGGTTTTGACAGAAAAACTGTCATCACCATTTACCTCCATATCTATTAAAAAGAAGGCAGATATTTGAGGCATTAATTAATCTGGCCTGAATTTCTCCAAACCAAAATTCATTGTATTCCTCCATTTTTACTGATCCTTCTTTACTGTGTTTACATCTCCTTAAATTCTAATTAGGGTTTTTACTTTTCATTCTAATGTAATATATAATCTTAATGGCTAAATATTCCCTCATCATTTATTAAATCTGAGTTTGTTGAAGATATTATCCCACTTGGGTTGATTTTAAATATCCCAATTTATGACCCCTTGTTCCACAGTAAAGGCTAGATCCTGCTATGATAAAATATGATAGAAAAGTTCTTAAGTCAGTTCATGTGTGATTAAGCTACATGTTGTTCAGCCGTGGTGATTTTTTTTTTCTATTTAAATTACAACTCACATAGAATTCAGAAAGGACTTTCAGACTATGCAGAATTAGATTTAGAATTCTAACTCAGGGGCACGTCCCTGCGGTAATTAGCAGTTAAAATCAATACGGACCTCTACTGTTAGGTGATTACTGCAATAATCCTCAGTTTTAATGCAATATAGTAGGTGAGGCAGTTTTCACTTATGTAATTTACTCTCCATTATGAATTCTCTTCCTTCAATTGGATTTATTTAAAATAGTCCTGTTTTACATTCCTCAACAAATGTCAAGGAAACATGGTGTACCTATTTATATGAAAAATCAATAGTTCCATCACCATTTATTAATTGAGTTTGTTGGGAAGAACTAGGATATTAAGGTGAATGGAATTTCTTGTTAACTGAGAGGAAGCCAGAATATAATTAGCTAATGTCTTAAAAAACCTGAAATGCATGCATTTACTTCCAGTTAAACATGAAGTGTCAAACCTTTCTGATACTTCACCTTTGAGAAGGACCACCCCCCAAACAAATCAGGAGAAGACAGAAACAAAATATTAGAGAATGGAAAGCATAAAGCAGATATGCAAGTGATCCTGACTTAGCAGACCTCAAAAATTTTAATCCTAAGCCAACGGTGAATGAAACCAGTTGATTATTTCCTCACAGTCATGAAAAGCCTCAGTAATGAGAGTGTGTATCCCCAAAAAAGTAGAAAAGTGGACAAGAAAGAAAATAGGAAGATTGGTTGCACATTTATACAAGAAACCCTTAGCCCTCTACATATTCTCCCCATCCTGCAGGACACTGTGGGTGCACTATCTGGAAATGATGAATATGAAGGGTGATGGACTGGGAGATACCAGGGACCCAGAGAGAGCAAGGGCATCATACTAATGATGGGCCGGCTACAAAAAAGAACATACTCAAAGGTACAATTCCCAGATTCGTACTCTCCCATGCTTCCAGAACTCACCCAGTTGGACTTACACTTATTTTTTACCCAACTGGCAAGAGTTTGGGCAATTCCTTTCTGAGGATAAACTAACTAGCTTTAGAGAAAAAAGCCCTAGGTATTAGTTTGTGGAGTAGGGGTTATTAAGAGGCAGAAGCAACAAATGGATTAGTCCAATCATCCTACACTAAAGTGCACTAGTGATAAGATTTTACACACAGAACTTGCAATCACAATTTTAGCAACCCCTTCTTAAATATGAAACACACACACATACACATACACACACACACACACACATTTTCCAGGGGAAGAAAAAAAAGAAAACTTTTTCAAAGATCACCTGCTTGTCAGCTTTCCATCACCATGATGAAATAACTGAGATAGTTAATTTATAAAAGAAAAGATTTACTAGTTCACAGATCTGCAGATCCAGTCCATGACAGGGCAGATAAATACATTGTCTAGGGTTTCTCCTGAGAGTGCCAGGTGGCAATAGTGGAGAACTCTTGGCAAAACAAACTACTCAATTCATGATCAATAAACCAAAAAAGAGAAAAGGGAAGAGGCTGAGGTCCCTTTGAAGGCTCACCAATAGTGACTTAAGGACCTCCCACTAGGCCCTACCTCCAAAATGCTCCATCCCTCTCCACTAGTACCAACTGGGGACCAAGCATTGTTACCCAGGGACCTTGGGGGATGTTTAACATCCCAACTATAGCAGTCACTAATATGATCTGGGTGATAAAAGAAGATTACACCCAGAACAAATTAAAGGAAAGGATCTATGTGAATGAGGCACTGTCAAAGAGAAAGTGCACCAGACAAGTTCCACAGGCTAGTCTTTATTGAAGACTACTTCAGTAAGAGAAGTTGCACTCAACTCTCAATACAACAGGGTCAGCAGAGATTTACAGCCAATGGACAGGATGAGGGAGTCATTGATTGAAAATTACTAAAAGGGACTTCATTAGGTATCAAGCTTGGGGGAATGGATGAGCAACCTGATGGGTTCTTAAGCGTGTAGAAGATTCTTACTAAACTGTGCTCAGCAGGCCAAGCCCTAGTCAAGAAAAGCTCAGCAGAGCCTGACTAAACTTTGATCAAGGACTCCATTTTTGTCAGCATTCAAAAATCAAAAATTATTTCTTGGGAATTAAAAATATGATAGCAAACAAAAATATTAGTATGAGAATTTAAAAAAAATAAATAAAAATATAATAGCAGATAAAAAGATATGAAAATAGAGAATCAGTCCAGAAGGCCCAAGAGAGGAAGAAATTATAATAAAAACAAATTAAGACTAGGCTGAGACAGGAGGATCGTGAGTTCAAAGCCAACTGCGGCAATGGCAAGGTGCTAAGCAACTCAGTGAGACCCTGTCTCTAAATAAAATACAAACTAGGGCTGGGGATGTGGCTCAGTGATGGAGTTCCCCCTGAGTTCAATTCCTGGTAGCCCCCCCAAAAAACTGTTTGCAAAATTGAAGGAATATAACAGATAAAAAGGGCCTCTGGCAAAATGAATGAAGAAGGACCTATGCTAAGACAAATCTTTTAAATTTCAAAGACATGAGAGATTAAAAATAGATCCTAAAAGTTTTCAGAGAGAAATACAGATCTCATAAAAAGAATTGGGGATTCAAACAGAATTAAACTCTTAACAATAATATTGAAAGCTAGAAATTACTCCAACAAGCTTGTAAGGGAAATTATTCCAAGTCTAGAATTCTATATTTAAATTATCAATCAAGAAAAATCATAGAATGAAGAAATCTTTATGAAGGACTTAATAAAGTTGGCCTGCATGTCCTCCTTTTCATGGGGGAGACTACTAGAAGATGCATTCTACCACCAGAGGGAATAAAATTAATAGATGAAAATGTGGACTCTAAGATACAGGAGCTCCAAATAGGAGACAGGGAAATGCAATTCTTGGAATGATGATGAATGAAGTTCTCAGAATGACAGATGTCGATTAGGGATAGAGAGGGCAAGTCTAGGAAAGTTTCCACCAAGGGGAAGAAAGAATCCAGTAGATGGACGTAAGTGTGTATAAGTGGTGAATAACTAATGGGAAAGTCATACTTCTTCTAGAGGGTTCAGCACTATTTGGTAACAGGCATACAGAAAAAAAATGTTAACTTTATAGAAAAACTCGAAATATTTTCAAGAAAGAAAATGTAGTCATAGTAGACAGCATCTCATAGATAGTGATAAAATTTATACAGTTAAAAGTGTAACCATTAAATATTGATGGGTTTTGGAAGAGTCATACTAGAGAGAGATTGCTGGAAGAATGATATAAGGGTGCTTTCCTGTGATAGAACATGAAAAATGAAAAATCAAAATAGTTGGACAAACATGCTATTTAGAAATACATAGTTGAAAACATTTCAGTGGCTTAAAGTTTATTTGTTCCAGATACCAGTCTTAAGTGCCACCTGTGAAGCAATACAGAGAAGGTCAGAAAGCCTTATGACTAAAGCACATCCATTCCACAACCAGAGGGAAGCCCAGAGATGGCTAATTCAATTCCCCAAGCCGCTGCTTATACCCCACTTCTAGAGCATGACCCACCTTCCTGAACCCTGGTGCTCCTGTACCTGTACACACTCCCAGAAATACAAAAGAAGGAGGTTTTTATGGAGATATTATGGGTAGGAAGGCTGGCCTGACAGTCACTTAAGGTCAGCTATATTAGAGACAGTCAAGCCCTCACTTAGAACCAGTCTAACAGTGTGTCACAAGTTCCTGGATCTTACTCCCCATTCATGATTTTTTTTTCTCATACCAATCTCGTAAAAACTAAAAAAGTCATGATGTCACTTGCTAAATCTCCAAAGGAATGAATTAAATTTTCAAACATGATAATTGTAGTCTTTGTATTATCTGAGATTTGCAATGTAAATGATCCCAGTTAAAGTATCGACTTAATGTTTAAAATCTCCTCCCATCCATGTCTGGAAATCTTTGTATCAGTTTTCTGTTATTTGTATAATAAATGACCATCTTCTTAGTGGCTTAAAAACAATATAAGTTGCTTATCATATATCTGTAGGTTGGAAGTGCCACATGGTTATCACTGGGCTAAAATCCAGATGTCATCAGGGCTGCATCCCTTTCTGGAAGTTCTTGGTAAGATCTGTGTCTTTATCTTTTCCAGTTTCTCGAAGCAGTCTTTTTTCCTTTGTTGTGGCCCCCTTTCATCCTCAAAGTCAAGAATATATCCAGATCTTCTCACATCATGCTGACCTCTTCTGTTTCCCTCTACCATTGTTTAAGGACTTCTGAGATTACATTGGGACCATGGAATAACAGACTATTCTCAATATTTCAAGGGCATCTGATTAGCTACCCTAATTTCATCTGCAACTTTAAATCCTTTTGCCATGTAATCTCACATATTCACAGCTTCCAAGGATTAGACATGGACATCTTAGAGCAAAAGGTGAGAGAAAATTACTATGCCTGCCATAACCTTATCAAAATTAATTCCCAAAACATTCCTTTATAAAAAAAAAATGTTGTTCTACAAAATATTTAGCAATATCTGTTATTTCAAAAACTGGTAATGTAATTGAAGTATTACAACAATGGCATTACATTTATGTGTTAGGCCAATAATTAACTTGAACAGATACTGGCAAACCATATCTATAATATCAAAAATATATAGAAGCAATGCCATAGTAATAAAAATATCAATCAATTTGCTGAAAGGAATTATGCCAATTTGGGGGGGGGGCAGGAAACAATGCTGCATAAATGGTATGGATGTAGTATTTTTCTATTATTGAATCTCAAAACACTTTGCCAATTTGAATTCATTAAGTCTTCTAAAAAGATAGTCCATTCCCTGCAGGTTGGGTCTCACTCAAAACTCAAGTTCTTTTTCCTATATTGATGTTGAACTTCAATTAAAACTAAATTTCTAGTGAACATTTGCATCATTTGAGATGCTTGTTGAAAATTCAAAGTCCCAAGTGCTACCATCAGAGGTTGTGATTTCATAGGTGGGGGACCCAGAAATCTATATTTTTAAAGTAACTGATAAGATCTCAACAGAAAACACATGACACACTGAAGCTGGGAAAACTTAGGAAAGTTTACTAAAGACAGTATTCCTAAGACATGTGGACAAGGTATAGGGAAACCACAAGGGGTAATGCAGTGCACAGATCTAGTGACACTCTTAGCCTGAAAGGAAAAAGGAAAAGTAATCACCAGAATCCAAGGGGAAGGAGTTGGGTAGAGAGGGTTTCTTTATAAAGGTGTGGCCTTCATTGAGGGATGCAGGTAGCCTGAGAGAATCAGGAGACCAACACCCCAATGTCACTCTTTTCTTTTTCTTGTCTTCTTCTGATACTTCCAATTGACCAAACCTGATAGGAAACCAGAATGATAGGGAGCCCTTTGATAGAGTCCATTATAGGTCAGCCTCCTGAGCCACAAAACAGGACAGGGAGTAACTGTGAGTGGGTCTGGGGTGGCAGAATGAAGATAACCTGTACGAGCTGCAATAAAACAGATACCAGAGTGCCTCTCTCCTTCTCTATCCCTCCCTCCCTCTCTTTTCCTCTCTTTCTCTCTTCCTCCCTCCCCATCCTCTGCCTTCCATGCACAGAGTTTACAAAAGAGACAACCATCCTCTTCCAGAACACTGGGTGCCTCCTCTGAGCAAGGATATGAAAGAGGGTCAGCATGTCAAAAGAAAGAGGTTGCCCCCATGAAGTCATCCACAGAACCTGCAATGTTCTCCTGGCTGTAAAAACAGCAGACTTCACTTACCACTGGAAAAGTTATAGTGCCTGAGGCCAAAGAATCCAGTTGACTGGTAGTGCTGAGATCAATCTGTGTTTCCAGAATGTGTGGAACAAGTGATAGGTGTGAGCTTCATGTAGACCAAGTGGGCCACACAGAGCAGAGCTTCTTGACAAAACAGCCTATAGCAAGAGTCAGTGTTGGGTGGACCTCTGAGAAAATCAGGATAGTGGGAGAAAACAAACTACAGCTGCACTTAGATGTCACTCTGCATGCATGCTTAGTCAATCAATCTGTCATGCAGTATAGGGATCCTGATACAGATTGCCTAGGAAAAGTGTGGCACACTTCTCTGGACTATGTAAATCTCCCTGGGTGTGGTAAAATGGACAAGAAAATAGATGGTTCACATGGCATTCTTATTCTTGGAATTAAGAGCCAGCACAGTGGCACACACCTGTAATCCCAGTGGCTTGGGAGGTTGAAACAGGAGGATCACCAGTTCAAAACCAGTCTCAGCAAAAAGCAAGGTGCTAAGCAATTCAGTGAGACCCTGTCTGTAAGTAAAATACAAAATAGGGTGGGGATGTGGATCAGTGGTCGAGTGTCCCTAAGTTCAATCCCCAGTACCCTCCCAAAAAAAGAGTAGTTAAGAATGTAAGTTCTAGATACAAATGGCCTTTATTGAATCACATCTCTGCCATCTATTGCCTGAGTGATCTTCATTGCAAGTTACCCAGCTTCTTTATGCCTCAAGGTCACCACCTATAAGATAAGCATAATAATAGCACATACTTCCAAGTATTTTGAGGATTAAAAAAGACAATCCTGGTTCTGTGCAGAGTGCCTGGGCCATAGTAATACATACCAGTTTTTATAATTTAAAAAACATTTATAGGATTATTATTATATGCTATCTTTAAATGATTACATGCAAATAACCAAATTTTAGTGTAAAACCCAAATCATCTCAACTCACTCTCCTTTTGTTTTACCATAAATTGCTCAAAACCTGAATGAATACAGACTTTTGATGCCTGAGGCTTACTTACTGGCTCTCCTACAAGAAAAAGTGACAGGTTAATTAGTTAATAATCATTTATTAAAAGCTCAGTTTGCACAGAAAGCTATGTTAAAAGCAGTGAAAAGCATTATCATTCAAATTGAATAGAGATGTGCTAAGGGGATGTATTGCCCAATGGCATGGTCAGGGGGAAATAGCAATTAATAGAAGGCTTCCTACAGGAATTGAGTTTTGAGCAAGATAAGGATAGATTAACTCTCACTAAGAGAGTTGATGTGGGAGGCTTTTTAAGTGGGGAAGAATAACCTGGTAAGGGTAGAGAACTGGGAATTAAATGGTCATGAAGTGGCTACTATATACCTCAAGACTCCAGATAGCAGTAGATGGGTTGATCAGAGAAAAGAAGTGAGGTCCAAGAAGAAAATATCTCCCTGCTCTAAACCCTCCAACTTCAATCATTGAAGTTCACTTATGCACAAAAATGTGCATCATTGGTAGAAAATCTCCAGTTTCTAAAATGAGGGTTTTCTGAATCTCTTTGAAAAATAAGTAAAAATTGTTATCATAAGGGAGGTCATTAATGATTACTGCTGCCCAAAGTTCAGTTATTTCTATGGCTGAACAAAGAACTCAAGGAAGAAGTATGAGAATTAATTATATCTTCCTGCTTTTTAAAAAAATATTTTTTAGTTGTCAATGGATTTTTTATTTTATTTATTTATGTGCAGTGTTGAAGATCGAAACCAGGGCCTCACATATGCCAGGCAAGTGCTGTAACACTGAGCCACAACCCCAGCCCATCTTGCTGCTCTTTTAAGAATTTCTTAGATTCCTATTTTCCTGTACTATAAATATGTAAAATTGAGAATACACTCACAATAATGAGTTTATAGGTAATGCCCTTGGAGTGCGATAGACTTGGGGGATAATGAATTTGGCTTCATTCCTTTCTCACTCATCCCAGATCACAACATCCCTACTTCTCATCAATGTTAAACTTGAACAAAAATCCATACAGTTTTAAAGAACCAGATGACATGTTTATTTCTGTAGGAATTAGCTTCCTTAAAGAAGATGCAAAATTCCAAAAGAAATTGGGTTGGTTTAATTAGCAACCTCTAGGTTTGAAGTCAACAAAAATCCTAAAAGGCTTTTTACCTCCTATATTTCCATCCTGAATGATTTTTAAGACCAATAAAAACAAGGAGCTATGAAAAGAATAAAAAGCAAGCCCTGCTCACTAAAAAGACTTTCAAAATGCTCAATATGGTAAAAAGGAAAATACCCTTACAATTTTGGTAACAAAACAAATACTTATTTTAAACTAATGATATTGTATGAAATTTTCTTATATAATTGTCTTGTTTATAGGACAAGAGGATAAAAATTGACTCATGGCATATCTGAAATACATTAAAATGATATATACACTGTCACCATATTTGCAAATTAAGTAATAAGGAAGTAATGTATCCTAAGCCACAGATAGACACATTCAGACAAATTAAATGACTACATTAAAAGAATCCCACAAGCAAGCCACCTCTGGCTAGGGTAGTTTCTTTTATCACAATCTAGTTTCCATTTCATTAACCTTTGGGTCAGAGCCTCCAGAAAACTGTTGGTTATTTCTCAAATGAAGAGATAAATGTGAAAAACAGGAACTGATCAAGGAGGAATTCAAGGAAGATGATGGAAGCTGCATTTAAATCTCCCCAAATCTTCCCCATAAGAACAGACACAGCAATTAGAACACTAAACTCATGAGCAATACTTACATCAAATGGTGACATTTAAGTGACTAAGATTTCCCCCAGGAACCTAAAAATGTGAGCAGGTGGAGATAAACCACCAGACCCATAGCCACAAGACCCACATGCTATCAGCTTCCATAGAGGAGGAAAGGGGAAGGAACAAAGAGTATCTGATGAATCCAACATCATAAATCCCCAAAATGGCCAACAAGTACCCAAAGAAAAGCTCAGGGGCCAATATGAAGGCACTGGCTGGGACTCAGGTAAGTTCTGCCTATGCCCATTTGCAGTGCAAGAGGTTCTCAGTGAGGAAAATCTGAAGGGGCCAAAGGAGCTTGGTTCCTAAAAACTCTCAAAACTAACCAGCCAATGATTTCTTCCAGGCCAAAGGCCATAGAAGACAGATTGCTTAGAGTAGATGCCAATCAAGCAGAACAGGGTAAAAGGGACAAAAAGAGAAGATTCAAATAAAAAGCTTAAAAACAAAACCCATATAAATATGATTGATTTAGTCAAGCTCAACTCATCATGACCGTTAAGATGAGCACCAGTCATCCAAATCTAATGCTTTTTCAATTTTTACCCATATTTTCTTATCAAGTGGACAAAGATTGAGAACACTAAATAAAATAAAGCTTAAGAAATAAACAGAGGATCACATTTGAATATAGTTTTTCCTCAACTGTAATATTCTTTGAGAAAAGCAAATAGATAGGCTAAATACCACAGAATATTTAAATGTAATTGCAATTTTATCTTTATACCATAACATATAATAACAATCAACATTTACTGAGTGCTCCAGATTTTCTATTCCAACAAGTATTGTCTCATTTAAGTCTGATAATGACTCTCATAACTCCCATTTTAAAGAAGAGCAAACTGAAACCAAGAAAAGTACAGCTAGTCCAAGGCAACAAGCTAATAATTGGAAGAACCAGAATTAAAATCCATATTTATTTGGTTCCAAATTCTATTTATTTGTTATTTATAATACAAACTCATAAAGTGACTTGATGTTGAAAATTAAAGCCTGGTATTAACAAATATAAATTTCAATGACTAGACTCTGTACTTCACTGTATCTCTTAATAATTTCCATCTCCAAAACATGGTTAAGGAAAAAATTTCCTTGAGGTAACTATGTAGATTGGTCCCTTATGATAATCAACCAATGATAGCATCTATCTATAGTTCTTTTGTAGCAGGAATGGGTGATATTTCTCACTGCTGGGTTATGATACGTCTACTGCCCGTACTCAAATCTCAGTTCACTCCCATCTCCCATGCACATTTCTCCTATCACTCTAGAAATTACCTCCACTTAATTCCTATAGTTATAGCTACTGTGTATAGCACATGGTTTAGGATATAATTATGTCCCAATTATAACAAGACCATTTGAAGTAACATGGGCCAAATTTACCCAACTTCCTGAAAAAACAAAAAAGTAAATAAACACATGAAACAATGGTTTGTCAAGACACTAGATAGCAGGCAAGGACCCCTGAAAGACAAGAAACAAGGTGCCAATTTACCACCTTAAAAGAGTTTCCAGTCTATGGCTCCAAGAGAGGGAAATCTCCAGAAGTCCAGCTTACTCCCTGAGTTGAGGGGACAGTGCTGAAAGTCTGGGAGAGCAAAATAGCTAGAATTTGAAAACAAAGGACAAAGAGAGACATTTTCACAGAGGGAGGACTCCTCAGAGCTTCAGAGATCTTTCCAAAAGCTTGTCCAGGGTACCAATTTATACATCAATGTGCTTTCTTTCTCTTCTTTTTCTTAATAGACTTTACTTTTTGGAGCAATTTTAGATTTACAGTAAAATAGTAGAGAGTTCATAGTCAACAAGTTTGTGAAAGATAGAAAGATAATTTTGCAGAAAGAGCATCAACTTTTCAACATATGATGCTGTAGTAACTGGATATCGGCATGCAAAAAAAGAAAAAATATAGGGTGGGGAGGACTTTGGCCCGTACCTCACATGATGTGCAAGAATTAATTCAAAATGGATCATGGGCCTACACGTAAAACACAAAAATATGAAATTTCTAAAATTTAGGAGAAAATCTTCATGACCTTGAGTCTTAGATGAGACCAAATACATTGTTCATAAAAGAAAAATACAATACATTGAAAGACTGCTAATTGGATGAAAAGACAAGAATTGCAAATCACTTATCTGAGAAAGTACTTGTATTAGGAATATATAAAAACCTCTCAAAACTGAGTAAAAGGGGGAAAGTGGGCACATGGTTTGAATAGATAGTTACCAAAGAAAAAAGATAGATGGACAATAAACCCATGATAGCATGTTCAACATCATTAGCTTTTAGGGAAGTACAAATTAAAGTCACAATGAGATGTATTTTGCAACTGTTAGAATGAATAAAATTTAAAAGATAGATATAAAAAGGCACAAGGAAACTCTTGAAGGATATATGTTATTATCCTGATTGTGATGACAGTTTCACATGTGTTGTGAATATGTCAAACCTATCAAATTGTACACTATACAACAATTTTACACTTTCATAGCAATTTATTATACATCAATTGTTCATCAATAAAGCTTTTCAAAAATAATTATTATGTTTAGAAAACTAAATTACAAGACAAGAATAAGAAGACAGGACAATATCATAAGTTAATTTTTTCCTAATAGAACTGTAAGGAAATACTACACACTTATACAATACAATGAATACATGGGTTTAAATCAAGGGAGGATTTTTTTTCCTATAGATAACATCTGGAAGATAGGATGCCTGCATTTTTAAAAACTTTTCCTATGTCTAAATAAAATATAAGTAACTTTATGTATTTATGAAAGACCACACCAAAATAGATTCTAAATGTTTTCAAAAAACAGTCAAATCAGGACAAAAATATTGGAGAGAATAAAATTTAGCAAATCTGATGTGCAAAAACAAGTTAAATAGCATTATAAGAAGTCCCAGAGAGAAATAATGCCTTATCAGACACAATTCTGCTAAGCATGATTTGAAGGATGGCTCATATTTTATCCCAGCATTTTTATCTAATAGTCTCAAATTACATGTCTAAAAACGTACTTTTTCCAACTTCTAAAAATATTTTTTACTTGTTGTTAATGGATCTTTTATCTTTCTTATTTATTTATTTATTTGTATGTGATGCTGAGAATTGAACCCAGGACCTCACACAAGCAGGCAAGCACTCTACCACTAAGCTACAACTCCAGCCCTCCATTGTTTTTTAATCTTGAGTAGAGACTGAATTAAATACCTGATTCTGATAATAATTAAGTAATCATTAATATTTGGAAAGTACCAAAAAATCAGTTGAAATTTCAAGGTCTTCAAAAAACAAAAATGAGGAATGCTTTAAGATTTTCTTTTTTCAAATAGGAAAAAAAGAGTTGTTACAAGCTGCACACTAACCTCATTAGTGTACCCAATAAAGAAAAAAATCTTGATATGTTTCCCTGTGTCCAATGGGTTTAGGAATACTTGTAATACAGTAACTGCTTTTTCAAATTGGAACTTAAAGTTTTGCACGCTTACTTCTACTTGGAAATACTTCAAGTTTGAATGCAGGTTTGCCAGCCTGAAGTAATGGAAAAGGCACATGGATTGTTAGCCTGATCAGTCAGTATATCAAATGTGAGTTTAGCACACTACCATCCTTCACTTAAAATGGAGTGGTTACACTAAAAAATATCTGTTACCCTCATTTTGTGACAGCATGCTTTCAGCACCATGGACAGTCACAATGATTAGGAAAAGAATATTGAACCCAAGGAGAAGAGCCAGATTGTTTTCAAAGTTGTAGCAAAATTTCAGTTTAATATTTCAAGTTAATGTGGTATTTAAAGTAATAAGGAAATTTCAGCTTTTGTAACACTTTTCAAAATAATGAACATCTTAAAATACAACAGAAACTATTTGAGAAGAAAATCTCTATATTTATTTTCTAAATGTTCAAATTAATAGTGATTGAAGGTTTGTACAGAAAATGCGTTAGGATATAAGTCCACACCAAAAACTTATTAAAAAGTGAAATAAAAGGGCATTAAAGTTTATGCTACTATGCTCTTCAAAAGAATGATACTAGCAAATTTAAAAGAATGGTTTCAACTCCATCAATTTACAAAGTTATTTAATCAATTTAAATATATTTAATCAATTTAAACTATGTTAAATTTACTATCATAATTTTTATTTTTTTCATATTTTATTGGTGCATTATAGTTGTACATAACACTGAAATTTTTGTCACATATTTTTAAATGCGTACAGTATAACAATATAATTTGGCCAATATCATTCCCCAGCCTTTTCCCTTCCCTCTTCCCTCCTCTTGGTCCTTTTCCCCTAATTATTTCCTTTCAATTTTCATGAGAACACCCTCTTTTCCTTTTTTCTCTCTAGCTTTCATACATGACAGAAAAGATGACCCTTGACTTTCTGAGTTTGGCTTATTTTGTTCAACATAATACTGTCAAGTTCTGTCCATTTTCCTGAGAATGACATAATTTTATTTTTGATGGCTAAATAAAACTTTATTGTGTATATATATCACATTTTCTTTATTCATTCATCCATTGTCAGGCACCTAGACAGGTTCCATAATTTGGTTATTGTGAACTGTGCTGCAATAAACATGGGTATGTATCCTCAGAGTATTCAGACTATAAATATTCTATTAAAATATTCTATAAAAATTCTTTAGGATAAATACTAAAGAGTGGTTTATCTGGGTTACATGATGATTCCATGTCTAGTCTTTTGAGGAATGTCCATACTGACTCCATAGTTCTTGTACTAATTTACAACCCTACCAATGAGATAAAAGTGTTCCTTCTCCCCCACATCCTTTCTACTATTTATTATCAGTATTCTTCATAGTTGCCATTCTAATTGGAGTGAAATGTAATTTCAGTGAAGTTTTTATTTTTATTCCCCTAGTTGTAAAGATGTTGTACATTTTTTCATATACTTATTTTTTTTGTATTTCTTCTTTCGAGAAGCGTCTGCTTATTTCATTTGTCCATTTATTAACTGGACTATCTTTATTTATTTTTTGAGTGAAGGATAAGTTTTATGAGTTCTTTATACATTCTAGACATTAATCCTATGTCAGAAAAGGTAGTAGCAAAGATTTTTTTCCCCATTCTGTGGGTTTTCTTTTCATTCTTTTTAAAAATGTGTGTGTGTGTGTCTTAATGGACCTTTATTATTTGTTTAATTTATTTATATGCAGTGCTGAGAATTCAACACAGTGCCTCACATATGCTAGGAAAGCACTCTACTACTAAGCCACAATCCCAGCTCTCTCTTCTTATTCTTAATTGTTTCCTTTGCTGTACAGAAGCTTTTAAATTTGATGTCATTCCATTTATCAATTTTTAGTATTATTTCCTGAGCTTTAGGTCCTACTGAGAGAGTCATTGCCTATGCTTATATGTTGGAGTATTAACCCTATATTTTCTTCTAACAATTGCAAAACTTCTGGTCTAATTCTTAGGTCTTTGATTGATTTTGAGTTGACTTTTGTACTGGTCAAGAGATAAGGATCTGGTCTCATCCTTCTAAGTATGGACAACAAGTTTTTGCAGCACCATTTGTTAAAAAAAGCTATCCTTTCTCCAAAATATGTTTTTGGTGACTTTGTTAAGGATCAGATGACTATATATCTACATAGGTATGTCTCTGTGTCTTATATTCTGTATCATTGGTCTACGTGTCTGTTTCAAAGTCTGTATAATGCAGTTTTTATTACTATAGCTCTGTAGTATGATTTGAAGTCAGGTACTGTTAATGCCTCAGCATTGCTTTTTTAGTTTAGAATTACTTGAGCTATTCTGGGTCTTTCATTCTTCCACATGAAATTTATATAATTTTTCCTAGTTCTGTGAAAAAAATGAGGGTATTGATGGTATTACATTGAATCTGTAGGCCACTTGTGGTAATACAGCTATTTTAACAATATTAATTCTCCCTTTCCATGAACATAGGAGATCTTTCAATAATTCTTTAAACTTAGTTTTTTTTACAACCCTCTTTGATTCCAATGATTCTCAAATTTTGTCTTTTAATTATGCCCCAGAGTTCTTGTATATTCTGATCAGGGTTACTTATTTTCTTTTCTTTAATACCTTCTGAATGTTCAAGGCCAGCCACTTTGTCTTACAGCTCTGAGATTCTGCCTTTTTCATGGTTTACTTTATTAGACTTTCAGTTGAACTTCTTGATTTATTGTGCCTTTCATTTTCAAGATTTCTGTTTGGTTCTTTTTCAATACCTCTATATCTTTATTGAATTTCTCATTCATAATCTGTACTTACTAACTTAATTCATTCAGTTGTTTTTCTGTTTTTCTTGGAATTCATTAATTATCTTATGGTCATTCTTTTGGATCTTTTAATCTGGTATTTCATGCATTTCAATATCTTTTGAGTCACTTCCTGATGAATTATGAATATTCAGAAGTTTGATGTTACCTTGTTTTTTCATGTTTCTTATATTCCTATGATGGGTTTTATGTATCTGTTGAGATAGATTTTTCTTCCACTCTTATGTGTGGGCCCTTTTAAGGTACAACTTTCTCTTGAAAGTGAAATGTTCTGGAATATCAGGTTGTTGTAAATTTTTTAATATATTTCAAAGTGCAGTATAGATTCACTGCTAGTTCTTTAGTAATAATTAGTCTATTTTGATAGAGTGTGTATTGTGTCCAAGCTTGAGGATCCCACTTTCTCTGTAGGTCTCATAAAAGTAGGGTTCTTTCTGAATATCAGGTAATTATATACATCAGATTATATGTGATACACCTTCTGAGATTGCTCCTCTAGACTTAACCACTCTATATTCTAAAAGGTATGTGAGTAATCTAAATTGAGACTTTTTATAAGTGTGGTATTCATAGCCTTTGTGTATTTCTCTCAGCTTTTTCTGTAGAAATGGATATTCTTATGTAGGACCTGGAGAGTTCCCCCCAGTCGTTCTTATTTGGGGCCTAGTCATTGGTTTGGGGTTTTTGTCTCCCCAATTCTTGGTATTAAAGTATTATTGAAGTTTGGGTATGGCTAATTTGTGTGTAGACCAAGGTATGCTGTCTCTTGGTTGGGGTGTGAGTGTCACATAGCAGAAATCTCTACACTGTGAACTTGTACTGTCCCAGTAGAGACCCAGTACCTCACAGCAAAGGAGGAAACAAAGAACAGTAACAACAGCAGCAAACAAGATGCAGTATTAAAATATATTATGTATATAAATATAAATACACATATTTTGTGCTTACTTTGACATCTACAGTACTAATTACCAAAAAACAGGAATGGCAGGGTCAGCAATTGCTAATAGCAACAACAATAAATATCCATGAAGTAAATCTGGCATTAAAGTAAACAACAAGCAGACATCAACTATGCCATCCACAATACTAATAAGCATGACAACATGAACTGTGGGGGCAGGCATTATTAGTTC
This sequence comes from Marmota marmota marmota, assembly GCF_001458135.2. Lineage (NCBI taxonomy): Eukaryota > Metazoa > Chordata > Mammalia > Rodentia > Sciuridae > Marmota > Marmota marmota. The sequence continues at coordinate 3,840,254 of NW_026000119.1, read as the reverse complement.
TAAAAAATGATAAAAAGACAGTTCATTAAAAAAAAGAAAATGGGATAAGAAGGCAAAAAGAATGAGTAGAATGTTCAAAATGTAAACAGAGAGAATGCAGAAGAGATGTAACAAGTGATGATTATAAAGAAGATGATCAGATCAGCTGCATTCAGGGTGGTATACTTAGACAAAAGGCAGAATAAAATAAATAAGTAAAGAGATAAAGGAAATTTGACTTTTAGAGGGAGAATAAAAGAAAGAAAAAGAAAACAAAACAAAAAACCCTAACCCTCAAAAGATAAAACAAAAATAACAGACAAAAATGAGGAAAAAAGAAGCAAATGTATTTGTGGGCATGCATACACACACACACACACACACACACACACACAAACCAATAAGCACAGCAAGAATACTCCAAAAAGAAGGAGGGGGAATTCTTAATAAAAAATGAAAAAATTGCCTCCACTGGGGTGGTCAAAACTGTTGACAAAGATGGATATTCACTGCCTATGACAGACTGCCCTTTCTGTTTCTTCTTGGGCTATGTACCACTTACAGAGAGCAAGAGCTGGAGGTTGTTAACCCCCTCCTCTTTTTGCGTTGCTCTCCAAGCTGCCAGCTGGAGTGGCCCGCAAGTAAAGCTAGTTGAAATAGCTCTCAGCTTACCTTCTGACCAGTCTAAGGTAGGATGAAATGGGAAGTCAATTGGAGTTTTTGTCTGGACAGATTGATCGATGCCTTCCCAGGGCAGGGCTGATGCAGAGTTCTAAATGGGAAGTTCCAGCAGCTAGGATTTAGCTCTGATCAGACCCTTGGGTGGCTTTTACTCCAGAGAAATTAGATCAACACACACCTAGGCAGGACAGGTGCCCATTTCCACTGGGCATCTGGATCTCAGGGGCCTCCCAATTCTACCTGTGGGTCGGAGGAGCCAACCCTCCTCAGGTCTCACACACTCCATTGCCCACGAAGAAGGCCTTCCCAAGTTCAGTCCCTGAGTACAATAGCACTCACCTGATCAGTTCCTGGACCCTCTTCAGCTAGTCACATGAGCTGCAGGCTCAAATGGAAAGCGAGCTGGACTCTCCTCCAATCTCTGACTTGAATCCCCCTAGGTACAATCTTCTCTGTGCTTGTTTCACTGATATTCTGCTAGGTACACCCTAAGCCACTTGGTGGGTGCTGCCAGGACAGTGTGGCAATGTTTGCAGTGATCTCCTGGGCTCCAGAGCAGCAAAATGCGGTGTGGCCCCCTCAGGATGGCTCCCACCTCGGGTCTCTTTTTGTCAGTGGAGAAACAGAGCCATTTTCAAACATCAGCTCGCTGTGCAACCTCTGGATCCACTAAATTCAGCTGCTTTTCTGTTCTGTGGGTTTTTCCATGCCAAATTTGTTCATTGTGTTTCTCTGTTTATGTTACCCCTTCGCTCTACAGTGAACTGGAACGGCTGCCAGCCCTGGCTTGGTTCCAATGTACTCTTTCTTGTCCTCTGTTTGAAATACTCAAATTTCTGTCTCTATGAGAATTTGACTGTTTGATATTGAATGTTAGTCAACCACCTCTGTCACCCACCTCCTTGAAGCTGTACTCCTGCTGCTTCAACCCTGAGCCACAAAGCAACTAGAAATGCAGCCTTCTTCTAATCTACCATCTTGGATATTTTATAATATTAAATTTACAATTAATTTCACCTCAAATCATTTTAGAGTCCAGTGCCTTCCACAAAAAAGCAGGGAGGGGGGGCAAATCACATTATGGAAGCTAACACCCCCTCCCACTCACCCCAATACTTGAAAACAAATGGAATCAGAGTTAATATGAAATCAGATCATAAGGCCTACACGGCCAAAGAGAAAGAATAAAGGAGTCAGCATAAAGCATCTTATATGTACATTAATAGTTGTTAATTATAATCATTTATATCCTTCAATATGAACAATCAAGGAGCAGGGTGTAATTAAAGTCTCCTGAGTGATGATGAAGATGGTGGAAGAGGAAGGTTGATACAAAAGTGATGACATGGGTTTACAGCATTTATTCATTTGAGTATTCATTCTATAAACCTGCTCTCTGGAAAATATTGCTAGGTTCTGGGAATAAAACAATGAAAAAAATAGATACAGTTCTATCTAACACCGAAATTCTTTCTGGGACAATGACTTCACATTCACAGAGGCATGGAAGGCCCAGAGTGAGTTCAGAGATAACAAGAAAGCTTGTTGGACCTCTTCAGGGGAATAGCTTTCTACTCTAACAAGGCAGAGGGGAAATAGAAAAAAATAAAAGAGCTCGCAGTACATTTTTACAAGTGGGAGTTTTCCCAGTCCTTACCATAGACCTATGTAAACAGTGACTACCTACTCAATGTGAGTCCTGCAACCTGTCCAATTTGTGTTCTTCCACCTTGGGGTCAAATGCAGAAGGGAACAAATTTGATAAAATGAGTAATAAAGAGGCATTGAATATTCTTTCTTCTTTGGAGAAAAAGTCATGATCACAATACAACTTTTACAAGTGGGTAAACGTATACTTGCCCATTATCTTTTCAACAGATCCTTTTCTTAGAAAGCTTCACCATTCAAAAGATAATCAAGCCAGTTGATATTAAAAAGGCAAGAACCCATTTATGATGCTTTAAAGGTAATGGTATATATTTGCATTACACAGAGGCAAACCTGGTAGTTTAAAATTTTAAAATAAGTATGTGAAATAGTAAATGTGAATCCTTATCCAGGAAGAAGAATCCTAAGACAATCTTAGTGCATTGCAACAATGCCAGGGAAATCAACAACTGGTGTGAGTCCCATTGTTATTGATCATTACCAAAGTATGAAAACAGTTTCCAATAAAAAGCTTATGTTTATTAATTTTCAAGGTTTTATGCACAGGAAAAGTGATGATGCCTTCATAGTAAAATTGATTTAAGCCATCATGTTATTGATTTGTTTATCTAAACAGTTTCACTTTTTAATTTATTAAAGAGAGAATATTGAATTGAAAATCTAATTTTTTAATATGCAAACCTAAATAGAAAAGAATTATCACCATCCCCACATGCTATGTATAGCAAAGTAATACTCCCAACACATATACCATCTAGCCCAGAAAGTACATCAGATTAGACTGAACTCTGTTTCTTATTTCTAAAATACTACAAGAATATCTATTGTGGTTTCATTTGTTTATTTGTCAAATATTAGCTAAGCACTTATCATTTCCCCTGTCCACCATGTAAAGGTGTAGAAGAGAACAAGAAAGAAATATAAGTTTTCACCCTTGACTTCAAGGACTTAACTTATAATTGAAGAAGTTATCTAATAGGTTCTCCTACCAGTTGACTTAAGCAGAAAATTTTACCATTTATTTTTCAATTTGAATATAATCTCTATTCTTTCTCCTTTGCATTACGCTGCTATTATTTTTTTATTTTTTTTATTTTTTAATTTTTTATTGTTGGCTGTTCAAAACATTACATAGTTCTTGATATATGATATTTCACACTTTGATTCAAGTGGGTTATGAGCTCCCATTTTTGCCCCATATACAGATTGCAGAATCACATCAGTTACACATCCATTGATTTACATATTGCCATACTAGTGTCTGTTGTGTTCTGCTGCCTTTCCTATCCTCTACTATCCCCCCTCCCCTCTTCTCTCTCTGCCCCCTCTACTGACATTCATTTGTCCCCCCTGTATTATTTTTCCGTTTCCCCTCACTTCCTCTTGTATGTACTTTTGTATAACTCTGAGGGTCTCCTTCCATTTCCATGCAATTTCCCTTCTCTCTCCCTTTCCCTCCCACCTCTCATCTCTGTTTAATGTTGATCTTCTTCTCATGCTCTTCGACCCTACTCTGTTCTTAGTTACACATCTTATATCAAAGAAGACATTTGGCATTTGTTTTTTAGGGATTGGCTAGCTTCACTTAGCATAATCTGCTCTAATGCCATCCATTTCCCTGTAAATTCTATGATTTTGTCATTTTTTAATGCAGAGTAATACTCCATTGTGTATAAATGCCACATTTTTTTTATCCATTCGTCTATTGAAGGGCATCTAGGTTGGTTCCACAGTCTTGCTATTGTGAATTGTGCTGCTATGAACATCGATGTAGCAGTGTCCCTGTAGCATGCTCTTTTTAGGTCTTTAGGGAATAGACCGAGAAGGGGAATAGCTGGGTCAAATGGTGGCTCCATTCCCAGCTTTCCAAGAAATCTCCATACTGCTTTCCAAATTGGCTGCACCAATTTGCAGTCCCACCAGCAATGTACAAGTGTACCCTTTTCCCCACATCCTCGCCAGCACTTGTTGTTGTTTGACTTCATAATGGCTGCCAATCT
>NW_026000119.1:3759888-3832401 GCF_001458135.2 Marmota marmota marmota | reverse complement strand
GGCGGCTCTGCCCCTCAGCAGGCCGCTGGGCCTGCTCTGTGGATGGTCACAGTTCTGTCTACCTTGCCGCGCCGGGGGAGGGGGCCACGCTGCTATTATCTTAAGGGCAAAAGTATTGACACCTTCCATATAATAAGTACTCCAATTCTCAGGGTACACACACCTTATACACAATAGAAGATAAAATGTTTTTTACTGATATGAAACAGCGAAGAGAAACAAGTTCCCTGGAAACCCTCTTAATAACAAAATATATTCGGAGTTTGAGATGGGATTCTTTTTTGAGTGCTTGTATAATTCACAATTCAATGAATTATACAAACAAATTTATACTCAGCACAGTATAAATTATATTTTCTACAACTAAAAATACTATGAAGCAAAAAAGATGCCCTTAGAGCCAGACAAAGTAGTGCACACTTGTAATTCCAGTGACTCCACACAGTGAGGCAGGAGGATCACAAGTTTGAATCCAGCCACAGCAACTTAGCAAGGCCCTAAGCAACTTAGTGGAAACCTGTCTCAAAATAAAAATTAAAAAGGAATGGTGATATAGCTCAGTGGTAAAGTGTCCCGAGTTTAATCCTCAACACACACACACACACACACACACACACACACAATTCCCTTAAAACATCTTAATATTGTTCTGTTTATCTAAGCTGACGTGACAGATGATTTATTGTAAAGTGAAATTCATCACTTGCACTTAATTTTCTTAAAAAAATCAAAACCCTTAACACCACCCTTAATACCACCCTTAAGCACATACTTCTAGTTAACTGCAAGCTCACCTATGAAAGTCAAATTCATGTATTTTATGTAACAGAAACTAAATTTAGCCACTTTTAGCACTAAAACAACAAAAGTCAGGAGATATGATTCAAGACCCAGATCTGTTAGTTGCTATGATCTGAATATTAACTTCCCCCAAAATTCATGTTTAAATCCTCTCCCACAAGGTGAGGATTCTCAAAGAGTTATACTGTTGCCTCTTTACCTAAATCTTCTTTGATGATGTTACCAGGATTTGGGGACTTTGGGAAGTGATCTGGTCGTGGGAACAGAACCCTCATGAAGTAATTAATGGCCTTACAAGTGAGGCTTAAGAGAGGTCTTTCTTGCCTTCCATCGGGTGAGGTGAGTGAAAGAGTTGAATCTGTTGGCACCTTGACCTTGGCCTTCTCCAGAACTGTGAGAAATAAATTTATTCTGCTTATAAACCACAAGTCTATGGTATTTTATTATTACAGCCCAAAGAAACTAGTCATCTGATCTTGGGCACTTGGCTAACTTTTTGAGGAGTCAGATTCCTCACCTGCACACTAAGAAGTTGAGATACAGTGCTGTTTGTGCCACTCCATCTCTACAGACTCTGTGTTCTAAGACTCTGCCATTTAATGAAGCTCTTCTAACATTCCCATTCAACCCAAATGGTATTCCATTTAACCACAAATCACAATCAACACAAGCTACATCATTACACATCATTTTTATGAATTTATCTTGTGAATTCACCCACCTTTATGTGTACATGCAATGAGGCAATCAACGTTTTTGTGAATGGGCAGAATTTTTTTATAAACGAGTAATTCAGAAGTTCATTTTGATCTTTCAAGAGGAAATTGCTACTCTTCCTTTATCATTCAGGGATCTGGTTGAAAATACATGACACATTCACATTAGGTAATTTAAGGAAGGTTTAATAGGACTTTTGACTATTACAAAGATGCAGGCAGGGTGTAGGAACATTACCAGACATGATGTAAATATCTTGGGGATAGTAACATGCCCAACTACCAGCCCTAAAATGTCAAGAAAAGGGAGAGCCACAGGAAACTGGAAACAGAGAGGCTGGTGGGAAAGGCCACCTCATAGGGGCTGTGATCTTAAGAAGAGAGACAGAGATAGGCCAAGGTGACCCCACACAGGGAGTAGGGGTAATAAATGTTTTGCCTTCACAATCCCTATTCCCTCCAGTCTCTGCCCATTGATCCAGACCAATTACCAACTGAGCCTGAGACCAACCCTGTTGGTGTATTTCATACAGATTAGATTCCTGGAGCTTGAAGTGTAGAAAGGTCAAGAACTGGAGAGGTGAAAGAAAACTCAACACAATCTTCTTCCCTCTACTTTGAAGTAGGATAGATTCTCAAAGAGTTATACTGTTGCCTCTTTACCTAAAGCTTCTTTAATGATGTTACCAGCACAAACTGCTTACCCAGTGAGATTATGTAACGTGCTGGATCCTTTCCAAATTCTGATTATGTATTTAATGTTCAAATAATCTTCATTCTAACACCAAGAACCCGTTAGAGCCCTGTAACGTAGTCATTTAGGATAATTTTAGTTCTCTACAGGATTTCACAAATATAAACAAACCAATTGCCTCAATTGGAAGAAATGTCAATGTTAGTAAAGATTGATTTTCTATATTCTTTTTTCTCTAATTAGTTGCTTTGGCCTTCAGAGGGTTGCACCAAAAAAAAAAAAAAAAAAAGGCACAATGATTTCTCTGATTAAATAGCTCCAGCAAACCAGAAAGGTTGACACGCAGCATTTTAACTCTTTGAGGGGTTATGTATGTAGAGTCATGACAAGCTACATACAGATAGTGCTCAGGCACGTAGCAGAATAAAAGTGCATAGAAGGAAGGACTCCAAAAGGAGAACTTACTTCAAACCTCTAGTTTAGGAAAGACAAGGAGTACATCCATCAATGTGGAAAGAAAGATATTGCTAATTGTGTGCTTGCTACCATTTGCCAGGCACTGGTACTTTCCACACCATATCTTAATTTAATATGCTTACAGCCCAGTGAGGTATTTTTATTTAGAACACTTTATATATGAGGAAAATAATTCACATTACAAAGCAAAATCAGAAAATCCAATCGTTTTAGGTTTAAAAAGTTTTTAACAACTGGATGCAATCTCAGATATAATTGTACTTTTTTTTTTTTTGCTGTTTTCAATCAATCTGAAAAAGTATAATATCTTCTTAAACTGACTGCTCCTTTTGAAAAAATACTTTAAGTGGTGTCACAGCACTTGGAAGTATGTTAGGAAGTGAGGAAGCCCATGAGGTCTTCACCCTGGACCAGGCTTGGTGATTTTCACCACACCTCAGCTCAGAATAAGTCTGTGTTTTTTCTGATTAGAAACAAGCACCCTTAATTAAACTTGGGGCAGAGACCACACCTTGTTCCTTTTGTATTTCTTACAGCATCATGCACATACATAGGACATGTGATTGGGATTAAATAAATACTGTTGAATGAATAATTAGCCTAACACAGTATGCAGTGGGCAAGAGACTTTAGAAAGAAAAATAAATGCTGATTTACTAACCCAGAGCCAGCTTTTGCATCACTATAACCAAAAATCCTAACAAGAACACCTTTGAGGAGGGAAAGTTTACTTTGGTTCATAGTTCAGACATTTAGTCCATAGATGGCTGAGTCCATTGCTCTGGGCCTAAAGTGAGGCAGTGTGTCATGGTGGAAGGGTGGGGCAGAGGGAAGCTGCTTAGGACATGATAGCCAGGAAGCAGAGACAGGGAAAGAAGGAGGAGACACAGGGAAGATGAACCCTTCTAAGGCATGTCCTCAGTGGCCCACCTCCTCCAGCCATGCCCACCTGCCTACAGTTACCACCCACCCAATCCATTCAAACTAGGATGGGCTGATGAGGTCACAGCTCATAATCTAATCATTTTACCTCAAATGGTCCTGCATTAACACAAGAGCTTTCAGGAGACCCTTCATATCCAAACCATAACATCCAGGAAAAAGAAATCAAACCAATCTTCTATTACCGTTGGCTGGTACTCTGGTTATGGGAAATCTATTTGATTTTCATGTAGGCCAAGGACAAAGTACACAGTAGATGCTTTCTTTTGGACCTTTCCTTTTCCTGTCACACATCTAATCAATATCTACCCTCAAAACAATTAATACAGAAGGATATAAATGAAAATCAAGTCCAATTAAGAAGTGGAAAATAAGAGAAAAAATAAGAAGAAAAGTAACATTTAATATTAATTATGTACCAGTCATAATGCTTAACATTATACCTATTTTTTCTCATTGAATTCTTAAAGTAACTACTGTTCCCATTTTATAGATGAAGACACAGTAACTTAGGGATGTTAAGTAACTTACCTATGGCCACACAAACAAGCAGCAGCAAATGACAGGGTAGAGATTTGAACTTAAACTCTAAAAGATAACCATTCAAGGAAATCTTAGATAGTGAAATTGGGAAGTGCCACACCTTTACTTTGGAGATGCCTGAGTCATCATGGAGATGACTAATGTGCATGCATCTCAGTTATCTCCTTAAATTGGTGAGGGCACCATAGCTAACACCTAGGTTGCCCTAGAAAGAGTGGGAGAACTTGGGAACGAAAGACAGAGTTGAGGTCCCAGCTCTATCACTATCTGGGAGTGGTTATCTCAGGATATATGCTTTTCCTCTCTGAACCTCAGCTTCTAAATCCATGAAATGGGAATGATTAATGTTTCAAAAGCTATAAGAGGATTTGTCCAAAGTGCTTCAAAATCTATAAAGCACAGTTCCATAAAATCTGTTGATTATTCTCTTCCACTGTTGATACTCTCAGCCATTAGCATGACAGCAGACCCTATAACAAACTCCTGGACAGTCACCTCAACCTGCTGCACCTTGGGAATGATTTGTATAGAGAGAAAAATATAACTATTCTCCCAGGTACTCTTCACACAGTGACATAAGAAAATCAAAGGAAGAGATGGGAATACCTACAATGACAAGTGGGATTTACATGAATATTGAAGGTCAAAAAAGATTTGTGAATAATTTTGGAAATAAATCATCAAAGCCCCTCCCACTTGTTATCGTATTCATCTGCAAGGCCAGAAATAAGGAAGCCCTTTAATAATGATGTCTCTTCTATAGGCAATAACAATATTTTATGGCATTTAGGCATAACCTGCATTGTATTTGAGGTATACCTTCAAACTGTATTGGAGAGACTTTATTGTACTACTTTATGATTTTCAAAGTATCTTATTACAATAATTTCAATCAGTGACACTTTTGTAGTGCTATCTTCTTTGCTTATTGCGTATATGTAAGATATACAACCTGATATTTTGATATGCATAGTGAAATTGTTACTGTGTTCAAGCAAGTTAGCATAGCCATCATCTCACAGTTACTTGTGTGTGTGTGTGTGTGTGTGTGTGTGTGTGTGTGACAAGAGCATCTAAAATCTATTCTCTTGGAAAAATCTCAAAAACAATACACTAAAATATTAACCATAGTCTTTATATCGTACATTAGATCCCTAGAATTGTTCATCCTACAAATCTGCAACTTTGCATTCTTTGACCTTCATCTCTTCATTTTCTATTGACCTCAGCAACCCCTGGTAACCATTATCCTATTAAAAAGTAAGACATACACATAAAAGGTGGTAAAATATTTTAATCATCTGCAAGACTAGTTAGCTAATTTTAGATCCAAACTATTTTCCTATAAATAATATTTCTTAATTCCCTGCTCCCTGGTTTGGTGTATGTGTGTGCCTGTGTGTGTTTGCCTACAAATAGGATAAAATAATTCCCTACAGTTTTTCTATATATGGTGCTTTGGTGAATTCTAGATGACTATTATTAGTGTTTATTGTCCATCAACTTTGCTAAGTGAGAGCATATTTCTTAGTCACTATAACCCACAACAATTCCAAATCAAAGATGCAAATCCCAGGTAAGACAAGAAAAGTTCCTGCATTTATCTAGGAAGTAATCACACATAAGGGAAGCCTGTGCAATGTGCAGAGAGAAGGAGCTGCATTAACTAGGAACCCCAGAGGGTCCGCCCAGCTGCTTGGACATACAAACCTGGCACTGAGCAAGTAGACTCTTAAAAATCACAGTAGGCATCAGGAGCACTCACCCAGCCATCTGACTCACCCGCAGCATCTGGGCATGAGAAAATTGTATTTCCAAAATCCCTCTTCCCTGCCCCCATCCTACCCAGTCACACATACAAACAATCTGGACAGTCCATAAGGTAGTGGATAATTTTAGGGGTTTCCCCAGGGCCTGGCTGGAAATGTTCCAATCATTTCTTTCTGGCCTGTGAAATCAGATGCACTATTTCTTTATACATGAGAAAAAAAAATGAAATCAGTTTCTATTTGCAGAGTGAGATGGAAAAAATGAAAGTCACACACAGCCATGTTTCAGATTGTTTGAAAGGAACTCCCTAAGCTAGAAGAGGAAAAAGGCAAAAGGGAAACTCAAAAGGAAAAGAGGGTCAATTTATTTAGCCCTGAGAAGTACCGCATGTGCTTGGCCTCACATATACAAACACACTAAGGTTTGGGAGCAAAGCTCATAAATAAAATCAGCAAGATTTCTGGAGTTGTTTTAATTACTGGTCATGAATTGGTGTAACCATCATGGCCATTCCAGGAGTAAACCAAATGTACATTAATCTTTTTGTGTCTGTCTGTGGGCAGCTCTGTGTATGCCTGGCTTCTCCCACACCCCCCTACTCTCTCCTAACACATAACACATATCTTAGCACCAAAGAAACTTGACTAAAATGAACATCAAAAATAAGCTCATTGGGGACAAAAATAACTTGGAGGGTTTAGGTTTCACCTGAGCCTCTGGGAAACTCTGATTCAAGAATGGACTAGGAAAGAAGGAAGTTGACAGAATGACATGATCTCAATTTTGTGGGATAAAATGGACTTAAAAAATAAGTCACCTTCTCACACCCAGGTTTTGCAAGACACATTGCCCGACTCCCATCCTCAGGACATCAGATTCTTCTTTTAGTGTCCATGGTTGTCCACTGGGGGAAATTATGTCATGTGAACCCCTAAACCAGGCCAGGCACCCTGGACCGTGCTGGCAGCAAGTTGCCTGTGTGCATCCATCGTCCCTGCCACAACTCCTCTGTTAGAGTCTGTAAACAAGTCAAAATAACACCTGGCATTTTGCCAGGGGAATGTTAAAGTTCGTAAACAAGTCTGGATGGTGCCTGGCAAAATGTCAGAGGGAGTGGTTTGAGAAGTAACAAAACCGAGCCATTAGGTGTAGAGATTCCTGATTGGTTGACTGATGTATCTAGTTTATGCTAATTAGATAAGCTGTGTGGAATGTATAAATACTGCTCCTGTCCTGCAATAAACGGCTCCTACTCCTGCTGTATCAATGTACACAAGTTATTCGTCACCCCCCGGTTATTTTGCTGCAGCCGGACTGCGGCACTGCTCAATGCTCCCTTGCGCTGAGTTCTGCTCTCTGAAAGGGCCCCTCAGCAGGCATGCGTGATCATCAGTGTCCAGCTCTTTTTTCTGGTTCATGGTAGCTAGGCTCAGGAGACAGAGGGAAAAGGAAGGAGTTCAAATCACACACTCATTTTATTTTTCTGCAATCTACCATCAAACCTTCAGGCCCTCCATCTGGGTATGGCCCACCCAGTAGCCCCTCCCCACAATTTGCCTTCTGTCACTAACATCTCCCCTCTCCCGAATTGACAGAATTTTATTCATAAACCTAGTTGAGTTCTCACAAAGTGCCTTAATCCCTATGTAAGTCTCTGGATACAAACAGATGCAAGGGGTTTTCACACTGAGGACATAGGCAAATCTCAGCTCTGACCCAGTGAGGTGGACTCCCATTACATACATGAACTATACAAACCTGGGAAATGTTTTTTCACCATCAGGTAACCCATTACTCCTGCTAACTAACCCTGAGGGTTGTTCTCATTCCCTGAATAGGGATTGCCTAGAGGATTTGAGTGTGTTATCATTCCTTGTAATATTAGCATTCAGATATATAAAAAAAAAATGTGTTAAAGTGCTTTGAACTCTTAGTGGAAAAGTTCACTAAAGTTCCACTAACAGGTTGGCATTAAACTTTGAACAAGGAATGAAACAAATTTATGGTCCAATCATATTTCTTTTTTATCCATCTGTTTTTTTTTTTTTTTTCCATGCTGGGGATTAAATCCATCTGATTTTTTTAAATGCTGTTTCCTTTCTCCATACTCTCCCCACCCCCACTTCAAATAGTCTGCACAATTCTAGATGATTATTAATACTGAATTTTTAAAAATAAAACCATGAGATGTTAAAGGACTAGCTTAGTAAGCAAATTATTATTGCCACTATGAACAACCACATTGCCACGACAGTGAGCTATGTACACTACTTCATTGCCTCATAAGATAGGATCTATTACAACATCTACTTTGTACAGAGGAAATTAAAGCTCAGAGATGTCTGTGACTAATACAGGTTGACAAAGCTAAATAGAATGACTCTTAGGGGCGAGGTAAACACATATGAACCTCTCATATACCTGCATAGTGAAGGTCATGGTGAGAACCCACTTCTAAAAGGAGGATGGGCCATTGAGGTTGTCAGTCTTCCCCTTCCTTCCATGGACTCCTGGAGGCTGGCTAACCTTACCCTGCTTTGTGACCTCCATGTGGCTCTCCCAGGCAGGATGCACTGGGTAGGGTACAATATATAGACACCATGAGAAATTTTTTAAAAATGAAGGATTTTCTCTAGAAAACTTTAGACTCTGCCCAAGACAAAAATTCAAACTCCAAAGACCAATGGGAACCCATTCAAGCCTGCAGCCTTCTTAAGAAATCTAAATTCTTGTCAGATTAATTTCCTGCCAGGGCCCTTCATAATCATATTCCAAATAACATCATCCTGGAAAAGAAATTTCCATATAATGAAACCATAGAACTTTAAGGTTGCCTGAAATTCAGGCTGTCAGCAGAGTTTCTGAGGACATCAAGACACATAAAAAGATAAGAGTCTTATTTAGTAACGTTAGCATTGGATTCAGAAGCCCAGAGTTCTACCTTAAATTCTGACTGCTCCATCTTTCCCTCTTTACCATTCGTTGTACCACCCCTGACAGGTCATTTGCCAGCAGGATCCTACCAGCCCAGGATGTCCATGTACGCCTGAGGTTTCTGTTCTCTTTATCATGGTAATGGTAATGGCAATTCACATTTTTTTTTTTTGCATAATGCTTGACATTTTATAAAAGACTTTCACATTTATTACCACATTAGTGCTTCATATCATTTCTGCAAGTGAAGCAAATTGAATATTGATACCTTCATGTTAGAGCTATGGAAATTGACACTAGATATGGACAGGAGATTTCCTCCAATATCATACAGCCAGTAAGGAGATGAGTCAAGGTTGGAATACAGATCTTAGGACTCCTGCTGGAAATCTCTGCAATTCATAATACTGCCACTCAGTTGTCAGTCCCATGTGTCTCTCTGTGGGCACTCTTACTAGACTTCCAGTCAAGTCCAAATGATCTCCATCAAAGTAAATCCCCATGCTTCCAGACAACCAACAGTGTTTCCAGGGAAGTGGGGAAGTAGGACATCATTATCCCCTCTTTCCTGCTGGAAATATGATCATGAAACCCACTGGCTAAGTGTTCTTTGGAGTAAAGTACTATTTTTTTTTTTTTTTTTTTGGTACTGTGGATTTAACCACTGAGCCACATCTCCAGCTCCCTTATAATTTTTTTTTTTTTTTTTTTGAGACAGAGTCTAAGTTGCTGAGGGTCTCCTAAGTTGCTAAAGCTAGCCTCAAACTTGTGATCCTCCTGCATCAGCTTCCAGAGTTGCTGGGATTACAGGCTTGTGCATTCCTGCCCATCTTAGAGTAAATTACTTTTGAAGTAATCTGAGCTGACTTTGGACTAGAATTCTTCACCAACAACATGGAAGATTGGTCTGATAAATAAAATCTTGACTTATGGCACAGATTTTCATCACTTGACCTATATTGAGGACATGTGTTTACAAACCAACTGAAAAAGAAAAAAAAATACTTTGTATTTAATTCTATTGCAATCTACGGTTGAATTTAACTTAAGTGGCATTTGTAATTGGCACATTTTTCAAGTATTTCTCTGCCAAGTTGCAAGTAAAAGTACATTATCATCAATCTGTACAATTGCAGCCTAAGTTAGCTGCACTATACAACCCATAGATCACAATATACATTTGGGGGTGGGGGGGTGAGCAAATCACTAAAATATGTGGCTGTCATGCATGCTTCCATGAAAAAAAATATATCCAGAAATAAACTAGTACCCAGTTTATTCCATATGCTGCTAAAACAGCATATGGAATGTTTTCAAAATTAATAAGCATTGACTGAGCATCTATATTTTGCTTAGCACTGTGATAGATTCAGAGTGTAAGAAATGTTCTAAAATAGTCAAAGAAGAGGGGTAACTCAGGCTGTGGGAATCAAGGTACAACTTTATTATTATTACTATTATACATATTATTTGTCAATTACTATATGCAAGACACCATGATAAGTAGTTTATTTGAATTATTTTCGATCATCACAATAACTCAATAAAACTGAGGTACACAAAAGTAACTTATTTAATTAAGTTCACAGGTTTAGTCAGCTTTTTTTGCTGCAGTGACCAAGACCTGACAAGAACAATTTTAAGGAGGAAAAGTTTATTTGGGGGCTTCTGGCTTCAGAGGTCTCAGACTATAGATAACCAGCTTCATTCCTCCACCCATGTGAGGCAAAACATTATGATGGAAGGGTGTGGCAGAGAGAAACGGCTGGGAACATGGCAGGAGAAAGCAGATTGAGAAGTCCACTCAACCAGACAAAATATAAACCCAAGGGCAGGCCCCAGGGACCCACCTCCTCCAGCGACACCCTACCCCCCTTCGGTTACCACCCAGTTAATCCCTACCAGGGATTAATGTACTGATTAAGTTAAGGTTTCCATAACCCAATCATTTCACCTCCAAACTTTCTGGCATTGTCTCACACATGAGCTTTTGGGGGATACCTAAAACTTAAACCATAATAGTCACATTGCTAAGAAGTAAGGGACCAGAATTAAAAGCCACATATGTGATTCCCCAGTCTGTATGCTCTGCTGTATTTTGGAAAGGCTTCATGAGGGGCTACCTCTTTGTAATGACTCTGAAGGTTAGGCAGGATTCAATTAGGAAGAATGGAAAGAATGGGAACAGGTCATATTTAAAGAATGACAAATAGTATAAGCAAGGGCACAAGAGCCAAAATTTATATTTGATATGTAAGGATCCATGAAAAAAATTGCAGAAAGTATAATTGGTGGGCTCAGTGGAAGAGTATTTGTCTAGCATGCACTGGGTTCAAACCTCAAAACCACCAAAATAAAAAGGAAATATAATTGCTATGCTAGAAAAAATACCTTAGAAATCATCTAAGAGAATTTAGAGACTTAAGCCTTTGTAAACAGAAAGTCATGTGGCCCCTTATGAATGAAAGTGAGGATAAAAAGACAGTGAAGTGTTCTAGCAGAATACTTAGGAGGAGTGGAGGGAATGGACACCTAAGAGAAGTAAAGCAACTTGTGGTTGTGAAATCTTCTATAGATTGTACTGCTCTTTGGTTGTAGAAGATACTCCAAAAAATATTGTTAGATCAGTGGAAGAAGAAGAAGAAGGAGGAGGAGGAGGAGGAGGAGGAGGAGGAGGAGGAGGAGGAGAATTAAATCCAAGAAAGAATCTGCAGGAGTAACTGACAGATTGACCATAGAAGAAAAAGAAGAGAGAAATAAAGCAGGTGGCTCTTTTGGCTGGCCATGGGGTTGGACAGAAAATATGAGTTTCAAGTAGGTGCAAGTGCAATGATAAGGCCTCCATTTGGGATTGAAAATGTAGAGGTGTGAAAGGAACGGTTGATAAATTATTGATATTTGGAGAAACAGGATTAGAATACATTTAAGACTCTCTTAAAGTGGAAATCACAGTCCTTACTCATCACAAATTCAGATAAACAAGAAGTTGTCATTTTACTATGCACCTCAAAAGACAACCCTATATAGGTAGAACTTTCCTGGTGTATTGTATTTTATCAAAGATGTACAAAGTTTAAAAAATCATAATATACAAGAACACCATTATAAGNCTCTCTCTCCCTCCCCTCCCTCTCTTTCTCTCCTCTCTCCCTCCCTCTCCTCCCTCTCTCTCTTTCTCTCTGTCTTGAATTCTCCATGGTGCTGGAGATCAAACCCAGGGCCTCAGACATGCCAGGCAAACACTTGACCACTGAGCCACATCCCCAGCCCACAAGATTCTTTTAACAGTCAAAGGAGCTTGATTATTCATTGTAAAAATAATAAATAAATAAATAAATATCTCTAACAGGCAAATTAGAGATAAAGAGCCAGAGCAGGGAAACTGCTTGAAGGTACAACTTTCTGAAAGAGAGAAGGAATAGAGTCAACCAAAACATGAAACTGGAGAGATTCATCAGATGTAGCCCTGGGAATTCATCTAAGCAGGGGGCACATCTGAAATTAGTGCATGCTAAGAGAGAAATAAATGGAAATTCAGGCACATCATTTAAAACAATAACAAAAAAAATCATGTCATAAAATATGCTCAGGCAACATGCCAAAACTTTTACACAAATGCTCTCCAATTTAAAGCAAGATATCTGTCAAATGTTGTTTGGTAAGTTAGTTGTTCAAAATCCTCCCAGAGGGAATAATATTTTTCATGGTGACTAGCTTCCCAAGACCACAGACTATCTTAATGTATAGTGTAATAATGCATAAATATAGTGCTGGGATAATGGGGCAATATAAATTGCTTTGCAAAAATAGAATCTTATTATCCTATATAGCAGTGCTTTTCAAATTGTGGGTTACAACCCATGAAATCAATTTAGTGGGTCTTTACCAGTTTATTTTTTTAATGGAATGGAAGAAGTGAAATGGAAAGGAAAGAAAAGAATTGCAAAGATCAAAGTACATCCCACATTATTAGGAAAAGTATTATTCTTGTAACTTAATTTCAGTGTTACCGGTATAAGTAACTAAGCACATACAGGATTGCAATGCAAAATATATTTCTGTGGGTCACAGTCAAAACAGTTTGAGTCTCTCAGCAAGGCTTCCTTGGGGTGTCCAGGACAAAGACAGCATTTAATAAAACCTGTTGAATACATGAATGATTGAATGAGTTGGTGAACACATGAAGAATGAGTAAATAGGATGCTAGGAATGCACCTCTCAGCCACAGCCCTGATACTTGTAACAGCAAGTTTGCTCACTCCAGCATTTTTATATTAGTGAGGCAGGGGGAACAGGTAGTTGGCCAAGCTGCAATTCACTGGTGCCCCCTTGGCCTGAGGCAAGGTTTCTGGCAAGGTAGATAGAAGCTTTAAAGAGGAAAAGACATGGACAAGGATTCCACAGGTGAGTAGGAAGTGGGTTTAGGGGAGAAGAGGGACAAGGTCAGATAGAATTGCCTGGTGCTTTAAACAAAAATACAGGGCCCAGTTAATTCTGGATTTCGGGTGTACAACAAACCACTTAAAGGCAAAGAAAATTTTGAAATTTCAGGTTAGAAGATCAATTTGACCCATCACATTTATGCAAGTGTCCATGTGTCAAATACTATACTAGGTAGTGTGGAAGGAAAAATGGTTCCTAATATTGAAGAAATCACAGACATGGCACCAGTCTCAAAAATCAACATGTACTGCACACTATTGTAAGTACTCTTTAGTCATCAATTCATTTAACACTTATCAACTTGTATTAAGCACTACTACCCCTATTGAAGCATAAAGAAATTCAAAGAGAAAGTTGATCAAGGTCTCATACATACACACACACACACACACACACACACACACACGATATTCAATGGGTCTGTTGTGAAGGGTGGGACATTGCCAAGGGAGTAGATCTGGAGAAGAGATTTGGGCTGAATCTCAAAGCCAAATGAAATAGGTGAATATTAGGAGAATACCCCAGGCAGCAGAAGAGCTTGGAGGTGCCAACATATGATCAGGAAATGAGAGAAAATTCAACTTGCTGGAACAGTGAGAATATATTAAGAGGAAGGAAAGAGTGGGTAAGAAAAATAGGCAGGGACCATACTGTGAAGGAGGTGCACATACCCTGCTGAATCTGTACTAAACTAATCTGTACTAAACAACTGGGGTAAGTAAATGGGCACTGTGTTGAGTTGGACTATTAGAAGGATGATTTGGGTAATCGCACAAAAGATGGAGTAGATGAGACCAACATCAGAAACGAGGAAACAAGGTAAGTTCGTGCAGATGGCTGCCAAAGCCCTGCAGTGAAGAGTCTGGCATTTACTTTTCAGATTAGACCCTAGCAGTCACTAGGTGACTCTCACCTAGTAGGTGAGTGACACTGGACAATTCATGTAATCACTGTGAGCCTTGGCTTCCTCATTTATAAAACATGAATGACAATATTACTTACCTGATAGCACTATAGGGCAATAAAACAGGACAACACACAGGAAATGCTCTATAAATGGAAGCTATCTCTAACAGTCAGTAACATTTGAACTTGAATCTTCCCTCAACAACATCTTCAAGTACAATCAGCATTTGATTGAATATCTTGGGGAGCAAGGTCACCATGCCATCGCAGGGTAACATGAGACAGTGAGAGAATGGGGGTTTATCTTTCCTTCTTCAAAAAAGAAGATATCTAGGGATGAAGGTAGACAACAAAGGACAAAACAAAACAAACTCCAATATACAAAGTAACCATAGTTGGAGGAGGTGGGTGAGCTGTGAGATCAAACAAGCTTGGGTTTGCATCCTTGCTTAGCACACATTACTAGAGTGACTTTAAGCAAATTACTTAAACTCCATAAAGCTTAATTTCCTCCTCTGTGACACATAGCTGCCAACACCTGTATCACAAGATTAGTGGGAGGATAGCTAGAATGATATATATTTTGCACTAGGAACAATGCCTGGCCCAAAGTAGATGACAACTGATAGTTATTATGTATAGATTAAAATAAAGCTATACTTGAGTTAGGAAATAATACTGTGGAAGGAAAAATGGTTTCTAATATTGAATAGATCACAGACATGAGCTAGGAAGTAATACTGATGAAGACAGAAACAGAATGTGGAAATATGTAGAGTATACATGAGATTTAACAACTCTAGAGACCACATCCATGAATAGTTGCATGAATCCAAATATCCCTAACCCACCCCTCACTCCACCTCCCCCCATGCCCTGGACCTACTTTTTTTTTTTTTTTTTTTTGAGATAGGGTCTCCCTAATTTGCTGAGGCTGGCCTAACACTTGGCCTAACACCTGCCGCAGCCTCCCAAGTAGTTGGGATTATAGGTAAATATCCCTTTTTTATAGAGCCATATGTGTTCATCCAATGGATATGACTCCTTAAAGATACCCCACCATGTTAGATGATGAAGAATGACAGGGATTTAAAATGCAGGTTTGTGGAGTAGGATAAAAGGTTCTAGAAGAGGAAAAAGCAATAGCCTCTAAATGTATTATTCTCCAGTCATTTCCTGTTCTGGAGCTCAGACCCCATCACTAAGACATGATGCAAAACAAGACAGGTTGGAGGTTCATAGTCATTAGAGTTCCGAAGAGAAAGAATGGATGCCAGGACCAGACATCCATCCCTGCAAGCATACAGGGATGTGCTAGATCTGAAAACACCTTCTTGTACACTTCCTACCTTTCTAGACATCAGAATACAGAGCAAGTCCATTCTTTCTGTAGGTTCTCTGTCTTAGTATAGTGCAAACATTATTCCAAAAATCCAGGCCAGTGTTCCAAGTGCTACCATAACCCTGGAGCAAACTTACTCTCCTTTGCTTTGTTCTGGAAATTTTTAAGTTGTTCTAAGACTTAGTTTGCAAATTTACATTGTTTACTAAGAAGTAAAACAAAAGGTAACAAAAAGACTATTAAGACATTGTGTGTTTCCAGTGCACACCTTCTGAGCTTGGCCTCTGAAGACAATACAAGTAGGTGCGTATTGGAGCTGTTTTAGTGATGTTTTTGTCCATGTATTCACCATAACCAGGCATCGCTCCTCCCTCCTCCCTTGTAAGACAACTCCAAACATACAAGAGGTCCTCAGTTTAGGCATAGTCACCTCCATGAAAACCTAATGGCCTGTGTGGGTGCAACTATATTCTTGGCCACATTCTAACCAAAGGCTATTCACTATGAAAACACCCACCTCTTTTCCTGATCTCTCTGAAACTAAAGGCAACCTCCACCATTAAAATTGGTGCATTTGGTAGAAATAAAAAGCTGTCTAAATTTTTCTCAATGTCCTAGCACTCTCACTTTAAGGAAATAAATACTCAGAAAGGTTTAAGAATATCTTTCTCACACATTTCTCTCCATCCCAGATGTAGGGAGCTGGGTGACAGTCTCTGCAAAAATGATCAAGAGTGTGCTGGGACTCCTGCCTAGCAGCAAGCATCCTCAAAGCATTTGCCTGACTCAGTTCCTCATCTCTTTGGGCAAAGGCAAGAAAGGAATGATCACATAACTTCTCCAGTAACACTGATTAAACATGAATAGCTGAATTGAGTATTTTCGGTCAATTTAGCCAATGCTGAATCAACCTTTTGTAAAAAGACAGAATTGATGCTACAAGTAGCTCCTGCCCCTAGATAGGTGGAAAATAACATATGAGGAGCTACCCAAGGACTGAGGGAATTCCCTTCACCTCGAACTCTTCAAGGACAAAATACTCACTTTTTAAAAATTGTCTAAACATGTCTTTGGATAGTTTTTGAGGCCACCTCTTCCCTGGGATAATTGGGAACCAATCATTCTAAAAAATCAAGGTTGGGCATCTATTGACTAGAGAATAAAACAGGTAGGAATATACAATCAAAAGGCAGTGCACACAACAAAATCACTTGTCATGGGTTTTGGTAATTTAAGAAAAAAAAAGTCCAAGTACAACTGAAGAGAAATTCAGTGAGAAAAGCAAGTTTGTAAGAGGGTCTCAGCTCTCCAGAATGACCCCTAAATGGTGCCTAACACTTTCTTTTAAAAAGAACTTGAGCAGTAAATGGGCTTCTCATGTTACATGCCAAAGGAGGTGCTAATTTTCACAGCACGTGTGGAAAACTTCACTTTTCTGGGTTCTTCATTATTTTTTAGACTTCAGGCTACCAACTGCACAGGCATTTGGGCCTGGTATTTCTCTCTCCACTCTTGCTTTCTTAGCTATTCCTCATCATTTACATTGTGGTTTCCCTGCTTAAAAACCATTTTGTCACATTGCAGAGATTACAGGTTGGACAATTTGAGCTCCCAAATCAAATGAAACTTTCCATATGATCTCAGAAGGTAAGAACACCTGCAGTTGCCAAAGGTGAGAAGAGACCCAGGGGCAGCCAGAGATTAATTTCTGCAACAACAGTGATGTTTTAAGAACCCCATTGGACTGACTCAACTTCTTGACATCTCTTTAAGAGCTTACACTCCTCATATATCAATTACCTTTGACAAGATGATAAAAGGGTTTTAAATCAAAGACCAACACTCAAAAAACTTTTGGAATCTAAAAAAGGTGCCTTGGTGAAGGACAAACTCCTGCATCCCAAGTTCTGTTTCTTCCTGGCCAGTGAGGAACTGCTGACAGGGAGGGTAGAGGAGGCTGTACAATAGCTGGGAGGCTGGCAGGGAAAGTTATGAGGCCCCTCGCCTAAGAATGTAGTGCACACAGAGACTGCAGCACTGGTTAACCTGGCCAGAGACACAGCCCCTGGTCCAGGCCTACTTATCACACAGTAAGGGAGGATAAGACAGAGAACACTGTTCTGATTGTAGAGGTCAGGGGTTACAGCATGAAGCTCTCCCTATATGGATCTCATATGAAATGACTGATGCCACCATTCCCTCTACCCCCAGAAGGACCAACGAGCACAACAGCTCCTTGCAGAGATACTTACAGAAGCATCCTTGCCACCACAAGCAGGTGTGAGCAATTAAATGTACCTGCCTTCAGAATTGCGATGAGTTCACCTGATTCTGCAGATCCTATTTTAACCCTCCTTGCTCCCAGTGCATCTCACTCACAGAAGAAATGAGTTAACTTACATGGAGTTTGCTTTGCGCTCTGGAGGTTGGGGGAGGGGAGTGATTGGTGGTAGAAACCTTTTGACTGAAAGATATTTCCAATAATATTTTTTTTCAGACTAAAAGCTATAAACAAAGTAAATAGCAAAGAGAGACTGCAGGAGACTGGTCATTTTTTAGATATTTCTGGCATTACAGATAAAGAGCAACTCGCAAAACTCATCCAGATTGACAGTAAACGTGTTCACCTGTCAACTTAGGGAAGAAAAAAAAAAAAAGATGCACAGAGGGGCAGGAAGGCAGGAATTTGGGCTCCAGGGCTTCTGGTCTCCTTCAAGCCATCATCTCCCTGCCCCGCCCCAGAAGTCTATGTGGAAATCAGGCAAGTGAGATTGTACACTTGTCAACTCATGGGGTCCCCAGGGTCCGGTCAGGGGTCGCTCACCACCGCAGATGGCCGTCCAGAGGAGACACACCCTCCACCTACCTCAAACATGGGAGAGGCGCCCTTGTTCGGTAGTGTGCAGCCCAGGAGCTCGGCGAGAAACTTTGCCATATACAAGCAGTGAGGCAGGGTCTCTCTCTCCCAACGCGCTGGTTCTGTCCTTTGGCTGCGCCAGAGCCCGAGCGGCGAGGTCTTGCCTGAAGCTCCAGGGCCAGCAGGGGCGGTGGCTCGGGGGCTGCCAGGTGACCGCGGGCGGCTGGGGTCCAGGCGCGCGGAGCGCGGAGGTTGCGCCCGCTGCCAGCCCCCGGCAGTCTAGGGGCACCAGGTGCGCGCGGCCAGGTCCGTGGCCACAGCCTCCGCGCAGCCGGAGCCCGGTCGCCGCGCTCTGCGCTAGCCTTTCCCGCTGAATGTCACTATTACCATAGTAGAGGGAAGGGCCCCGCCGAGGGGGTGGCGGGAGGGCCAACGGCGCCGCAGGACGGGTGGCGGCGCACGGGCAAGGGCAGCCGGCGGGCACAGTGCTGTGGCGCAGGGACCAGCCGGGTTCCTCCCTGGGCAGGGACGTTTTGGCGACAGGGACGCTTTGGCGACACCGCTGACCAGAGCAGATACCTGAAGCTCCGCGGGAGTGTGGGAGGCGAAGGCGGGGGAGATGTGTTCATGGGAACCGGCCCGGATGACCCACTTCCCTAGTTTCCCCTGGTTTGCGCCAAGGAAGGTGGAAAAGGCGCTGCCTGTGGTGCACTGACTGACCCCCGCGAGTGACTGCTGCAAAACTGAAGCTGCCCATAGGGGCGCCCCCGCGGGGCTGCGCCAGCCCCACCCTTCCTTCCTTTGGGAAAGAGAGAAGGCTCCCAATGCCTGACAGGGAGGAACTTCCACTGCTGCTCTTATATTAACCCACACTATCAAACGGGTCCAGCTCAGGTAAACCCCCAAAGGTAAGGCACTAGGCCTGGACCAGGTATATTGCACAATCACAGGTCCCTCCCTGGCCTTGGCAGCACAAGCAGAAATCAAGGATGGACACAGCTGGGTGGCTGATCCAGACAGGTGTGGCCCTGCCTTTATATCCACACCATAATGTTTATCTTTTAATAAGGATTAGACTTAGGAAGCAAGGTCTGTATTACATATTTATTTTGCATCCTCACAACTGTAACATTTCAAGCTTATTGCACATAAGAATGGTCTGTGGAAAGCTTGTTTAAAAATCCATATGTAACAAAATGAAATTAAACCCCTATCTCTTACCATGCACAAAACTCAAAGTGGATCAGGGACTGAGGAATTAAATCAGAGACTCTGCATCTAATAGAAGAAAAAAGTTGGCCCTAATCTTTATCATGTGGGATTAGGCCCCAACTTCCTTATCTCCTATAGCACAAGAATTAAAACCAAGAATCAATAAATAGGATGGAATCAAACTAAAAAGTTTTTTCTCAGTAAAAGAAACAATCTGTGAAGTGAACAGAGAGCCTACATCCTGGGAGCAAATTTTTACCCCTCACACATCAGATAGAGCACAATCTCTAGGGTATATAAAGAACTCAAAAAGCTGAACACCAAAAACACAAATAACCCAATCAACAAATGGGCCAAGGACCTGAACCAACACTTCTCAGAAGAGGATATACAATCAATCAACAAATATATGGAAAAAAAATGTTCATCATCTCTAGGAATTACAGAAATGCAAATCAAAACTACTTTAAGATATCATCTCTCTCCAGTCAGGATGGCAGCTGTTATGAAGACAAACAACAATAAATGTTGGCTGGGAGGTGGGGGGGAAAAGGTACACTTATACATTACTGGTGGGACTGCAAATTGGTGCAGCCAATATGGAAAGCAGTATGGAGATTCCTTGGAAATCTGGGAATGGAACAACCATTTGACCCAGTATCCCTTTCCTTGGTCTATACCCAAAGGACTTAAAAAGAGCATACTACAGGAACACAGCTACATCAATGTTTATAGCAGCACAATTCACAATAGCTAAACTGTGGAGCCAACCTAGATGCCCTTCAGTGGATGAATGGATAAAAAAAAATGTGGCATATATACACAATGGAATTTTACTCAGGAATAAAAGAGAACAAAATCATGGCATTTGTAGGTAAATGGATGGTGCTGGAGAAGATAATGCTAAGTGAAGTTAGCCAATCCCAAAAAAACAAATGCCAAATGTTTTCTCTGATATAAGGAGGCTGACTCCTAGTGGGGTAGGGAGAGGAGCATTCAAGGAATAGATAAATTCTAGATAGGGCAGAGGGGTGGGAGGGAAAGGGAGGGGGCAGGGGATTAGCAAGGATGGTGGAATGTGATGACATCATTATCCAAAGTACATGTACGGAGACATGAATTGGTGTCAACATACTGTATATACAACCAGAGATATGAAAGATTGTGCTGTATATGTGTAATGCATCTGCTATCATTTTTTTAAATCAATAAAAAGTAAAATAAAATAAAACTAGAAATCCTAAGTTCACATTCTGCAATTCTGCTTCAGCAGGTTTGGGACCACCTCAGGATCTTGGGGCTGTTTTTCTTTTCTTTTCTTTTTTGTAGGCATCCCAGGAGACTCCTCTGCAAGTGGTGCCAGGCTGTACTTTAATAAACACTGTCCTACCATATCAAATTCAGAGTTCTTAAAAGCATTTTTAAGAACTGTAAAAACACTCAATTCAGTGACAGGACCCTAGAGAAAGTTTCCTCAAATCATCTAATTTTATACACAAGCAACAGAAGTAGAAGTCTTTATTACTCCATCAAGTCATATTGTTTTAGTGACACTCAGAGCATAGAGTTGGCACTCTTTAAATGCTTCTTGGATGAATAAATTGACGATGGGCAGTTGGATGGATAGTAATGAATAATTGGGTCCAGATTTCTTGAGTCTCATTCCAGAATTCTAACTGGTGCAGCAGACATGCTATGAATTTAGGGAATAAAAGGAAAAGGAAAGGCATTCATGTTAGTGTGAATATATCATCTCAGTGCTTCTCAAACTTTTCCAGTCAAATATCATCTACAGTAAAGACATTATCAAGAACATTAAGTTCATTTTAAATCTCTTATTTTATCTTTTTCATTCTAGCCTATGGACTATTCAGGTTTGTTATAAAATTAAAGACCTATTTAGTGGTAATCTTCTTCTCATGCTCTTCCTCCCTACCCTATTTTGAGTCACCCCCCTTATATAGGAGAAGACATTCAGCATTTGTTTCAAAGGTATGATATGTCAAGATCATTGTATTGTCATGAGCAACTAATAAAAAATTAAAATAAAATAAAAGACCTGCCCCATGAGTGAAACTCATGCCCCAAGCATTCTGTCTGTATCTTTTGATTTCTAGAACACAGCACCAGGTAACTCTCAATAGAGGAATGGAGAAATTTGACAGCTGTTGCAACCTGGGCTACATTAAAGAGAGAAGGAGGGAAAACTAGTATGCAATGAAAACCTTCTAACATCCCAGTCACTGTCACAGGAGTCAGTGTGGACTCTGGAGGCAGTCTACCTGGACTTAAATCCCACTTCTAATATTGCTATGGGTCGAATGTGTTTGTCTCCTCCAAAGTGATATTGAAATTTAATTCCCAATGGAACAGTATTGAGAACAGTATCGAGTATGTGGCCTTTTGAGAGTTGATTTCCATGAATAGATTTATGTGCTCTTAGAAAAGGGCTGGATGGAGGGAGTTTGCTCTTCTTGCCCTCCTGTCTTCTGCCATGTGACGACATGAGGTTCCTCTCCTTGGGAGCACACAGCATTCAAGGTGCTATGTTAGAAGCAGAAAACAGCCCTCACTAAAATGCAGTGCCTTCATCTTGGACCTCCTAGCCTCTGGAATGGTGAGAAATAAATAAATCACCCAGTCTGAAGTATTCTGTTATAGCAACACAAAGATGGATGCTTTGTAGGTGTGACTCTTTGGACAAGTGACTTTATTTCTCTGGGCTTCATTTTCCTCATGCAAAAGGGTGTAATAATAAGGGTACCTATTATATATGGTTTGCATTAGCTGACATAATAACCACAATTTAGCATCTTAAAACAACACCCATTTATCATCTCACAGTTCTGAATTTTAAAAGTCTAGGTGGTTAACCACCATGATTAAAAGCAAGGGCTTGCAGTCAGGCTACCTAGGTTTGGGTTTCTGACTCAGCTCATTGTCAGCTTAGTGATCTTAAGCAAGTCACTTCAGTTTTCTAAGCCTCCATTTCCATATCTGGAAAAAAGTCTGGGTGGGCTCAACCCAGTTCTCTTCTTAGGGTCTTCTTGCAAAGCTAAAACCAAGAGGTCACCCAGACTGGACTCTTATCTGAAGCCTCTGAGGAGAACCCATATCCAAACTCGTTCAAGTTGTTGTCAGAATATAGTTCCTTACAGCTGTAAGTCTGAGGGCCTTGTTTCCTTGCTGGCTGTCAATGAGGAACTCCCAGAGGCTGCCTGGATTCCTTCTCATGTGGACTCCTCCATCTTCTAAGCAGCAGTCTCACTCAGTCCTTACCATACTTCATTTCCTCTAACTTCCTCTCTTGCCAATAGTCAAAGAAAATTTTTTGCTTTTAAGGGGCCCATAGGATCATATCAAGCATATCTGTATAATCTTCCCATCTTGAGGTCAACTACTCACCTTAATTACATCTGCAATGTGCCTTTTGCCATGTAATGTAACACACATGAAGATCGTGAGAACTGTCTAGACTCCTGCTTATCCCATGATTACTGTGAATAAGTAATGGTATGTATTAAAACAACTTTCATTTTGTGATACTTATAAAAAGAACCCAATAAAGCTAGCTATTAGTTTTCTACATGTGCCACTTCATTTGATGGTCACTACAACTCTGTATTTAAAAAAAAAAAAATGAGAAACTGAGAATTTAAAAAATCCATCCAAGTTCACATAGCAGGTTAATGGTTGAGCCAGGAATCAAACCCAGGACAGCTGGGAATTGTGGTACTTTTACTTAGAACATCACTGAAAACTGGACACTAGGAGATAGGACCAAGGTCACAATGATCCTTTGGAGGAGTAGAACTAGAGAAGGAGATTACAATAATGAGGGACAAAAGAATT
The DNA here is from genome assembly GCF_001458135.2 of Marmota marmota marmota. Taxonomy (NCBI): domain Eukaryota; kingdom Metazoa; phylum Chordata; class Mammalia; order Rodentia; family Sciuridae; genus Marmota; species Marmota marmota. The sequence continues at coordinate 3,808,912 of NW_026000119.1, read as the reverse complement.
AGTCACAGTCACTTGCTATACAAAAACAATGTATGGTTTAGATGCAAGGGAGGCTGAACCAAATACTAACTTAAATAGCAAAGTCTTGAACTGAACCTGGTGATTTTTACCAAGCAGAGGCATTTTTCTTCTGATATTCATCTTAAGAGGCTACACAATCAAATGTGCTCTAGACTCATTCCTTTGCTGAATGGATTTAAACCCATTTAACAGATCCTCCCTGGACTTCCTCCTTAGTGACATCTCTGATCTTGTAGTATCATGAGGCAATAAACATGTCTAAAAAGTAGCCACCCATTGACCCTGCCTGGACAGCAAAAGCATTGCCCAGATCTGCTCCAGGGCACACTACCACATCTATTTCCTGCTGTCAGTGGTAGAGCGAGGACAGAGACCCAAGATGAAAAAGAAAGAGAAAAAGAAAAAAGAAGGAAGAAAGGAAGAATGGAAGGAAGAAGGTAATCATCTCTAGTCTTCCCCTATTTAGGACTATGATTGCAATATCATTCATTAGAAGGATTGTTCATATTCTTTGATCCAGTATTTTCATTTCTAGAATTTATCCTAAGAAAATAATCAGAGCATCACTTAAAGATGATTGCATTTAAATTTGTTTTGTGTCCATAGAAGTAAGTGGGTGTCTTTTCTACAGACACAGTACCCACCATGGTTAAAAGAGTGGGCTTGCAGCCTAGGTTTGGATTTCTGACTCAGCCCATTGCCAGCTAAGTGATCTTAGGCAAGCCACTTCAGTTTTCTAAGCCTCGATTTCCTTATCTGGAAAACAGGTATACTAATAGTACCTTCCCTCATAATAATTTAATTAGTTAATACTACTATGTTGTACTAATTTATTACAATGATTATTATATTTATATATAGTCATAATTATTATGCTAATTCTAATAAAGTACTTGGTCCATAGTAATAGTAATAAATGTTATTAGAGGTTATAATTAATGATATATTCTTAGCTTCTGGCTCACAGCCTGGCACATAAAATATAATAAAAACTGATTGAATCAATGGACTAAGGAACAAAGACATTTGTTACAACTTTGTAAAGTCAAAACGTATAAACGATCTGAAGTCCATCAACAGGAGGTTGGTTTACTATATTACAGTTTGTGTATTTGGTTTACTATATTCCAGTTTATGTATTTAGGACTAAGTTGTTTTAAAAGAATATTTAATGACCCAGAAAATAGCATTATATAATATCAGTAGGGGTCAGCATACAGTATATGTTGTATATTCTAAACTTGTAAAATGTCCACATGTATGTGTATACATGGGGGAAGTGAAAGGAGACATACCAAATGGCAATAATATTTCTCTCTGTATGATGGGATTATGAGTTAGATTTTTCTATATCTCTGAACTTTTCAGATTTCCTATAGTGAACTGAGCACAATATCAATTCATACACTTTTTTATGGTCTTATAATTCAGAATTTACACATTTTTTTAAAAGTCATTGGGTTAATCTTAATTGATTGAAGATCTCATTATTTTAATAATAGAATGGACCAATTTATACAACAATCTATTACACTGACACTGTCTTAAAGGGCTCTGGTGTTTGGTGTTTGTGAAGAAGTCCTTCTAAATATCATCCAAAATTTGATGTTGACGATACCTACCTTGCTGAAGAAGCTGACAGTCCAGTTCTGTACAACAGTCATGATTCCAGGGATGGCAAGGTCATAAGTGGCAGACAATCTACTTTTGAAACTGACCCCTTTTCTCTTCTCATATAGTGAATGTGGAAGTTACAGAATAAGCCACCAGAAATGATCATTCACCTAGAATGAGCGCTTCTTGGTGATGCATGCCTGCCACACCGTAAAGAATTCTACCTTCATGTACCCTCCTTCCTTTGTGGCTCTCAGAAGGACAGCCGCTGTTGCAATTGGCTGTCAACTCTGTATTTCAGTGTGGTCAGGAATAGAGCAGTCTGATTAAGCAACTATTCCCACTAATTACCATCTAGGCAACACATGAATTATCACTTCTCCAAAAATTAGGCTATCATAAATTGCAATTAACACTGAAAATCTACTGAAGGTTTCATGATTCTTTGATGACTCAGAAGGCACCTCAGTGTTTCTCAGGTGTCAGGCTCATCAGCAGAAAAATCATTTATTCCTCAGGACGGATGAGGAGAGACACTAGTTAATAGGAATTTTCAGTTGAGAGAAATGCAAGTGAGCCAGGTTTTACTATGTTTACGAGGCTGAATGAATGCCTATTGAGCTCCTTAAGCACCTCCTGAGAAAGGCACTCCATTTGTCTGAGATGCTATAATTATTATTCCACAGGAATACAATAGTAACATTCTATTTTACAACAAAGAAAATTAGATTACAAGTTATCCTACAACCCTACCTCCTCCAGGCTAAGATCGCACACGGTATAGAGTTACAATGGTGCCAATTACAACATTTTTTCAAACAATGTGTGTTTCTTTGGATGAAACACATTCTGATGATCTGAATGGATTTCAAACTGAATAGCAGCTACTGGCAGCAATCAAAACAATTTGGGAGAAAATAGTTTCATCTTCTGTGTTCAAGTGATGCTATTGATTTAAACTTAATATTTGCCTCATTTCTTTCTTGGTACAATATGTGAGCATATGGCTTCTGTCTAGGCCCCCATCCTCCCTTACCAAGAAGGTGGGCGAGTAGCAAAGCCTAGTTATATACTAGGCCTTCTATCAAGTGTTTCTAGATGACAGTTTCCATCAAACAAAGAGTGTTTTTAAGTCTATTTAGTTCAATCTACCACAGTGTGTATGCACACACGTCCCACTTTACAGACATCAAATCAGGAGGCACAGAGAGGTTACGATTCTTGCCCAAGTTTACACGGCTACCATATTGGCAGAGCTGAGGCCAGAATCTAAACCTCCCGATGGCCCATGCCCTTTCCATTGAGTCACAGCTTCAGGATCTGCTTTGTGAAACTCTACACTTTTCTGTAAATTGTGCCAAGGCTGAGATTTTTCCTGAAAAATAATACTTTTCTTTGAAGCTAGGTATAAAAAGAAAGAAAAGGGAAAGGAGGAAGAGAGAAGGGAGAAGAACTCAGCGTTGTGTTCTTGAGGTAACCCCCACATCACAGCTAAGCTCACTCCCCCAATAGAGCAGTGTAGGTCCTAGCACCTTGAACTGTCAAGGTTTGTTTATTTGAAAAGCTATGATGGGAGGAATTTTTCTGGGGTATTTTGAGGCTGATGGCCAGGGATTCCTAGTAAACAAAGAGATACACCTGATCCTCCCAGCTCTTCCATGGCTGTCCTGGAAGTGAAGGAGACATACATGGAAAAGGTTCAAGGTTTGGGTCATTCTAATAGACCGATGGGCAATACCACAGAAGTGAGATTGTTTAAGGAGTAAAGCTATTCAGTGTAAAACCAATCATCAAGTAACTCAACCCCAGAAGGAACTTACATTATGACTTACAAGACAGGCACAGCCTGAAGAAGAAACTGAATTAACAAATGGGAGAACTCCAAGATTAATCCTGATAAGAGTCCAAGAGAATAAGCTACTTAGCCCCACTCCCCGAGCATGGGGCTTCATATAAGAGTCATTACACTATGGCAAAGGACCTGGTTCCCCATGGTGACAGCAGGAATGCCTGGGTCAACATTCATGATGAGGAGGAAGACGTTGGCACTACATCACAATGACAAAAACCACAGGACATCCAGGCTATGCCATACTCTTAGGACCACAGCCCAACAGCTGAGAGCCAACATTCACTTGGGAAAGAAGTGAAACAGGTGTGGAGTCCAGTAAAGGAGCATCAGAGCCAGAACCGTAGCACTGCCCGGTGAGCAGTGGTGGCCACAGAGGTAAAAAGCACAAGAGTCATGGGCAGTGGAGAAGAGGAAAGGGGCCAGCAGCTCTAAGGTAGAGCTGGCCCAGGGCCAGCACCAAACACGTGAACCTGCTGAGTCCTCTATGGGAAACAGGAGCCAGCAAGCCAAAAAAGCCAAAAGAGCCCCCAGGAGGGTTTTGAGGTAAGTCCCATTGCTGTTTGCACTCGGTTGCTTCACACTTCTCTTCTGATTGCTCAACCATCCTAACAGGCATGGCCTACATCTGTGAAAGATCACATGAAAGGTAGGTAGCTGGGACCAATGAATGGGCAGGTTCTTGGCTTAGGCCAGACCCACCCCCTCCCTAAAGGCTGGCTCACTTCTAACTATCCACACAGGTCCAGATCTATTCTGCATTATACCTGCCTTGAGATAAACAGTTCTGGACAAGGTGTTCCCTAGGCACCATTGGCCTCACCACTAATAAGTTCAAACATGACTCAGAGAAAATCTAAATACCTTGTGGTACAGGAGAGAGGGCGAGGCTAATTACCTCTCTAGTCTGAAAGGGAGGGATGTACCCCCCATGCACATACCTCCATACTCCATGAGTTCCAAAGCAACCATATATTGAAACTAAAGTTTGTTTATTTGTTTGTTTTAAATACAGTTTCTATTTTCTTTGCTCCTTCCCTTACCAGCCCTGACCTATCAATTCTCTCCATGGGCATATCTGTGTTTCAGATAATACCTTGGGAGCTAAGCACCAAAAGTCATGACCTAGAATCCATCTCCCATTTTTCTCCATCCTCCACATCTATGGTAATGACAGCATTAACAATGCCCAGCATGTTACCATGTGAGGCACCATGCTAAGCACTTTACATATATTATTATGCATTATTACATTTGATCATTTCCTCAATTCCTTCAAGTAAAACTATCATTAATCACTACTTCATAACTAAGAAAAATGCAGCCCAGAGATCCAGGTCACAGAGTCAGAGAGATGGAGCCAAAACTTTCTTTCTGGTTATGCCATCAGCATTAGCCTAGAAGAACAGCAAAGAGTTTGGCTTTCTCAGCCCCACCCTGTAGGAAGAAGGGAATGTGAAATAAAGAAGAAGCTGTTTTTAATTATGTTGTCTAATGCAAAACAATGCACATTTTGTTGACAATAAAAATGAGCAGAAATAAAAGACGTTGACCCCTGTGCTCTGGAGGCTGCACCAGAGAATATTTCCATTAGTCACCCCCTCCCAACACTTGCTTGCAGAATAATAATGCTGAGAGAGTTCCAACACCATCCCTACTCCACTGTCATGTAAATTAAAAAGCTTTACAAATCCTGCTGCCAAATTTCTGCAACATCAGTGAGATTTTAAGAACCCCATTGGATTGACTCAACTTCTTTTCATCTCTTTAAGAGCTTACACTCCTCATATGTCAATTACCTTTGAAAAAAAATGATACATGGGTTTTAAGTCAACAACCAACACTCAAAAAACTTTAGTCCTACTGTGAGTTATAAGCTATGAGAACAGGCCCATCAACAGGCACAAGATTTTCCTCAAAGAAAAAAAAATATTAAAGTTGCATCCTTCAGGAAAATAGCACTCAGATTTGGCCTGAGATAAACTGTCAGCTGTCCGTGGTCTAATCTGTGCTCACCAGGAATGCCTGCTGTTAATACTAACTACCTCATGGGTGCATCACAAGATTTTATTGATATTTATTTCAAGGATACAGTCTGGAGGAGATAGATGGAGTCCAGAGAAGAGAAAAACATTTATTTAAATATATCAGAGGCATCAGAAAACAAAATAAAAGTAAATATAATTGCAGAAAGGGTGATCCTAATAACCTACTCCCCAAAGACAAGGAAAACACAAATGATCTATACTAAAAGGTTTTGAAAAAGGGAAAGAAAAATAGGCTCTTTGTGTTTGGTTCTGGAAACATATATTATGCTCACACTGGGAGCTGGCGGGCAGATGGTTGAAACTCATACAAGGAATATTAAATCTATTTGGAACCCTCTTGCCCTCCTGATACAACACTGCAGATGCCTGCAGGGCAAGACAATGAGCACACAAATGCCTACAAATCACTCAGACTCTGTCACTAACTGGGAAATCCTCACCATGTCCCTGAACACAGGGAGCTTGACGGGTTTGTCCCATCCTTCACAGCAGGTCAGACGGAGGGCCAGAAGTCCGAGTTTCCTGTGTATGCTCGTGAACACACACACATACACACACCCCCCCACACACACACACCCCTTTTTGTGTTCACGCTGATTTCTGCCATTCTAGCCAGATATAAAATGAAATAGCACATGAAAAATCCCAGCATAGAGCCTGTTCATGGGTTCAATGTGTTTTTTCACAACCTTTTCAAAGTAATAGAAACAGATAATTAGATCTTAAAGGCCAGGAGAAATGAAGAGTCAAATACTTTTATCTTGCCTAGTTGTCCCTCACTCTTTGTACATAAATGCTCAATGGGCAATCATTCGACAACATGCATCCCACTGATTCCACTGGAAAGAGCAAACCTGGGACAGCCGGAAATCATCCCAGAATAAAATAAAATGTCATTCTCCTGCCTGACCTAAGCATCTGAATCTCAGAGGCTTATAAATATTTGGGAAACAAGATGTTGTAGTACCTGACTACTTAAAGGACAGTTCACAAGCCAATACCACTGGCATCACCTGGGAGCTGGCTAGAAATGCAGTATCCTGAACAGGACCTCCTGGCTAGAGTCTGCCTGTTAACACGCTGCCCAGGTGATTCCTTCTCATGAAAGCACCACCCTAGGGCAATAACCTCCAAGATGTGGTGTGTGATCTAATGGAGGTATGGAGAGAAATTTTAGCATTTTGATTTTTTTAAAATTGAATTTGTTGACTATTAGCAAAAATAAAGAAATTCAGCTTTTCTATACTTTGACATTTAGGTAGACAATGGTATATGTATAACCTCACAAACATACCAATGCTGAAAGTGTGGACCCAACATTTTTTAAACTGATGGGATTTCCATTAAAAAATGGTATGATACTTCCCCTGCCTAAGCTCTGTTCTAATAAAACTATCTCTGTCCAAGAAGCTTTCACCATCATGCATTGACTAGGTGCTTCCTGCCTCCTCCTAGTTGCCTTATACATATGTACAGTAGTCCACAGTAGAGGCCTTCTCTTGGAGCACCTGCCAGGATTTGTCCAGCTGTGACTAGCCAGCATGCATATCAGCAATTTGGCCAGAGGACAGAGGACAAAGAAACATGTACCGTGATGACCTTTCTGTCTGTAATTGTCTAATAAGTCTTAATTCCTATCTATGTGATACCAGTGTGTTTGGGTGCCTTGCAAGACCCACATCTAGACAGATAATCATCCTTTAAAAGGAATTAATCCATTTAATTTGTAGTCAGTGCCATGAAAGAAAGTGCAGGAGGATCACAGAAAGCATCCACAGTCTGTAGGGCCAGGGCAAGCCTCCATGAGGAACTGGTATTTGAGTGGAGGCCAAAGGGATAAGCATGACAAGAGATCCAGGCAGAAGCAACAGGGCAGATGACCCATGTGAGAAGGAAGCTGGAACAGATTAGATTCTGAATAATGGTTGGTGCAGTTGTACCTGAGTGAGCAAAGTCAGGGACAGCAGGGGATGGAGCTAGAGAGGACAGGGTTTGGCTGTTTGGGGCCCTGATAAGGATTTTGCATTTCACCACATAAAACTCAAGAGCCTGGAATGATGTCCCAAAGGCAGACCTTGAGACAAAGATAGGAAACATATAGTTTATCTGGGAAACAATCCAGGAAGCTCATTGAGGGTTGAAGAAGGAAGACAAGGAAGGAAGACAAGCCAAAAAGAGAGTCCTTAAGGAGAGGTGTGGGCCATGAGGCCTCAGTTCTGGAAGGGAGACTCCAGAGGAATGAATGAAACATGTCTCAGCATGTTCCCATGGGAAGCAGGAGAGCTGGACTCATAGCCACCAGTTCTCACCCCTTGTTGTTTGAGAGTTGCTTTTGCAATGTTAAACCCCACCACGTATGTAAAATAGGGAGAAGCTTATGATCCAAGAATGGCCTCATCCTATGCAGGTGGCCTCCTTGTGTGCTAGTATTCTGGTTTGCACATGAATTTCTTCTTCTTAACATTAGAAGTCCCTCATCCTGTGAATCCGTAAGTCCTAGGCATCTGGGATGATTGTCACCCTATTGAGGGAACTATCTTCAGGGGACCTCAGAAGTAGGTCATAGGATATGGTTGGGGCATTGACAATAGCATTTGCAAAATGGCCTCAAAAGAGTCTACAACTATCCCCTGTCCTGATCCTGATAAACCAATGGTGTTTTGTTTCCAAGAAGATAGCAATGCCCAAGATCATGAAACTGGACCTGAAAGCTTCCAGAATGCAGTCAGGGTCGCTGCTGTAATAGCAGGTGTGTATGAGCTTCCGGTTGGTGCTGTGACCTCTCTCCACAAACTTAGTGGTATCATCAATACAGGCCTACTATCCTAAACTTCTGGAGGTCAAAAATCTAAACTGGGCCAGCAGGACTGTGTTGGAATAACTTTCAGTTTGCAGCTAGCAGCTATAAGCAGCTCAGAATGCTAGGAAAACCTACCCTCATACAGGCCTGACAAGAACACCTGCAGGACGGGGTGCTCTGCCCTAGTGAGCCATCGGTGAAACTACATCCTTAGTGCTTGAGGTCAGCATTACCAAGCTACCAGTCCAGGAAACTGAGAATCGGGTGCTTCAGGGCATGAAACCCCCAACTCATAAGGCCCCCTCCCCTAGGGACAAAGATCCTTCCAGACTGCTTTCCATTTTGTAGCAATATCTAGAGCTTCCTCATAGTACAGCTACATTAATCCTAAGATGATTGGTTTTTAGATGTTGTATAACCTGCTTGCTTATGGATGATTGGAAGATGCATTCTATATCAATTGTAATCAATTCCGCATTAAAGGATCTGCTGGATGTCGACAACCACAGTCTGTGGTTGTCACCAGCCAGCTTTCTCACCAGCTCCCGGTGTCTGTGTGTTGACTCCAAGTCTCTATCCCCAGCGACTGAGGTAGCCAAGTGACCAATTGACCACACCAGTGTCCAGAACGTACACAGGACTGTGTTCCTGAGAATCCACTTCCTGGATGCTTCTAGCTGGAGGCCTGTACTGCTTGGCTTGCAGCCCTGTGTCACTCTAATTTCTGCTTCTATTATCATCATTTCTTCCTCTCTGGCCCTGACCTCCTGTCTCGCTCTTATAAAGACCCTTGTGAGTACATTGGACCAATCTGAATAACCCAGGATTAACTTTCTTTTTCTGGTACCAGGGATTGAATCCAAGGTGATTAACCACTGAACCACATTCCCAGTCCTTTTTTATATTTTATTTAGAGACAAGGTCTTGGTAAGTTGCTTAGGGCCTCATTGAATTGCTGAGGCTAGCTTTCAACTCCTGATCCTCCTGCCTCAGCCTCCCAAATCACTGGGATTACAGGCATGTACTACCACGCCCTCTATCTTAATATCCTTTATTTAATCACATCAGAAAAGTTCCCTTTGGCATGTAAGGCAATTTATTAACTAGTTTCAAGGATTAGGACATGGACATCTTGGGAAGGGGCATTATTCTGTCTACTATAATGTTCTTAATTCTAAGGCAAATAATCATACATCAATTTAGTAGAGATTTGAAAAGTGTGAACCACTACTACAGCAAGTGTATATATTTAATGTGTTCTCTGATTTCAGAAATGTGAAAAACCTGCCCATCTGGGAAAAGAAGATCCATGATATTGGAACAAGCATGCTAGGGCTGGGATATTCTGGGGGTTTTGTTTGTTTTATAGAGGATTGGGCACTACATCTAGAGCCTAAAAATGAATATATCCATTCATTATATATATTTAAAACCTCCACCAGGTACTGAGCCTGGGGTTAGCTAGCAGCAGGAGACACAGTGCCTGTTCTTACTTCCTGCTGGGGAGGCAGACCAGAAGCAGTTCAGCCTGGTGCATTTCATGAAGAATGGAGCAGAGCCAGGACACTGAGTTGTCACAGGGCAGAGAGGAGAGATTCTAGCTCCAAGGCAACAGGACAGGGGAGGACGCAGGGAGCCGTGTTGCAGCAGAGGCTCCAGAGAAGGGAATTTTAGGCAAAGGGAAGCTCAGTCACAAGGACTGGGAGGAAGGAGGGAAGCTTGACGCGGAGCATTCATTAGTTCTTGAGGAAAAAGATGTTCCCACCACTGTCATCCCTATTCTGAAGCACAATACTCCTTAGGCACCATTAGCTATAAAACTTTACAAAGAATAGTGGGTTTTCTCTTTTTCTTAATGTTGCATGAGGGATTTAGAGGGACAAGAAGAGGAACAAAGTTGGATGAGAGAAAATTCTTTGTTATAAAACTTAATAGCAGAAACTACCAAATCGTTCCTAACTTAAACTTGTGTTCAGGGCTGGCCCTGAGAGTTGCACCAAGATAGGCCTAAAAAAGACAAAAATCTCCAACTTGCTACTCTGTTCCCTTCAAAATTGGCTTAGTTATTTTAAAAAGTTCAGCTGGGCATTATTCTTGGTTTAACATGCACTCCCAGTCCTCCGCCATTTCCACAATCTGTATCCTGAAACACCCCAGCCTGCCCTCCTGAAGATTTGGCCCCTCATCATCCAACCAAGGCTTTGTAAGCAGGTGACCTCTGTCCACGCTGAGGGTCAAGGTCCATGATCAATGTCTGCTGTTTCAAATCCCATCAAAGGGACTAAGCACATATCTTACTCCTTCTCGAGAGAAAGGGAAAAGCCATCTGGAAAATCCCAGCATCATTATGACAGCTACAAATTGCCAATTATTAATGGCTCCCAATCTAACAGCCAGGCTGCAACAGGGACTCGATTTGTTAGGAAAATGCTGGAGACAACCAATTCCCCAAACGACAGGGCAAACACACAAGCACAAAGGCTTTCCCCCAGGCAGTTCAAAGGTTCCCAATCTTGTATCTGGAGGCAACTCATTAGTGGTAGGAGGCAATGCCTCAAGCTGTGGCTCATGACTAAATCATGTAACCGAGCACCTTGGCGTTGACCTTGAATTATACACTCAAACAATGTGTCCTGACATTCAATTTGCAATCAAGGTAGATACAATTAATGTAAATACTTTCAGAGTTATGTAGGAAATAGAAATATCATTTGGGGGGTCTCTTGTGCTTTTCATGAAAGTATTTTAAAAATTGCTCACCCACATGCCTGTGAATCTGAAGGTTATTTTACAAATCGCTAGAATGACAAATAGATGGAGTTTGGCAACTTGATTCAATGTCATGGCTGTTTAGCTTATACCTCTAGCTGTCAGAAGTAAATTCACATGATTCCATTATTGTTAGAACAATCGTTTTAAAGCTATATTATTCCATATATAAACTATCTTGACCCAAGTTCTACAGGAAACAACAAAGATCTGGACATTTATCATTGTATTTGACTCGAATATGAAATTGTAACCAGGAAATTCTCAGTCACAGCCTGGCCTAAGCTGAATACTTTCCAAACCATAAATCATAGGTTTTTTAGACAACATTACAAGTTAAATGATGCAAGCAGTTTTAGCACAGGCTCGTGTGATGCCCACTGAAATGAAATGTGAACCAATACCTACAGGGAGATGTCCAGGCTGATCCATGAAGATTTAACCATAAGTCACTCATTAGTGTTAATGGAGCATGACTCCTAAATTCCAGATGACAACTCAGAATTTTACTGCCTGTAGAAAAGGTAGATCAAGGTAGGAGTATCTGCAATGATCTGGGAAAATTGAAGGTAGATAAAGGGTTTTCACCTATTAGAACTGGAGAGAGGGACCAAGGCTCAATCTCCACTTGTCCTAAACTGTCAATTCAGGATATTTTATACAAAACCTCTCTGGCATTCATCATCAAAAACTGTCTTCCATAGAAGAAGGGGTTTTGAGTGTTCACACCATTAGAAAATGATACATGTTTGAGGAAATAGATATGTTCAATCTGACTTAAACATTACATAATGTATACATGCATTGAAACATCATGTAATGCACCATAAATATGTGCAATTTTTATGATTTTTCTATCAGTTAAAAATAAGTTTAATTTAAGGAAAATTCCCTTCTACCATGACTATTCCATCCCCTATATGTGTAAGTAAACCAAAGGTAGATATGGAAGGTAGCCATATACTATGCTATACTTTTGAATATCTAAAAATTTAGCTTGGTGTTTGGCCATAATAGCTGCTGTTTGGGAAATAAGGGTTTTTTGTTGTTGTTGTTGTTTTGTTTTGTTTTTGTTTTGTTTGTAGTTGTAGATGGACAGCATGCCTTTATTTTATTTGCTTATTTTTGTATGCAGTGCTAAGGATCAAACTCAGTGCCTCACTCATACAAGGCAAGCACTCTGCCACTGAGCCCCAGCCCCAGCCTCAGGAAATAAGTCCTTCTAGACTTAAAAACAGCATACTTCAGGGAACAGCCATATCAATGTTTATAGCAGCACAATTTACAATAGCTAAACTGTGGAGCCAACCTAGATGCCCTTCAGTGGACGAATGGATTAAAAAAAATGTGGCATATATACACAATGAAATTTTACTCAGCAATAAAAGAGAACAAAATCATGGCATTTGCAGGTAAATGGGTGGTATTGGAGAAGATAATGCTAAGTGAAGTTAGCCAATCCCCAAAAAACAAATGCCGAATGTTTTCTCTGATATAAGGAGGCTGATTCATAGTGGGATAGGGATGGGGAGCATGGGAGGAATAGATAAATTCTAGATAGGGTAGGGGGATGAGAGGGAAAGGGAGGGGGCAGGGGATTAGCAAGGATGGTGGAATGTGATAGACATCATCATCCAAAGTACATGTATGAAGACACGGATTGGTATACAACCAGAGGTATGAAAAATTGTGCTGTATATGTGTAATAAGAATTGTAATGCACTCTGCTGTCATTTATTTTTTAAAAAATCAATAATAAACAACAACAACAAAAATCCAGTCCTTCTGGGCTGGGACTATAGCTCAGTGGCAGAGTACGTGCCTAGTGTGTCTGAGGTACTGGGTTCGATTCTCAGCACCACATATAAATAAATGAATAAAATAAAGGTCTGTCAACATCTAAAGAAAAAAACTAGCCCTTCCTCAGGTAGGTGGAACAGTTCCTGTGGTATCTTCAGCTGAGCTTGCTGTAATACACTTAACCTTAGTTGTGCCTGCCCTGCTCTTGCTCAGCTAACAGCAAGACCTAACAACTGGGTCTTTATTTAAATATTCTCTTGAATGGCATCCTAATGAGATAAGATAGAGCAAAGAAATAATGTCTGCAGTCACATATTACTAATGAGGGGTAAAGTTAATTGGTGTGTGGCCAATGGTACTGATTCCTTGCTTGCCTAACATCTCAGTGGCATTAACAAGATTCTAAACCCCAATAGTGTTCTGTCATAGTAATTCATAACTTCCTGTCAGAATTGACAATTATTCTTGAGAAGGATTGATTTCCTAAGTTAAGTAGTCAGGGATATTAACTTACATAAGGTCTTTTCACCCACAGGCATCTTTCTTCTGTTCCAATAATAACTACAGGTGTCACAAATGATGATAAACATTTTATGTGTATTACCTGCTCAGAACAGCTTTCTCTTTCACAAATGAGAAAATTCAGAGAGGTTAAGTAATTTGTTAAAGGTTACACAGAGTCAGGAACTAAAGCCAACTCTTGGACTCCAAAGCCCATATCCATATTGGTAATAAAATATATGCCCTGAAACCTCATTCTACATTCATGAATCCAGCCCAAACTCTTTCTGTCATGTCATTAGGAGTCATTTACTAAGCTTAACTTATTGTAAGGATGGGAATCATTGACAATTGGGCATCTGCTTTCTCCCAAAATTCCCATCTATGATTTAGCATTTTGCAAAGGTATTATTATTATAATTAGTTATGATTGCTGATATTACACTAAATTACAGGATAGCGCTATATTTTCAAAGTTGGGCTAAATTGAAGGATGAAACTGAGTTTTCCATTGGATCAAACTCACTCAGAAAGAACCTGAAATTGGTGGCCTAAGGAAAAATCTAACACCAATTTATAAAACAAAATGAGCCAAAGGATGCCTCCATTTTGAAGGGGAATGGGTGTTGTGAAGGCAGAGTTGGGACCTGCTTGAAAGAAAAGAGCTGTCAATAGAAGCTTCCCAAGCACATGAGATCAGCTAGCACTTGCTTTTGTGGTAGTTCTTTAAATGTACTAGTGTTAGTCAGTTTTTTGTCACTGTGACCAAAATACCTACCAAGAACAACTTAGAGGAGGAAAAGTTTATTCTGACTCACAGTTTCAGAGGTTCAGTCCATGGCTGGCCAATTCCATAGCTCTGTGCCTGAGTGAGGCAAAACATCATGGCGGCCTCCGCATGGCAGAGGAAAACAGCTCAGGACTTGGTGACCAGGAAGCAGAGAGGGGCAAGTACCAGGGACAAAATATAAACCCCAAAGTCTGTCCCCAGTGACCTACTTCCTCCAGCTACACCCTACCTGCCTTCAGGTACCACCCAGTTAGTCAGTGGATTGATCCACTGATTAGGTTACTTCTCTCATAACCCCATCATTCCACCTCTGAACATTCTTGCACTGTCTCACACATGAACTTTCAGGGGACACCACACACCCAAACAGCAACAATACTATGTGTTCATATTTGATCATTTAGAAAAGATATAAACAAATAGAGCCTTATAATCCCAGAACCTGGAGGCAAACCCTGTTAATATTTTGGTATAATTTCTATTTTCTATGCAGTTTTTATTTAGCTGATTTCTTGTCACAAATACAGCATTTAAATCTCAAGCCTAGGCAAAGATAAATATGTGGGGACTCACTTTTAACTTCAGGATATTAAAATAATAAACATTTGTCAAAAATTCTGGCTTTCAGAATACTTATCAGTTTAAATTCATTGGTTCAAAGAAGCTACAAAGGAATCTACATTTATTCAAATATTACTGTTCTAGAAGTCCTCCAGATTTCCTAAGCAACATAACTTCGTAAATTTCCCTAATGACAGAAAACCCGAGTGAGGATTACAGAATTCTGCAAAGTCAGGAGTGAGCAAAAAGGAAATTAAAAATTGTGAGGAAAAGGACATTAAACAGACTTTGTTCATTTGTTTTAATTAGTATAGCTGAATTTTAATTATCACAATTCTTCACCAGACACTAGTAAATGTGCTGAAACCATCTTGTAAAATTAACAGAGCTTTTGCACTACAAGGCCTTGTTTAATTTTATTCTATTCTTCATTTGTATAGGAAAGTAACTTAAGCAGGAAAGGAAGGCACTGGGAGCAATTAGAATGAATGAAATCATTCACTTGACTGCAATCTCCATGAAGGCAGGCTGTCTCTGTCCCCCTGAATGACCATTACTAGTAATTCACCTTGCATAGTTAATAATTAGTGCATGAATGAATGTAAAATGAACAATTCTTACATCTCCTCCAAAGGACTGTGAAGTTCATGAAGGCAGACATTGTAACTTTCATTTCTTCTTCATATACCAAACATCAGCAGAAGGTTGAGTAAGCAGAAATTGGTCAAGATTCCCCTTAGCAAATATCCTTTCTGGGAAGGAACAGCTTCGCTGACCCTACTGCAAAGGACAGAACTTTCTAGACATGAGCCTGTCAGTCAGTGGGAGGCTGAGAGGAGCAGAACTCTGCTGGGGCTGCCCCCGAACCTCCACCAGGTAAAAAGTAAAAAGTCACAGTTAAAAATAGCAGAACTATCCAGAGAAATGTCTTGCTACTTTCTATAGTGGCACATTCATGAGTTAACACAAGGGATGCAAATGTAATTGGCCAAGACCTGCACTCCCTGGCCTGTCCAGGGGTTCTCATGTGCCTCTGCTTAGGTATATCTGAGTAGGTCTCTTTCTGTCATGGGATTATTTTACCTAAAGATATGGAAGTTAGGAGGATGAGATAAGAGCCACCTTGTCTAGGGAAGGTCTCCTGATCCTAGTACTGTACCATCTGACTCCTGATTCACACCATCAGACTAGATCCTGGAAAACGCTACCTGCGTGACTGCTTGATTTTATCCTCCCTTGGTTCTTCATATGTTTAGTTAATCCATCCCATTGCTCCGCTGAACTTGCTGCTGGGGGGCTCTGACAGGCGTGTGAGTTTCAGACCCCAAAATCCTCACTCAGCTCCCTAACCTCTCCCTAACTACCACTTCTAGCTTGTGGTTGGATGCATGATCTGTGCGTGAATGGATGTTCACACACAATATTAATGATTCTGTATTCTGTATTGTATCTGTATTCTGTATGTGTATTTTATTCTGTATTCTGAGTCTGTATTGTTCTTTCTTTCAGTACTTCTCACTCAAAACCACGACCACAGACATTTGGTTCTGCACAGAAACAAGTTTATATTCCCAAAAATTAAAGCCTCTGAATTATTATGGAAGCAGGACACACATATTTTAATAAAGTTTAGACAAGAGAGAAAAATCACAAAATAAGATACAAAATGTCTTCATATTCCAACTCCCAAGGATCTGTCCCAAGCAACGAGGATCATCTCACTGTGTATTCTGGCAAATTCCTTCCTAATCCAATACCTTTGTTGTGGGAGAATTTTGTTTCATGGTGCTATCCATAAATTTGGATTGAGAGTTACACAAGGAAGAGATCACAGTATTATGAGCACACTACATAGTCGATAAATAGCTTTTGGCACTAATTGTGGAGTAAATCAATTGTCAAGAACAAAAGTCCAGGGGATCTGTCACAGTTCCACACCTGTTTGTTCCCCTGATGGGATGTTTTGACTTCAAGAACATTTTCATTTAGAATGTTTATAGGTGACACACAAAGAATATAGAGAGGCAGGCGATTGGTTTGATGTAATGATTCAAATTGAGTTTTGCTTCATTCCAATCAATTTTTCAACCTCCTGGGCTTCCTTCCTAACTCAGAAGATTTGATTCTTTCTATAATCTACTTGAATAGGCCTTGGATTTTGTAAGTCAAGTGCTCTATGGATTTTAAACTTTACATAAATATGGCTATATCTGAAATCAGATCAGTCTTTGTAATACAAACAGAGTTTAGAGAATTTCTCCACCCAAGGGCTTGCATTTTTCAAGCAAAGGTGAATTTTATATATATATATATATANATATATATATATATATATATATATATATATATATATATATATATATATATAAATACCCATAAGTCTCACAAAATTCAGATAAAACAATAGTTTTATTTCACCTCTGTATATGCACCTCTAACCAAACTTGAAATCTTGTTAGGCTAATAGTGAACTCTCAAAACAGAAAAGGATACAGAATCATTAATATTGGCTTGGCTGTTGGTTGTCTTGCTAAGAGCCAATCAAAGAAGAGCATTCAGTCTTTGGTGGATATATCTAGATGTCCAGGGACATATTTGGAGTTGTGCTACATCTATCTATAGGTAATGTCCATAATATTTCAGGAAATGAATATTCTTCCATCTAAAGTCAATGTAGGGCTGGGGATGTAGCTCAAGTGGTAGCGCGCTCGCCTGGCATGCGCAGGGCACTGGGTTCGATCCTCAGCACCACATAAAAATAAAGATGTGTGTCCACCAAAAAAACTAAAAAAAAAAAATATTAAAAAATTCTCTCTCTCTCTCTCTCTAAAAAAAAATAAAATAAAAAATAAAGTCAATGAAGACTGGAAGGTTTGTAGTGTAATCAATTCACTGTGTGTTCCACCCCTACTTCAGAGAATCTCTGCAGGATGTAAAATAAGAGCACAAAGCTGCAATATTTTGGCTTTTTCTTGCAGGAACTAAATTTGCATTATCCTTCTGCCATATGTTCAGGTAGCTTTCAATGGTACCTCATGCAGCTGTGTCATTGAATTTCCCCACCTTAATGAATAAACTAATTACAGTCTAAAATGAACTCTTCCAGACTAGCTATCTCCTGCCATAGATCAAGGAGAGAACTTTATTCCCACAACTAACTGCTAATTTGCATTAGCCATAAAAAGGTGCACCAGAGCATCCTTCACTGCTCCAGCTGGGCGACCAAGCTGCATCAACAGGATACTGTGGCTTCAGCATCAATTTCTCACAGTTCATGTTTGCAGCAGTAAATGTGCCACTGCCACAGTGATCCTCAGGTATAAGTGCAACTAGGAAGCTATTGATCTACTTGAGTTGGATGGCAGCGTTGATGTAATTGCAAGTTTCACTGCATTAAATTTTATAGTTGAGCACTGTTATTCTTTTGAGTCTCAGAGTTCTGTGTGTTTACAAAAAGTTTCCAAAAAGGTCAAAATAAAGCCTTGTCCATTTGAAGCATTTTAAGGTAGTGTATGAGTAACTTTATCAAATACAAATATAGCTGAATGAATGGCAAAGGAGTTCAAGAAAACAAGCAAGGGAGCAATTAGATGCTAGAAGTGAATCTACATTCAGTATCTACCCTCACGGTCCAAATCAGGAGCCTGCTGCATCTGTTAATTAAAACATTATGTTGGAGTCCAGTGGCACGGTTCTCAGATGAATATAACATTATGGTGTCTTCATTGCTAAATTAACTCCTTCTCACCAGCAGCAGGTCACACAATTTTATGAGACTGAAAACAATGCTCAGGGCAACAGCATATATACTAAAATTGGAACATAAATAGACTGAATACAGAGAGCCTTGAGCTCTTTGGCTTCCTTCTTCCACAAATTGCTTGCAAACCTTCCCATCAGAGCTTTAGAATTTCAAAGAGTGAAAGTTGGGACCACCTATCATGGAAGTAAAAGGAGAGCAGGATTACAGTTCCAGATTTGAACATGTTAGGTTTAGGACCCATTAAAACAGCTTTTACTTCCTTTCCCACAAAGTAGGGTGAAGAGAAACTCCACTGGGACCATGCATAGGAGTGGATACTGCCTTTGAGACCTACATCATAGATGCCAGTGGAATCATTTTTACTTTACCTTCTCTACCTAGAACAGATCTCCTACTGCTTATTCTGTTCACAATGCATTTTGATCCTCTTATCAAAACATTCAATCATTACTATCATCATTAAAGTGTGATATTTAAAATATATTTCAGATTTTCTTTCCAGAGCTACAGCATCTTCCCATGCATCATGTCCACATCTCACAGAAGCATAAAGTTATAAAGGACCTCAGGAGATCATAAGGTCTTTGTAGCAAATGAAATTAAATTTAAGTCATCTTATTCAAAAATGACCCTCTAATAAGATTAGACAGAATATCCTAATAATGGCTGACTATTGACAAGTAGGATTACTATGATAATAACTCTCATTTGTATACAACGGTGTAGTTTCCACAATATTTCACACATCCTATTCAATGCCCAGGTCATGTGATCTGTCTGTATGTTCTAATATCATGTGATGAAATGAATGTTTAATTTTTATATAGCACCTTTATATTATGGATAATATAATTACAGATCTTTTCCTTCTGTGCTGTGTTAGTCAGCTTTCTGTCATTATGACAAACTACTTAAGATAATTCACTTAAAATAGGAAAGGTTTCTTTAGGCTCATGATTTTAGAGGTTTCCACCCGTGGATCCTTGACCCTGTTGCTTTGGCCTGTGGTGAAGTAGCACATAATAGTAGGGAGCATGTGGTGAATTTAGCTGCTCTCCTCATGGTGCCTGGGAAGCAGAGAGAGGAAAGGAGGGGCTAGAGTCCCACTCTCCTCTCTGAAGGCATGCCCCCCACTACCTGCCTTCGACCTACCAGGCCCTACCTCTAAAAGGCTCCACTACCTCCCAATAGCACCACAGGCTGTGGCCAAGCCTTTGAAGGACAGTTGAGGTCCAAACCACAGCACATACTTATGCCTAATTTAATACATAATTTATTTTTTTCTCCTCAGAATCATAATTCTCTGAAATACATATTTCTGAACAATATTACTTTTTACTCAGTTTTTGTCTAATCTTATTTTACCTATAACAAAATAAAATTCACAAGTTAATGTAGTAAAACTAAGACTTATGGCACTGGATAAAACATTCAGTTAGTTTTCCCAATAATATGATAGACTGCATCCTCTACAGATCCTAGGAATGTCAAGGACTAACACACGGGCACAGAGCTATTCTCTTCCCCAGTAAAAGACCTAGAAGCCCACAGAGTCCCTCTGATGAGTTAGAACCATCTACATTCTCCTATCAAAGGGGGGGGCAGGGAATTTCAGTATTCCTGCTGGTGACGTGAATGACCATCTCTGCCAGAAAGTTTGCAGTCTCCTTCTTTAGGTGGCCTCTCAGGTTAGCTTGTCTCACCATGTTCTAAATTTTGTCCTGAAAAGAGGGTTCATAGTTGCATCCACCAAAGTTTTAGCAGGAAATACATGGCATACTCAAACTTGGCTAATGGGAGACCATTTAGAAGGGTGTCAAGTGGGATTAGGGTTTGGAGACATCTGCAAAGGATAGACTCATACCCTGGAGCTAGTAAGATGAGGATGGGTAAGGGTGAACAGACTACCACCCAATGCCTGAAAAGGGTGTGGGTCATCGGAACCAAGAAGAAGAGCTCTCTGGAAAGGGGCATGCTTGAGTCTGGAGTTCTGGCCTTCAAGAAAGAAAGCAGCTTGTATGTCCCACAAGGATGAGGCCAGGACTGCACACTGCTTCTCTTGGATGTCTTTTTAGTCTCCTCCATTAGTCAAAAGCAACAAAAGCCAGAGGGCGAGAGATCTCCTTGAGGTAGTCCTTACATGCCAGCTTCCTAGGAGGCTCATCAGGCTGAAGAATGACTAAGAGCTGTTCTAGAGGGAAAACTGGAAGAGACCTAGTAAAGTGCATCAGTCAACAGAAATTTCATCATGTTTTCTCTAACGTCGCTGAGAAATAGACAAATTCCTTCATACTATGAAGTGGTTTACATTGGTATTAGACTATAATATTTTCCCATTATGTTTTCTTTTATATGCAATAATTAAGCATTTTAGAAGTTGGAACATCGTGGAAATAAAATGCATGGATTCTTGCAGAATATGTGTTCAAAGTCAATTTCAGGCATTTAATTTAAGTCCTTAGCTGTACAAATTTCACATTTGTATTAGTCAGCTCAAGCTGCCATAACAAAATGCCCTAGAGTGGGTGACTTTCGCAACAGACATTTGTTGCTCACAGTTCTAGAGGTTGGAAGTCTGAGATCAAAGTGTTATCTTGGCCCATTCCCAGTGAGAACTCCCTTCCTGGACCTCCTTGCAGAGAGCCATCTTTTCACTGTGTCACTTATATGGGAGAAAGGGTCAGGAGAGGAATGCATGGGAACTCACAGTCCTTTGGTATCTCTGTAAAGATCCTAATCCCATGGCGAGAGTCTGCTTCCCGTGACTTCATCGAAACTATCACTCAAGGGCCCCACTTCCAACTTCCATCAAATTGGGAGTCAGAGCTCCAACAGGTGAATTTGAGGGGGACACAATCTAGTCTATAGCAGTGTCCAAATGATCACAGAAAAAAGGTGACCAGTTGTGCTTTTAAAATGGCCTGGTTGTCCATTCGGTAGTGTCACTCTTACCTGCATACCCTTTGATGTGGGCTGAGCAACCTCTGTCCTCCTGACACTTTCTCATGCCTTGATTTTCCAAATATTACTGTCTCCTGTTTTTCCCTCCCAGTCTCTGTCTTCTTTCTTGTTCTTTTTTCTGGCTTCTCTCACTTTGCTTCCAAATCAGATGCCATTGTCCCCCAGGACTTGATATTGCTGTCTTCTCCATGTTCTGCACACTCTCCTGAGCTAACTCACCTATTCACACCTCTGGCCTACACCTCCATCCCACAGATCTCTCTTCCAAATGAATGGCCCATAGTCCTCTTCCTCTTCAATGTATCTGCGATTAAGTGGTTATCTTTTTAAATACACATATTTGCTCTTATCACTTCTCGTTTGGAAATCTTCAATGGCTCTCAGTTGTCTAGGATAAGGTTTCAGATACAGCACTGACATCCTTGAAGTCTTATCCATATGCCACTAATTCTTATCCCCACAACTAAGCATAGCACATGTACCATAAATTAAACAAGAAAAGAAAAAAAATCTCTACCATGCACTTTGACAGACCATTACATCTCCTACATTGTTTCCGTTCTATCTGTAGTGTCTTTTTGGTGAAATCCTATTCATCCTTTAAGGTTCAACTCAAATGTTCCTTACTCTTTGATGTTTTTTCCAAGTCTACTAGGAAGAGTTAACTGTTCATGGTCTAGCAAAGCTATTCCTATATTATAACAGAATTACATTTTCACACATCCACTTTTTCTACAGATTATAAGATCTTTAGGTGAAAAATTATGTCTCACTAGTCTTTGACGCATGCTGAGCATAGAATAAATTAAAAGTACATTTTCTCTAACATATATATTTTCACTACATAGGCTATCTCCAGGAAGAAGAATCTTCTGGAACAATGACATCTTGGGTAAACAAAGAAAGGAACTGACCTGAGATATGCAATCAACATATGCCAGTTAAGCCTGGGTTTTAGGCAGAACTAACATTAAGATAGAGAACGTGAGCTCTGAAGCCAGACATCTTAGGTTTAAATTTACCAGCTAAAACTCAGGACATGCATTTAAATTTGAATTTCAAAAAAACAATAATTTTTAGTATAAGTCTGTCCAAAATACTGCAAACCCCCATCCCAAAACCAAGTATTTTTTCTATGTGTACTTTTCACCAATCTGGCAATTCTACGTAGGTTCAGATCTTCTGTAGCTTCCTGGCTGTGTGACCTCAGACTAGTTAACTAATCACTCTGTACTTAGGTTTCTCATTTTTAAAGTGGAAATAATAAAAGTCTTGCTTTAGAGAATTATTGTGATAATTAAATTAATTCAAATTCATCTTTATTGAATAATTCCAGTTTCTTTTTTAAGACTCTAAAATGAGCCACACCATATGATTTAAATTTTTAGCAATAAGGAAAAAAAGGAATAAATGATATGGAATGATCAATTCTACTGACAGGGAATGTGAATTTCATTTCCAGTCACAAACACACAAAAAAATGAAAACAAATTTTAGAAATTAATCATTTTTACCCATATGTAAAATTTTATCAGCTCCATTACAGAAACACATTAGGGTTATCAGGCTGGACTTTGGACCCACCCTGATGGTGATTACTAAAAATTGCATCACAGGATCACCAGCCAAGTGTGATATTGCACAGATTGTTAGAGCATGTGTATGTTTCTACAGCATCATTATTGTTGTGTCATTGCCTATCCAGTCAAACACAGTCCGAGTCGCTGTAACTGAAAACACAGCCAAGTGAAGACAGAAAATGTGTCAAATAAGAAATGGCTCCAGAAGCTCTTATTAAGATGCTGAAGTGGAAAATACCACCTTGTGTATTACTATTAAACACACACACACACACACACAGGCACATCTCAAAGCAATAAAGGGCCTGCAGAGAAGGAAGGCAGAATCTGCTTGCTGAGCAATCATTACCGAACAGGGGGAAGCCAGAAACCTACAAAGGACCAGTCATGGGAAATTTATAAGTTAATATCAGTCACACCTGCAAATTACTACAGTGAGACCCCTGACCAAATGCAGAATACCATTTAAATGGATTTGGTGAGATATTTATATATCCCTTGGAGTCACTGAAATGCTCTGAATCTAAATTTGTCTGTTATTCCAATTAAGGACAGGGGAGATGTTATCTATCTCAGTATGGATGAGGCAGGTTTCATGTATCACTGGAGAACATGCTTCTTCTTGGGAATCTGTAACATATTATTGAATAACGTATCTTATGATTGAGAATGTAACCTTATTGTTTGCATGTACTTTTTAAAAAGTCTTTATTATTTAAAAATCAGAAGACTCTTAACATGAGACACTCCACTGGTACCTTCTATAGTATTTCAAGCTGTTGGTCAAAATAACCCATTGAGTGACAATTTACACACGTGTCACATCTTTTCATCTCTCTTGTTTTCATGAAAAAGGTCAAAGTCATCAAGCTGACATGCTTAGCCAGAGTCGGGGAGAGGCGTCATCTCATGACCGTGAAGTGGAACTCACACAGCAAATGAGGCTAAGCGTTCAGCAAGGACGGGGAAAAGAGATCATGAGATCATAATTTTCTCACCAATTGAGAATCACTCTGCATAAAAATAGAAATTACTGGGGGAAAAATTCAGAATACTTACCAAGAAAATAAGAGCACTAAATGAAATCATCTCTCATCTGGGAAATGACTTGCCATTTCAGGCAGAACAGAAAGCTCTTGGATATTCTAACAATAAGCATGTAAGAAAGCAAAACCCTCCTGAAAACAATTTAACTGTTTCTTTATTCTCCAAATGTGAGTTGTGACACAGGGCCCTGAGTGGTCTTGCAGGTGCCACTCACCTGGCCTCAGCAGCACCCTTTTTGCTGGTGAGTGGAAAGTAATTCTGCTTTCATTTATTTGGCTACAAATATAAGTGATAAATTCCTAAGCGTGTTAGCAAGAGTTTGTAAGGACTGAGGAGGTTAACTAATTGGAAGGTACTGATGTGTACCTGCCTTCTAGAACCTTACAAAAATCCTGCATAATCTTTCTAGATGAGCATTTTCCAACAAAAAGCTTCTCTGATAATGTAGAAAGAAAAGATTCTTTCTCAGCTTTCCTGCCTTCAAGAAAGCCTCGATAGGATTAACTGTTCCATGGAAGAAAAGCATAATATATCCATTAGGAAAATATTACTTAATTTTGAAATTTTACTTAAGGAGGGTGGATTCTGCTAAAGAAAAGACTAACTAACCTTTTTGTTCAGCACGTATCTTGGTTGATGTCAGATACATACAGGTGGTCAGGTGGGGGCGGGGAAGGTAAGTTAGGAGTAGAATTATTGACATAGTCTGAATAAAAGGATGAGAAGAAACAGGAATTCCTGAGAGTAAGCCTGGAGAGGAGACAGAGATAAAGGAGACCAAGAAGCCGTCCAGAAGGAGAAAGGTTTGATATCAAGTGGCTTGCTTGATCAGTGAGACATATTCCATATTCCTATGACTGATGGCCAAGAGTGCCTTGAAGGATAGATAGGACAATTCATATATGATTGCAAGTTTTATTCTGCACTGTGTGATATGGCTGTGTGAATCCTTGTCTGTGATTCCACAATCCTCTGTAAAGATTCTGGTTAGTGAAAAACTCTGCTGTAGTCTGATCTTAAATATCCCTCAAAGATCCATGCACCAAAGGCTTAGTCCCCAGCTTGGTGCTATTGGAGGTGTAGAATATTTAAGAACTGAGGTCCAGTGGGAGATCATGAGGGTATGTCCTTGAAGGGAATGTTGGGACCCCAGTTCTTTTTCTTCCTCTTTCACATTCCAGCCATGAGGTGAGGGGTTTGCTCTTCTACCCACTTCTGCCATGATGTGAGCCCAAAGCAACAAAGACAACTAATCAAAGACTAAAATATGCAAAACTGTGAGCCAAAATAAAACCTTTTCTCTCTATGAATTTATTTATCTCAGGTATTTGGTACAATAATTGAAAGCTCTGTAATACAGAAAGCCCTCTGTGGTTAGAAGGCTCAAGAAGAAGGACTGCCACACTAGGACAGAGATAAAAGGCCATCCCAAGGGGCACAGCAGAAGAAAGGGATTACTCAGAGGGAACCCTGGGAAGGTAGGTTCTCATGATTTGCTGAGGCAGGAGGATTGCAAGTTAGGCCAGCCTTGACAACTTAGCAAAACCCTGTATCTAAATGGAAAAGGGAAATAGGGGCTTGAGCCATCTTATCTAAATCTCAAGGGGCAGAGTCACTCCAGCTGACATCTAGGTACAGATGTTTAAACTATTCTTGCAGCTTCACTTTCTATTTTGAATATCCCTTTAGTGCTTTAACTCCAGCAGGAATCCTCTCTCTGTGGAATCCCCAGCTCCATCACTTAGAATCTAATTAACCTGAATGTCCTTAGTCATCATCTACTCATGGGTTGTCACCATACACTTTTAACATGAGATTGTCATTCAGGCAGATGCGTTCACACACAGGCAAGATACAATGTTCCCACACATGAGATTGCAAAGGTACACCTCAAGGCCCTTTGGTTAGAATTGGAGTATATTTTTTCCCATAGAAATAATGTTATAAATCAGATGCTTTCAAAGCTTAATGCACATATGAATAGCATAGGAGGCTTATTAAAAATAGATCCCTGAGCTCTACCACCAGAGATTCTGATTCTGGGATGAACTCCAACAAGCAGCATTTTGATTAAACACCCAGGTAATTGTGATGCAGTTACACTTTGAAAAATACTGGTATTTGTAGTGGTAAGATTTTCTCTATGTTCCTCCCAAACCTAATTTAATCCATAATGTAATTGAAATAGCAGTGATGATCATTTTCAGCCCTGAATATCTCCTTTCCACATCCCCAGATCCTTAGGCTAAAAACCCAACAGCTCTGAGCACAGAGTTCTGGTATGAGGTCTCAGAGAACCAGGAGAAGATCCCGAGAATAAGGGCTAAGTGGAGAAGGATGGCAGTGACTGTCTTATGTCAGAATTGTCCATAATTCAAATGTTTCCCCCTGAACTTGTCATCCCATTCAGATTCTAACAAAAAACTCATGGCTTAAAAGAATTAAGAGAGCTCACGAGGCGCAATGGCTGGCCCATGCCTTTACTCCCAGTGATCAGGGAAGCTGAGGCAAGAGGATCTCAAGTTTGAGGGCAACCCTGGCAACTTAGCAAGACCCTGTGAGACCCTGTCTCTAATATATAAATGGACCTGGGATGTAGCACTTCTGGGTTCGCTACCTAGTATTGGAAAAAAAAAATTAGGATGGTTCCCCTGTATACTTTACTTATAACCAAGCAACAGAATTAAGAAAATCTAGCTTCATTAATTTCTAAATGAAGATGTTTCCAGAAAAGCACAGCTTATATTAGGATTCCCCTCTCCCCAGGAAATTCATTTTAAGAAATGTTTAAATGTATAGAATAAGAAGAGTGAAACCAAAAATCAAGATGAATGTTGTTTTGTGAATAAAGAGAAAAAAAACATACTAAAAGCCTTAAGGAAAAGAGATTTTCATTAGCATAACATCCAAAATGATATTATATATGAGGTGTGTGTGTGTGTGTGTGTGTGTGTGTGTGACTAATTGTTCTAAGTGTTTGAAAGATTTCAGAGATCCTTTGCCTGATGGCCTGCCAGAATCTTGGTCTAGCAAAGGTTACTAAAAGACATGAGACACGAGCAGAGTAATTTTTAACTTAAAAAAAATTCCATCAAGCTTATAGCAGAGTAACTTCTAGACCTTGAGTGACACAACATGACAGTTTTATTGGCTGACCTTTCAGAAGAGAGAAGATCTAATTAGACACTCCGATGTGCAGTGCTGAATTATGAAGAGCAAGCAGGGGTCCCTAATCCCCCAGCATCGCAGCTAAACATTTGGGAGTAATATTGCTAATTAAAATGCAGCAGTGCCACCTGAAAGCACGGCTCCTGTTCAAGCTCATGCCGGCTGTGCCTGCTGTTTCTGCTCCTTCTCCCCAACATGCTACCCACTATTTTCCACCATGGAGATTCCCCCTTATTACAATTTTTAATGTATTTCTATAACAGATGCAATGTGTTTACTCGGGTGCCTAGAGACAGCATCTCTTCAGGTGGGTAATCATTAGAATGAGGAGAGCCAAGACATCACTGCAATCCCCACCTCGCCTCCTGCACACAGTGAATTCCACGTAGATTAAAGATTTAAAGCTAAAATATAAATGCTCAGACGAGATCGGGCACGTTCAGGGTGGTATGGCCGTAGACTAAAATATAAATGCTCAAAAAATGAGGAGAACAAATTGAGCAAGTCTTCCATAGAGTTTATAAGTAAAAACCTGGTACAAGAAGTTTTAAACTTGACCATTCACCAATAGGGGAACCTACAGACATAAATTATAGGACTCATTCAGTGGAATAATAAGTGACTGTTAAACTAGCCCTTTAAAGGGAGGCGGAACTCAATATACTGGCAGAGAAAGATGTCTATGACTTTGATAGGTTGAAAAGGAAATTAAAGCAAGGTGTGTGTTAACCAAGACAGCAATAATCCTGGGCAGGAAAATGCACAAACCCTTAACGTTAGTCACATCTGGGTGTGAGGATAAGGGGAGTATCCCTTTATGATCTTTCGGCATAGTTTGATTTTTTTGCTACAATAAGAAAGTACAAGGAAGTCACATTTAAAAAAACATGGATATTGTTAAATTCCATTATGTCCAGAAAGAGCGAAAGACCATTTAAATAGCACCATCATGCTTAAAAATATAGAGCAAAGCAGCAAAGAGCAAAAGCATAAGCCAAACCATGTTCAAACTCCCTGCCACTTTTTACCCAGGAAAGTCACTTGACCTCCTGTGCCTCGGTTTTACTTCTATCAAATGGGTATAATAACATCAATCACTTTCTGGGGATATTGAAAGGATAAAGTGAGTTGACAGATGTAAAGAGTCTGAAAATGTCAATTATATTGTTAATATTCTATTAGAGGAGTGGATGCATCATCTTTTCTGAGTTGGCTTTAGTTTTCATGCCTCCCATAGTGTGAACATCTTGATGGATCCCATAGAATTATAGAATTTAAAGTCTATATTTCTGATACAACATGGATCCTAAATACAAATCAACTACTTTTAGCAGTCAGTTAAAAAAAATAGTGATTTGTTTCAATGCCAGTGGAAAACGCAGTTGTGTTCAACTTATGGAAAAATAATATGTCAGTCTTCATTGTCACATGTAAATATGGCCATGTACACTTAGTCTATGAGCAATTTAAGGAAAGTTCAAGAATAACTTTGTCTATTTTCAATTTTTTCTTTATACTTTGACTTCAGACTTTAGCCACAATACAGATTCAATTCTTTCTTAAAATAAAAAAGAAGTAAGCTTCACAAGTTTTGTATATTACAGATATAATAAAACTACCAGACTTTTCAGATTGCATAAACTAACCTCTTTTTAGCATTTCTCTTGTATGTTACCATACTACAAGGATTTCTAACTCATTCTCTCTTGAATTATTTTGTACTTTGGCTTGGTTGCAGAAGGACGGAGTTCCTAGGGAACAGAAAAACAAAGCAACTATAATGTGCATAAGACAGGGCATCACAGGACATCTGGCGCTGGCAGCTCTATGGCTTGGAAGCCAGTGTTCCTGGTACAGATGGCAGGGCCCGGGCATGAGACATTGGCACCCTGTGCTCCCTGGACTCAGGTATTGGCTAGTGTCAGCAACACAGGCATCCGCTCAGCAGAGCTTTTCAGTGGGCATCAGCCACAGAGGAGCCACATTCAAAATAAGCAGCAAAAGAAAGCATTGCCACAGCTGACCAGAGCAGTTGTCACAACAAGGAAAATGCCATCTCATAGCATCCTAGTAAATGCCACAGTGAATGAAAGAGAACTAATACATGGAGCATCATGAGGAATTCCCAGAAAAATCTCAAATTAAAACCTGAGCTTGAGTTCCCACTGGAATTTTGGATACATTAAAGGATAGAAAGTCAAATTTTGGCAATGGATTTGATTCTAGAGTTTGAAAGAATAGCAATATGCTCCATAGGAAAATAGGAGGGAAAATTCAAAAACTATTTCCACGACTGTTTCAGCCAATAAAAAAAAAATACCCACTTTCTAGAGGAATTATATGTTCACAAATCTGAGGATTCTTGAATGTCTACATAGAGGGTGCTCAGAAGGGCCAAGGGCCTTGTAGGCTCAGAGATTCTTGACATTCAATCATTTGATCATCCAACAAATATTTAGGGCAAGAATTATAAAATGATACCAAAAAGATTCTGGAAGAATCTGGAAGAAGGTATCTCCCTTGGAAAAACCTGGGAGAACTTGTTGAAGGAGGTGCCCCAACAAAGGAAGGTATGAACATTGGCTGGTCGACAAATCCAAACTAGACATGAACTTCAGTGAATTTGTCCCTTAGTCTTCACCCTTAACCTCAACCTCCCTCCAGACCATCAGAAGATGCATAATTTACCTATGTGGAGATGCCCCCGGGAGCATATAAGCTAAATTTTATTTATTTTTTAATTTTATTTTGTAATTTTTTTTTTTTTTTAGTTTCACTGAATAAGGAAGAACACGACACAAATTTTGGAGTAGAGTCTCATTAGGAAAAGTAATTTTTAGGGGAATAATTAGGGGAAGCAAATTTTACCTTTGCTTTTAGGAAAGCAAAGGGAGAAATGGTGGCAGTCAGTGCTGCTATGGAGACCCAAGCACCTGTCATCACCATGGACTCTTCTTTCCAAAGTCACCAAGCAGAGGACTTTCTCCACACACACACATCTCAGCTGATAGTTGACTCTTTAGGATGTTTCCTCTGGTGTTTTTCTTTTTCCAAGAAGTTTTAGTGAACCTATTTTTTCCATATTAAAATTTATTTGTGGAGGAGATATGGATTTGACCTTGGGATATTAGGCCATGAAATCTGCATGCTCTTCTTTTTAAAAATGAGATCCTATAAGCATCTCAGAAATGTCTCATTCAACTAAATCTTAAGTGCAAGACAGGAAGTTTTAGATCAATAAATAGTGATTGCTTATCCAGTATTTACTTTAAGAGAAAAGGCATAATGATCCATTTCCCCGGCTCTCCACTCCAGGAGAGTCATCTGTCTGCGGTGATAAGATAAGGATAGTGGCCAGAAGGCCCAGCAGGAGTAAAAGCTTAAAGACTCAGCCAATTCTGAATCATTTAAAAAGAAAACAAGCTGTGTTTCTAATGCCTTCTGTGTTGATCACTCCTCAAGGCTGGAAGGATGGATCCCCCAGCTGTACACCAGGCTTACTCTTTAATACCACAGGGTTTTAAGCCTATCAAAACCAATGGGCTGCATGCCATACAGTAGTGAGGAAAACCTCTATGCTTGCAAGGAGGAAACGATGTATAAACATGCCAGGAAACCAATATCCCTGTTGATTGTGGAAGGATGTCTGCTGTCAAGGGCCTCATGGCAGAAGCTGTTCATTACCTTCAAATGTTCATTTCCCTTCTTCCTTCCCTGCTATCTGAGCTCCAATCCTTGTAAAGTACAAAATGCCCAGTCCCAGGCAATGGTCCTGGTCAGGATTGACAATCTTATTCCTCACTTTCTCAGCCTGCTTTGTGGTTGGGGATGATGGGGGAGTCTTTTGACTTAGAATTGAGCAATGATGTTTGAGAAGTTAGTGGGAAGCATGCTTCTGGAAGACCTGAGCTTTCTTGATATGAAGAACAGAGTGGGATGATATAGCTCCTTCCCCTAAAAACTAAAACAAAACTCAAAGAGGCAGAAGCAGGAGAGGTAGCTCAGGGTTAGAGCACTAGCCTAGCATATGCAAGGCCCAACACACAGAAATAAAGAAAACACCATAGAGACATCAGATGCAACCACGCTGTCACTGAAATGACCAGAGTATCAATCACCTCCAAAGTTTTTGTAATTTAAGAAAAATGAAACATTATTTGCTTAAGTCACAGTATTCTGTTACTTATAGCCAAACACATTAACTAACACAATTTAACTAACACAATTTCTCTTTTCATCCGAGCTAAAAACTTCTAAACCCATGAATGGCACACCCTCTCTAAGAGAGGACAGCAATCTCCAGCTCCTGACTCCCACCCAGCTTTCACCCATGCTCCCCAGGGGTGGGGCAAGGAGAAGGCAAGTGAGGCATAAAATGGAAGGAGGTGCCCAAAAGAACCCTCAGAAACCAAGATGCTCAACAACATTTTAATGCAATCATTCTAAAAATCAAAATAATAATTTTTTCCCTTCTTTTTCAGCTCCCAAATGGTTCAGTGCAACACTACTACTGATTCTGTCTTTACCTAAAATTCTGGTATTTTGTTTATCACAGATATTTTAGCAACTTTTTTTTTTTTTTGGTTGTTGTTGTTTTAGGTTTTGGTACTGGAAATTGAACTCGGGATCACTTAACCACTGAGCCACATCCACAGCCTTTTAAAAAAAAATTTATTTTTATTTTTTGAGACAGGGTCTCACTAAGTTGCACAGGGCCTTGCACTTGGCAATCCTCCTGCGTCAGCCTCCAGGTTGCTGGAATTACAGGCATGTGCCATTGCACTCAGTCCCCATTTTGATTGTTAAAAACATTGTATTAACATACTTTTATCTTAATTATTAAGTTTTCTTGCACCCTTTTACATCTTGTGCCCAAGGGGAAGGACTTGCTCACTTTTCTTAGTTCCAGTCTTGGCACTGCCTATAAACAAACATGCAATATAGTGACTGGTGGTGCTTGTATTATCATGTCTTTTGGGAGGATGCTTTAACATAAGGGCCTTCCTCACAGTGGGGAGATTGGCCCTCCCAGGGCTAGCCAACTCTTAGAGACAGTAAAGGACTCAACTTTAAGTGCATTTTCATATGCAACCCAACCAATGAGATGACCATCCCCTAACCACCTCTCGGTCAGCTCCACACTCAAGATACTATCCTTTGGCCTGACTATTCCAGAACCAGGTACCAAACAGCTATGGAGGACCTCACCACCAGAGCATTGAAGTTATTCCAACTGGATCATCCTAAGACTGCTCACTCTACCTGACCCATTCCTTCCCACAGAAACCACAATAAAGTCACCTACCATGTCCCCCTCACTCCCGGCTGCCTACTGACCAAGCTAGAGCTTCCCTGTGTGGCTGCCCCCTGGTCTCTGTGTTGCATGCCCCTCGACTTGAGAACTATGAGGAACAAATGGTCTTTTCCAGGGTCTCCTGACCTGCCCTCCTCACCATACCTGAATAATACTAACACCTACATTTGCTGACAGTGTCCATGGAGGGCAACATGCAGTAATGAAGGTGCTGTTTTAGGAAGATGGTCTGGCATTTCTGAAAAGACGACTTTGGAGGAGAAACTTGAAGGACAGGGAGGGAGAGAGAAGTCTGAAGAAAGGAAATAATCTCCCTCCTCATGAGATACTTTGCTCATTTCTGAACCACCTCTCCCTCCTTTTCTCTGGTGACTTCACAGTGCCGTTTTCTTCCTGTGTTCTCTTGCCGTTTCTGTCTGGGCTCTTTATGCCTCCTGAGATGTCCTAGGCATCTTCTCCCTCCAATCCTCCCAAGTCCCTGGCATCCAGGACATTGCACATGCTGAGGACAGGGCAGTTCTGAGGAGTCACTGGCCTTCCTGCTATTGTCTCATAGACTAAAACCAAACTTCTCCTGACTAAAACCAAACCCATTATGTTGTCTCATCCCACCCCAACGTGGAAACCTTCAGTACTTCCCACCTGGATGATGAAGGTCCCTTTGGTCCTTCTCCCCCCCCCCCATGTCTCCACAACCATGGCTTCTCAATGCATCTCTTACTGAGCATGCCCCTGCCTAATAGTTTCAATGGCTTCCCATCATCTTCNAGGGAAGGGAGAATCTGTGTGAATAATGGAGAACAGCAGAGAAGCATTGTGGTGGACTGCACTTTTTTCTATGCATGTTGGTGCCTTCCACTGTGGAAGATCACACCTCTCTAACTATCCCTTGACCTTCACCATCATGGCAGCCAGGCTCTGACAAACACATCCTGAGTAGTTTTAAATATTCTAGTTACAAAAGAAAGACATGCGTGTTGTGCAATGTTAGAAACTGACGAGCCCAGTGAAGAAAACTGAAGTCACTGTGTGTAATCCTACCATCCACTATCATCCTGTTATTTATTTATTTATGAGCATTAATCAAATATCTAGTGTGTGCTAAGAACCAGATAGAAGCTGGATATAGAGGAAGTAGAAACTTCTTTAAGATGTTTGAATGAAAGAGGGAGAGAAAGGAAGAGAGAGAGAAAAAAATCTTTTCAGATACTGCCTGCTTGGTCTGGAGTGTTCTTCACACTCTTGTCATGTGGCAAGTTCGTATCCCTAAAGGTCAGCTCAAGCCTCTTCTTCTTTGTGGATCCTGATATCCTCCAGACTGAACTATCACGTGATGCTCACTCTGTGCATCCATGTTTACCCAGTCGCAAACCCCTATGAATGTTTTTGACTGTTTGTATATCTGCCTTGTCTTGTAAATTCTTGATTGAGAATCCTTCAGGTTGAGAATCCCAGTGACCCCCCAGCGCCTGACAAACAATAGGCTCTTAACAAACAAATCCTACTTCACAGGTCTTCTCTTGAGTCAGAAAAGCACAAGCGGCTTCAGTAGCTCTAACTCCAGTCAACAAAAGCTTTGCATATTTTCCAAACACTTCTTTTTATTTAAAGCATCTTCTCAGGTCATGTTTTAAATGTAATAACAGACATAACTCATTTTAATGGGACATGTTACACAATAAGCAAGTTCTACTAGACATCAAAGCAAATTAAAAGGATGATTTGGTACAGTTCGTACTCCCATAGAGCCTACTAACATTATTTAGCCTGACTTTCTTACTAAACACCATGCCAATTTCAAGGCATCTAAAATAATTAATTAGCTGATTCTTGCAAGACTTCTCGGGATTTAGCAAATGATCTTATAAGATTTTAGACATGTATTTTAAAAAGAGACAATAAATAGCTAACCTGAAAAGCAGATGGATTACCTAAAGATGCACGGCATCTGGGCAGTCTGCAGCAAAGACTTTCACATCACCAGGGAAACCCTGCTTCTACCACTCACTACTTGAAAAAGGTTCTAAGAAAATTCCACAAGCTTAAGGTAAGCTTACCAGGGCGGCCATGGGACCTTCTGTGAGATATAGTATTTTTTAGATAAGGAGAAACTTGTGGGGACAACAGGGGGTCCCCATGGCATGAAACACAAAAGATCAGCAACACAAAAGGTAGATGGGCTGACTGTTTTGTAATAATCAGGATCTACCAGTGAGTGAGGTATTCAATCAGTGTAAACTGAGGAGAACCTAAGACAGTTTTGAGAATTCAAAAATATTCTTGCAAAAATGCTGTGAAGTAAATTTGAAAAAAACTGAGGTTCCAATTGGTTACATGATCTCTGCTCCTAGTCATCAAGCAATGGGGATGTAGTCAAAACTAGATCAGTCCTTCCAAATGGAAGACAACTGCTATGCCTTATTATCTCCAAGTGACACAAGCATTCATTGACTTAGCCTATCTGTCAGGGCCTCAGCAAGAAACTGATTATGAAGGCAAACTCCAACTGAACAATTTGAGGAAAGTTAAATAAAAGATTGTCTACAATAAGGTGGCAGACAGAGTTGAACTAAACTATCAGAAAAAATTGGACGAAAAAAGCAATTGATTTCTGCCAGTCCTCTTTCCCATATTTTCTAGTGACTGGAAGATCCCAAAAGGCTGCAAGCACATGGTCTAAGCTGATCCTTTTTGGAAATGAGCAAAATAATAAGAATTGAGAGACAACAAAGAGGAAAACAACAAATGTAATAAAACAACAAATGAACAAATAAAAGAATCCTTATGGGCTAGGTTATAGCTCAGTGGTAGAGCGCTTGCCTAGCATGTATGAGGCACTGGGTTCGATTCTCAGCACCATATATAAATAAAATAAAGATAGATTGACAACTAAAAAATATTTTTAAAAAAAGAATCATTGTGATATGTTTTTTTTCTATTTCAGTAGAACTTCAAAGTTTTCAGGCCCAAACTTATTTCATTTAGCACAGTGGCAATAGTCAGTAGTAAGTCTTCTCATGAGAACCTCAGCCAAGGAATCTGCACATTCCTCAAATTTAGTCAACAGGTATTGCATATTAAACAAATATCTGTATTTATCTATTCTTCTTTCAGTTTTCTGAAATTTAACACAGGTTAAATTTCTGTGTAATGAGGAATAACTGTATCATTAAACAATACATGGATGTTGAAGCAAAAGCCTATTATAAAATAATATTTAAATTGAGATTAAGTACAGACATCAATGCCAGCCCCATTATTCCTCTAAGATAACTCTAAATTTTCAAAGACAAAGATTCTTTGCTGCCTTGAACAAATTATGCAACCTGCTGAGAGAGCAGAACTCAATTTAAAAGCAAAGACAGGAAATATGTACTACTCATTGTGTTTTTTTTTTAATCAATGGCTGCATGCAAAATGAGAAAGATAGTTAAATCCCACAAATTTCACCCTTTTATGTATGCTTTGTCTAAACAATGCCCCCATGTTTCAGTGGTTGAGCACCTCTGGGTTCAATCGCTGATACCAAAAAAAAAAAAAATTCATGTGGTGGAAAGGCTGCAGTGACAGAACATGTGCTTTGCATGCATGAGGCCTTGGGATTAATTCCTAGTAACAAAAAATATAAACTGATTAATTTGGGAAAGCATATATTGGGAAATTAATCACCAATGCAGTGGGACTTAATGGGAGGTGTTTAGGTCATGGGGTCTCAAACCTCGTGAATTAATACTGCCATAAAAAGGCCTTGTGGCAAAATAAGCCAAACTCAGAAGGCCAAGGGTCAAACATTTTTCTCTCATATGTGGGAGCCACAGAGGAAAAACAGAAAGAAAGGTAGGGGAAAATTGAAGGGAGATCAGTCCAGGAAAGGGACAGAAAGAGGGAAGAGGGAAAAAAAAGGAGAAATACTGGGGAGTGATATTGGCCAAATTATATTGTTATATTGTGTGCCTCTATGAATTATTATTTTTTTATTAGTTGTTCAAAAAATTACAAAGCTCTTGACATATCATATTTCATACATTTGATTCAAGCAGATTATGAACTCCCATTTTTACCCCGTATACAGATTGCAGAATCACATCGCTTACATATCCACTTTTTTACATACTGCCATACTAGTATCTGTTGTATTCTGCTGTATGGATTATGTTATAACAAATCCTACCATTAGGTACAACTATAATGCACCATAAAAAAATGGAGATAAAAGGGGGAAAGAATGCCCCTCCTATAGCAGAGTCTTGGCACTGTCACCATCCACACCCATTCATCAGTATAGGAACAGAGCAGGCTGGAGTAGCTAACAGTGATGACTGGGCTCCACGAGTCACCATCCTGAGGAAGAGGACTCTAACCAAGTCAGCAGGCTCTCCAGACTGTACCTCACAGGAAGCTGCAGGCTTAGCCTAAGGCAGCACCTGCTGGGGCAGGAAGACCATCTCCGCCAATCAGAGCTCCAGGGAAGGAAAACTTATTCTGGTCCAGACTCCTCACTGTACAGGTGGAAAGAAAGCAGAGTCCCACAGGACTAAGGAAGAAGCTGCCCCACAACAAGGAGAAACTTGTAGTATTTTTTTTCTGCCTCAGAAAAAAAAAAGATCTTTAAATCTTTCTTTACTTCATTTAGCACAGTGGCATGATCACTCAAAAAAGTAAACCCAAGATTAAGAAGTGTATGTTCTTCATACACTTAGGTACACCAAGAGGACTGTTATCCTGATCGAAATCAGAGCAGGAGCCCAGGTAGAAATGGAAATAAGTATTAGCTGAAGGCAAACTCTGTAGTATGTAGAAAGATAGAATCAAGATAGATAGCAGCTGAGTGTAAGGGCTTGAATCAGTTTATTGTAGGATAGTGCAGAATGTCCATAAATGACTTTAAAGTAGGAGACCCTCAATGTTACACAAAATTACATAGAAGAGGATGTGAGGGGAAAGGGGGGGGTGGAAACAAGGGAGAGAATTGAACAACAGCAGATGAGGTAGAGAGGGATGATGGGAGGGGAGGGGAGGGGGGATAATAGGGGAAAGGAAAGGTAGCAGAATACATCAGTCACTAATATGCCATTATGTAAAAATGTGAGTGTGTAACCGATGTGATTCTGCAATTTGTATTTGGGGTAAAAATGGGAGTTCATAACCCAATTGAGTCAAATGTATGAAAGATGATATATCATGAGCTTTGTAATGTTTTGAACAACCAATAAAAAAAAAAGAAAGAAAGAGCTGGGATGTGGCTCAGTGGTTAAGTGCTCCAGAGTTCAATCCCTGGTAAGAAATAAAGAAAGAAGGAAGGAAGGAAGGAAGGAAGGAAGGAAGGAAGGAAGGAAGGAAGGAAGGAAGGAAGGAAAGAAAGAAAGAAGGAAGGAAAGAAGGAAGGAAGGAAAGAAGGAAGGAAAGAAGGAAGGAAGGAAAGAAGGAAGGAAGGAAAGAAGGAAGGAAGGAAAGAAGGAAGGAAAGAAAGAAAGAAAGAAAGAAAGAAAGAAAGAAAGAAAGAAAGAAAGAAAGAAAGATTAACCTACCACTTAAAATCAATAAGAAACTATTTTCTAATAAGTTTCAATTCTCTCTGTACTCAGAATTTCTCATATGAAGACCATGTGTATGTAAATCAACAATAAACACTGAGACCATGACTTTCAGAACAACTTAAAAAAAAAATCCTCAGGATAGACAATGGGACACAAGAAAGTGGT
Organism: Marmota marmota marmota; assembly: GCF_001458135.2. Taxonomy (NCBI): domain Eukaryota; kingdom Metazoa; phylum Chordata; class Mammalia; order Rodentia; family Sciuridae; genus Marmota; species Marmota marmota. The sequence goes on along the minus strand of NW_026000119.1, from coordinate 3,770,624 downwards.
AGTTAGCTTACACTTGAGTCAAAGGACAGTCAGTTGTCCTAAACAGGAAGACATATCCACAAGACAGAGACCCACATACCAGAGGGATGAGTACTTGCACTTCAGGTTTTCATACCTTGGTCATCACCTGTGACTTCACTAATTATCACAGACAATTTCAGAAATTGAGTGCTACTGGCAAAATTAGAAGCATCTTTATCAGCACCAGGGGTGCAGAAATAGGCTCTTGCTGGTGAAAACAGTAGTATTCAAGATAACATGGACTAGCTGAGCAAAGTAGCACACACCTGTCATCCCAGCAGCTCAGGAGGCTGAGAAAGGAGGATCACAAGTTCAAAGCCAGCTTGAGCAACTTAGCAAGACACTGTCTCAAAATAAAAAACAGAAAGGACTGGGGATGTGGCTCAGTAGTAAAGTGCCTCTGAATTCAATTCCTAGTTAAAAAAAAAAAAACATGAACTGATCAAAAAAAATTATCACATTTCTCACCCTTACACAGAGTAGAAGAATTTAAGGAGGCCTACATTCTATGTGCTTCAAGGTGAGGCTTCACACTTACATGGTCCTGTGCCCTTCCCTGGCATCAACAGAAATGCACAGAGAACTGGAGCGGGTACTGAGAAGAGAAACAGACAAACTGAGGTGCCAGGGCAGACATGATTGATGATTCACTTTGGCAGCTGTTCTTATATATATAAGCATTAACTTTTAATATCTAGAATGCATTTCTTTCAAAAATTTTGGTCATCCCCAAATTCACATTGTTCTAAATGAAACAATTTAAAGGAGATCACATTCTTATCCAACACTAACTCCTCCTTGATATAATATTACAATTTCCAGTCACAAATACAAGATTTCTTAATATATGCTATGGCTTTGCTCTCTGCATTGTGTTGGATAATTTACCTTTACATAACCAAGACTGGTTCACTGTACAATTTTCATATGGTAGCACAATGTAGCAATCTGTTCATAAATACCTATCCTGCAGTGCTTCTAGATTAAATTTTTAAAACATACCTCTTGAGATTTTTAATTATTTCCATTTAAATCATTTTCAGGTTTTGCAAAAACCCATTTTTAAGGGTCTATGGCATAGGGGGTTTTGTCTGACACCTTCCCTTAAATATCTCCATCAATTATTCTAGTGTTAAAATAATGTCCACTATTCATATGGTATATTCATTTTTCATAAAATATCCAGCTAATTGCTTTTCCAAAGTCTACACTGAACAATGAGGAAGAAAACATTGCAAATCAATGGGCAATAACATTGGCAACTGCTGAGGCTCCTGCAATATTAAATACCGAAGATGAAGCAGCCAATCCTACAGACCCAACTGAGGTTTCTTTGCATAATCCTTTAATGAGATGAGACTGCTGCATTGGAAGACGTTGGGCAACCCTGACCCAGATTCATACAGTAGGGTAGGTGCCCTAGATGTCTGTCAAGATTGTGCATTAGAGTGGATTCTTAATCAGTGAGCAATCAAAACAAATATTTCACTTCACTTCATAAATCCATGCCGTGTGATTACATCTGACACATCTAGGAGAAGATAATCCCTTACAGTTCACTTCCTCCTGTTTCTAAATACAGGCAAGGTTGACTTAAGCAGGATTCTCCCCTCTGTCTTATAGCAGAGAGACCCATGGAGAGTTCAAAGGATCAGGTAAAGCAAGAATTCCTGACTGGTTATTGGAATGGAAATCAGGATAACAGGGACTTCTTGCTAACTGGAACCGAGACTGCCAAAGTTGGTAGAGTTCTTCCAAATTAGACAGGATTCTTTTCAACAGAAATAAAGATATCAGTACACATTTTGGTATTACTAATTTCAACCTTGTTGGCAGTTACAGAAAAAGAGGGGAAAAAAAAGAAAGAGGAAATCACTTTAATGTCCTATCAGCAGGGAAATCATTGAATAAGCTACCGTCCATTTCTTCACAGATTATTATGCAATTAGAAAAGCAATATAACCTAGAGGTTAAGTGCATGGCCTGTATAGCCAGACTCCTGGGTTTCTTGCTCTACCACCTCCTAAACTGGCTGATTTCAAAAATACTTAGTTTATCTGGATCTCCATTTTCTCAAACAGAAAATGCTAATAATAACAGTGCCAACTTCACCCGGTGGATGAAGGAACTAAATAGACATGAAGTGTTTGTAAGAGTGATTTGGACATAGTAAGCTACGTCCAAGCTTCAATAAAGGCAGCTATTAATAGTTAAAAGATTTCATTAAATCTGCTTAGATCTAATAACTGATTGAATGAATGCCCTTCACAAAGTCACGTTCAGAGGAAGATGATATTAAAAAGTAACCCTACAAGTCTATAATCCTGAGTGTTTATGTGTGTGAGAGTGTATTTACCCAGCACAGAAAAAAAATATGAAAGGACACACACCAAGTTATTAACATTGTTACCTTATATAGGGAATTGATTCAACTTTGGAGCAGCCATCTTAAATGTTAACTGCCATCTTCTGAGATAAGTTTAGCTTTCCTGTACTTCCCCTTACAGAGCTCCCCCCACCCCCATTAGTGACCTAACCCATGGTACCATAACCCTAAGCCAATCCCAGACTCCATGGACCTAGGCCAATCCCATGCTATTCCCCACCCACCTAGCTCTGATGTAAGCACCCCCGAGCCTATCCCATGGGCCACAACTCCAACTCCAAACCTCTACCCCACAAAAGCTGAACACCTGAACATCTCAGGGCCTCTCTCTCCTCTCTGTAGAGAGATGGCCTTTATTTGTCAGCTTTGACAAATAAACTTTCCTGTGGATTTCTGCCTGGTCTCCTTCCTTCATTTCTCACTCGCCCACCTCTCACTTTCCTTTCACCTTAAGGGTGGGTGGAAGGAAGGAGAAAGAGAAAAAGAGAATAAACTGTTCTCTATATATTTTTGTGTAAATTATTGTAATAAGTATAAATTACTTAAATCCAGTAAAGTGAAAAAGGATGTGTAAATATCTAAACATGTTTGAATACTTAAAAGCTGGGAGCTATTTGGCCCCGAGCCTAGATAAAGAAATCAGGACAGGGTTGGGGAAGAAAGGCAGCATGGCAGGCTAGGCCCAATGTAACACCTCCTTCCTAAGAATTCTTTAGGGTAACAGGACTGCAGTCTCCACAGGACACTGACTGTGTTGGTCATTTTAGCTGTGATGGTGCCCACAGATGTTACAGAGGGCATATGACTTTGTATGTGTCAGTGAAGACAGATGAGATTATGCTGTGGGAGCCTAAGAACGGAGGGTTTTTTCCTCACTTATACAACATCTCCAGTGCCAATCAGCTGGAGCTCTAGGTGGGGCTTCATTGGACCCAAGCAGATGGACCCCCGGCTGATGGACCTCAGCCTTGATCTAGATCACTGCTGAGTTCATGGCAAAGGAAGAAAGAGAATGGAGAGCTACATGTTAGCTCTTAAAGCTTTGTCTGGAAGTGGCTCCTCTCTTCTGCTCACACTTACTTGCCAAAGTCACATGAGTGTATCCGAGAATCAGAAGGTAGAGAGGTGTGATCTTCCACAGTGGAAGGCACCAACATGCATAGAAAAAAGTGCAGTCCACCACAATGCTTCTCTGCTGTTCTCCATTATTCACACAGATTCTCCCTTCCCTTCCTAAGAAGAGGTCTACAATCCATTACCTGAAATCCTTGGGACTAGCTGCATTTCTATGCACCCTTTTTTTTTTTTTGGTTCTGAGGATTGAACTCAGGGGCACAGGGCCGCATTGCCAGCCCTATTTTGTATTTTATTTAGAATCAGGGTTTCACTGAGTTGCCTAGTGCCACACTTTTGCTGAAGCTGGCTTTGAACTTGAGATCCTCCTGCCTCAGCCTTGGGGAGCTGCTGGGATTACAGTCCTGTGCCACAGCACCCGGCTTCTATGCACTTTTTATACATATTTCTATAGCTGAACACATAAATATCCACACTAAATAAGATTAAAAACTAGAAATAGCCTCATATTACTTTATGGCTAGTATTTCTACCAGATAAATTTGTACCAAACTTATGGTAAAATTAAGGATTTTCAGAGCTTTGGGGGGTTGAAAACTATAGGTCATGGATCGTGGGTATTATCAGGAATAAGCTATGGAATAAATCTACTTTAATTTTTCTTCCTCCACCAGAACTCACAATATGTAAGGAGTTTAAAAGAAACATGGCATATTTCAGCATAGTCACGAGGCTTTTTGTTTACTACCTGTCAAGGAGAGTATAATTTATATTGCCATTTAAACCCAACCAGCCAGTTCTAAAACATCCAAAATATAAAAATCACACCAAATTTGAGTGTGCTTCAAATTTATTTTCTTTTGTACCTTTGACAAACATTTATATCAAAGATAACTGTTTATTTGAATAAACTCCAGATAGGTAAAATTTCAATATTTATTAATTTTACCATAAGTTTGGTGCAAATTTATCTGGTAGAAATACTAGCCATAAAGTAATATGAGGCTATTTCTAGTTTTTAATCTTATTTAATGTGAACCAAATAAGCAATAGTATGCTAGAGGAATGATCCTGAATAAATCTTAAGAGAAGGAACCCAAAACAAAACTTTATGAGAAATAAATATGTCACACGAACCCCAACTTCAGGCAACCCACAGCAAATGAGATTAGTGTGTCTGCTCTTTGCTTCAAGGGAATCTGTGGCACCACTATTCCAGGAGCAAGATTTGTGGTAAAAAGATCTAGGTTTGATTTTCAACTCTGTCACTTGCTGCATAAGATTTAGCAACATCTGGAGCAACAATTTCTTATGTGTAAGAGAAGGTTAATGCATGATCTTGCCAATACCAGTACATCACAAGATTTCTGAGAAGCTAGGATGAGAAAATGTTCGCAAACTTACAGCTTACAATCACTAACAATATAGATTCTCCTTGGAGCTGTCCTTAGGACAGGTACTAGAATCCCATTTCCATGAACATACAGAGATCAAATTAAGATTCTACTGGGCTCTTCCCATCTTGAGGTACATAGTAAAAAATATATATTCCAATATAGAGTTTGGCTTTATCTGAAGGGTCTATTTGTTTTCTCTAGTTCCTTCTATTTAGGAAAAATAAAATGTTCTAAGAGAATGGTCCATGCAAATTTTTGATAATGAACTCAGCTCAAAGAGTTCATTTGACAAGTTGCAATGACTTCTAAGCTGGTAGACACCACAGCTCTAGATGGACAAGGTCAGAGTCTGGAATTATCAGAGATTTAGCATGAAGTTAGGAATCAATGGGCAACACTATCAAAGCCACATCAGTGAAAAATAAAATGAGGAATTAGAACCACACTGGTTTAGCTTGTGCTTTAATTTGGATAAGATGCATATCAATATTAAGGAACCTAGAGGTAAGCAGCTGGCTTAGTTAAGGTGGTAAAATCTTAAGTGATTTTTCTTGTTGTTTTACTATAAACTAGAACTGGGATGAGGAAAAAAAAATCTTTTGGATCTATTCTGGTTTAATCTTACTTAACAAGGAAAAAAGAAGAAAAGTGTTTGTTTAAAAGTCATGAACATTAATTTTATGTACTAGATTTTAGGTCCTAGTACTGTTCAACTGAAATCCTTGATTTGAGGGGTTTTTGTTCGTTTTGCTCTTCTGTATACAGTTCATATTACAGGGAGGAATAATTCTGTTAATTCAGTTTTTTGCAATGGCAAAGCAATTTTGATCTGTCATTCTTAAAAGATGAAAAGGACATAGGCAATCTCTCCTGATAATAGAGGAAACTACAGGAATCACTGTGAACAGGGAAAGGAGAATCATAGCTTTCACATTCCTTTATTTAGATAATTTTCTTTCTAGATTTCAAATTCTAAAATGTATACTTTCTATTCAAAGTGCCAAAGTCTGTGTACAGTTTCATTCCACCTTTGGCCATCATTCATTGAGAACCTACTACATAGGAAATAAAGGCAGAAGCAAATCAGCATAACACCTGCCCACATAGAGCTTAAGTCAAGGTCTGAGTGTGTTCTGGATTCTGGTGGAAACAGACTCTGGAGAGGCCTATTTCGCTAGCTGACAGATCCTGCCAGTGAAAGACGCAAGGGCTGGTGGACAAGGCTGCAAGAATCAGTCTTACAGGAACATCCCAGAGAGGTCAGGAAAAGGTGGGGGAGGCACCAGTAGGTGCCACAACTCTCAACTGACAAAATCCTGAGTCTGGAATTATAAGAGAGACTCAACAAGAATTCAGGAATCAATGGGCAACACTGTTGGAGACTCTGAGGTAGAAGCTCTTTGCTCTCTGTCTTACTTTATCCTCCCTCCCACTGGATGTACAGACCGGCTGAAGCTTATAGAAATGTATAAAAGCACCACAGTTCCAAGGTGTGGCGGGAAGTTATAGACCTGGTGCAGGGGCACAGTTGCCCAGCTCTCTGTGAGGTCAGGATGATGCACATTCAAGCCAGACAGAACACCCAGAGCCCAAACAAGTGAGGCCTCAACCTACTCATGAGGAATCTGGGCAGTGCCACCAAGAACAACCAAACTCACATCCTCCTGATGCTATAGCAACCTGAAAAGTTATTGAAATAAATCCAATATCTTTTTCTAAGATGTCATATGCGTATATCAAGGAGAGTAATGCTTCTATTAAATAAGATAAAGGATGCATTTTCAATGGTAAATTTTATTAGGAATTATGTTACTAAGGACAGAAGTAATATGATAGGTGTAGTGACATTCTTGGTTGTCGAAAAGAATGGATTAGAGCAGGAAATAAGGCTAAATACTTCTAGGATGCCATCTCATGGGTTGAGAGGCATGAAGAAAGATTATGATATGACTTTCTGTTTCATGCACCAAGATTCAGGGGGCTGGCTGTATGTGCATCTGTCACTGCAGTTTTACTACAGGCTTGGATCATCATAGTGGCAGAAGGGCTGGCTAGCAGAAGACCTAGGAGCTGTACAGAGCAGCAGATGAATTTGGCTGTGGCTCAGATGCAATCCACAGCCTACAAAACAGCCCAGCTTTGTTCAAGGTCAGCATTACACTCATGTCCTATGCATGAATCAGGCAGCCAAATGCTATTGTGGGTATAACCCTCTGTCAGGGGCACCTCAGGGTATGGGTCCTAATTGAACCACTGCTTCATCATCTCACCAGATAAGAGTTTCTCACAGCTTCCCAGGAAAGGAAGCTAAGTCAGCCTTCTTGAAGCACACCAGCTTTGCTATTTGTGTGACCTGAATGGCACCATTTCAACTTTCTGACTCCAAATCAACAATCTCTGAAAGCAAACCACATCTTATATCCAACATCATCTTTACACATACAGTATGTTTATCACTTCAGCTCATGCTGCTCTGACATTAGCCATCACTTTCATGACTAATATCAGAGGCTGTATGTGGGCGTGACTCAGAAAATGGGCAGTGATGGCTTTAAAACAAACTCCAGAGCCCTAGGAAGCCCTCTCAGCATTTCCATCTTGGAGATCTAAGGTGGAGTCCAGGAATCTGCATCAAAACAGACCTCAAGCTATTCTAATTCAGGTCAAAAGATCATATTGTGAAAAACAATGAGCAAAGAGGCTGAAATGATGTCCTGGCCTTGGTAATTTAAACTAAATACATAATTTAAACTAAATACAGAAAAAGGCAAAAATACCATAAATTCAATACCATGGTAATGCTGATGTGGTCTTGTTCTAGTCCTGATGGTTTTGCCTGTGACATAAATGCTCTGAAGCTTAGTATTCATCTTGGGCCTCTCAAGCTAGTCACAAAAAGTCATAAATATTTTATGCAAATTCTGATCCACAAATGGCCAAACTCAATACCTTATATGTGATTGACAGTGGCTGAGCGGGATTAAGCATTGTGCCATATTACTTAACCCTATGTGTTTTCCCATTTGGGTTCACGACCCATCATCTTAAATTTGCACTTTATTTTAGCAGCAGTAGTGTTACTCGATTTATGTACCGAGGCAATGTGCCTTGCATAATGTAGTGCTTGATTTACAATTGACTTTAAAGCCACTGATGCCAAATTTAATGAATGAACCACTTTACTTGTCAACTCTGTAATTTCAACCCTTCTTTTGAGTTCAAATTTATTTTACATTTCTACAAATGTTCTCTACCTTTTTTATCTATACCTCTACTATCTTTTTATACCTCTACTATTAAAAAGTTATTTGGAACATAAAATGTAATGTCTGCCAAAACAAAAGGCAAAAAGTAGAGGAAGAAGAAAAAAATGAAAAGGGAAGTGAATGAAAGAGAAGAGAGGAGGAAAAGGAAGAGAGAGGTACAGAAAAGGAAGAAGACGTCTTCTGCCCAGTTCCTTTCTTACCAACTTTGCTACTGTTCTTGTGCATCTGCCAATGGTCATCAACATCTTGTCTCATACACCATCTCCGCCTTTCCATTTCACTTGTGCAGTGATACAAAGTCCACACACTCTCTCTCGAACCCAGTGATCTATCCTGTGTGGTCTCAAGAGACTCTCAGAGATTCAGCAAATGCTCTCAAATAAAATGGGTGCCAGGCCCTTCAGATGCTTATAGAGGAGACTCCTGCAGGTGTGGCAAAGGCATCCATTTGTGCCCGTGTTGAGGATGCCCCAGTTCATCTGACTGATGCTCCATCCAGCAACACAGAGTAAACAGACTGCTTAGGTCTAGTCACAGAGACCCCTCACCCCCACTGGTGTTCTGAATAGCAGTTCAGTCTCTTTCCCAGCTTTTTTCTCCTTAGTACTAGGCATATAATACAAGGCCTGGAGCATGCTAAGGTAAGTGCTCTACCATTAAGCTATATCCCCAGCCATTTCCAGCTCTCTTTACCTGCCACTCAGTGAACATCTCTAAGCATTGACTAAGGGCCGATACTATTTTTAATGCTGGGACACAGAGTTCAATAGGATCTGGAGTTTACAGTGGCATAGGAGTGACAAATGTAAAAACAGGCAGTCCCACTGGAAGAGAGGATGGAAGATTTTCATGAGAAGTCACCAGTCATGAAGCATGAGTAGGAGTTTACCAATTTAAGTAGTAAATAGAATTGTAGTTCAAGACAAGGAAGAGGCCTGATAAAGGCACCAAAGGGTGACACATTGGGGACAGTATATATATAATCAGTTCAGCATTACTGGAATACACAGAGTGAACTTAGGAACGGGCTGCATAAAGGCAAAGATCAGGCAGAGGCCAGAGTATGAAGAGCTGGATAGCCTCACTGAGGGTCTTGGACTAGTTTCTGAGCAGTAAGGAATTGCCAAGGAGGGGTTTTAAAGGAATGCTCTGCCAGATTTGCATTTTTCAAATTATAACAATCTAAATTCTCCATCTAAGATGGGGTGGGGTATCAAGGAAGCAAGATTAAAGGTATCAAGATCAGTTCAAAGGTTTCTGTAGTACTCCAATCTAGACTTGCTGGGGTTCTAAATAAGGTCAGGTGAAGTAAGTATAAAGAGGAAGGAATAGGTTGGAACAATTCTTTAAAGGCTAAATCAATTGGGTGTGTCAGATAAGGAGAATTCAAAAGCAATCCCTGGCTTTCTGACTCCTGTGACTCAGCAGTAGGTTTCCCAGAACAGGGAAGGAGGAGGAGAAAGAGAAATGTACCTGGAAATATGAGGAATTACTTACGACTTCATCATGAATTCCAAGCCCCTTTTTACAAGCCAGGCAATCTCTACAAATTTTGAAGGTTTTTGAAAATGCTACAGGCTGTACCATAAAAGAGCTATTTTCCCAAAGGGCTTGTTCATGGAAGTTTCACTGTCTGCAGTTGAATTTGTACCTTGCTAACTCCATTATGGTGAATGTCCACATACAGGGAAGATGCGTCCAGCTTTCAACACTATTTCATCACTCTGCTCATCTGACCCTAGGTGGTAACACCTACACTGGGCTCCTGTCCTCGTTTACCTGTTCAGTGTTTTCGGTGTCAAAGACCTGCTGCTGTGCTGACAGTGATTCAGCTAAGCACTAGTCAGGCAGAATGAGGGCTCTACGGTGTCACTAGGAGAAAGTTCTAAGGACCCTGTCTGTGATACCTTACTACATTTTGAAAGATAAAAAAATAATAATAATCAACTTCTTTTTTTGTGTGTGTGGTGTTAGGGATTAGAACCCAGGGCCTTGTGCATGCAAGGCAGGCTCTCTACCAACTGAACTATATGGATATCATTATCCAAAGTACATGTATGAAGAATCAAACTGGGTGTCAACATACTTTATATATAAACAGAGAAATGAAAAATTGTGTATGTTTGTGTAATAAGAATTGTAATGTAAAAACAAGATAAAGTACATGTATAAAGGCATGAATTGGCATGAACATACTCTATATACAAATATATGAAAAATTGTACTCTATATGTGTAATAAGAATTGTAATGCATTTAATGTCATTGTATTAAAAAAATTTAATGTCATGTATTTAAAAAAATAAAATCAATAAAATTTAAAAAAAAATTTATTCACATTTTCCAAAAAATGACCAATATTCTAAATAAGAGATACTTTGATATTTGTAATTTTATTTTTTCTTTTTAGTATATCCTAGGATTTATTTTTTGTTGTTGTTGTTCTATTTATTTATTTTTTTTTAATTTTTTATTGTTGGCTGTTCAAAACATTACATAGTTCTTGATATATCATATTTCACACTTTGATTCAAGTGGGTTATGAACTCCCATTTTTACCCCATATACAGATTGCAGAATCACATCAGTTACA